>NC_056722.1:11438946-11781446 GCF_018831695.1 Puntigrus tetrazona | reverse complement strand
ACACAAGCTGCATGTAGGTGTCTTTTAGCAACATTGCTTTAGTATTTTGAAAGATCGGAGCGCTTGACGGGAGTAGCTAAGTAAAAGAAGCAACACTACTAACTTCACTACATTTTTCACTAGTGTGACAGTAGCTCAGCTGTGTTCATAACAGTGTTGCTTTTCCAGTAACAGCCTATTTCTTTCAACAAGTAGCAGTTTGATTTGACATTACACTACATCACTGTTTTTGTTTTTTATGTCACATTATACTGTGCACAGCTTTCAAATGAATAAACCGAGGCAATAATCAAACACTTTAGAAAGTCTCCTAAACGATTCTTAAATAGCATCGGAGGTATTAATTTAGGGAGTCAGTTTGTTTGGATGATTCACTGATCTGGTTCTAATAAATGATTCACTCATTCATTTAAATTAATTCTTACTTGTGTTTCTGGTATCCTTTATCACTATATTTATACGTATCCTTTATCAGTATATTTATAGTTTTTTTCTTTTAGGATTTTGCCAGTTGAGTGTACATTAATATAGCTAGGTTTTTTAAGCCATTCTGTTTTAACTCATATAATCAGATAATTTAAAACTTATTGCCTACTTATAAAACCTTGTTAGGTTATAACTGGTTAGTAAAAGCCTAGTCGTTTTTTTAAGTAGCTAAACTACTTAAACTGTGAGCAGCTTGAGGCTGTGCAAGACAGTTTTAAAGGAGCTTTTGTAATACTAGCTGTTGAGCGTTACTAAATCAATAAGGGAAATTCATTGTTTCATGGATTGAAATACTAAAAAATGCAAAGGTGTTAGCGTTAGCTCATAATGTGCTAGCTTACACACTGTAATACACATGCGCATTCAAGCAATACTTGCAATACTTGCATTCCCGTTTCCAGTGCGTGTTTTTTGGAATAGGCCTTGTTTCATCGATTGTCATTACTGATTAGCCATAGTAAACATTTCCTTCTTTGGCATGTTTTGTGGTTTTATCATCGCCTGCTGTAATATTGACAAGCATCCAGTGCAAAGAGTGAAAGAAAACTGAATGAATCTTTTGTCTTTTTCTATTATTTTATTTTTTGAACTTCTAGCAGACTGCACTGTCTTGAGAGCATGCGTCGGCCAGTAGCAGAATTAAAGGCAGGTTATTTGTTCTCCCTGTGGCTTCTCTCATCTGTGATTTCAAGCCTTCCTTCGCTCTGAGGGTGTTTTTTACTCACGTTATTGTGCAGGAAATTGTCATTAGTCAGTGGAACAAATAACGTGAAAACCGCCGTGGTTGCCTTTGCTCCGCATCAAAACACAACAATGAATTAATCAAATTAAAATTCCTTGTTATGCGATTTTGCTTTAATTTCCACAACCAAGCCCCTATTTAGTATTTGACAAAACCAAAATGGGGAAGTCACAGTTAAAGGCCTCAGTAACAGTGTTATATTAGGAAAGAATTATCAATCCTTTAAGCTAATTTGGATAACTTGGAAACCATAAAAGTAAGCTAGTGAAATGCAGTATTTGCTAAGCTTCTGCTGTTTTCACACGTCTTTAACTGCAGCAGCCACTTAATGGACTTTGTTTTTGCTTATTGATTGACTGCCATTGAGACATTAAATCCAATTCAAACTATTATGACTCTACAAAAGCTATTACAAATGGCTAAAGAACTGTAAAAGTGTTGTACAGAGGCATGTAGGGTCTCTCAAAGGCCTGCTGTATTTTACTTTGACTATCGGTGATCCCTAGACAACGTAAATCCTGTGGGAACAATATATATATATATATTTATTTATGTTGTCTCAAATATCACTCTCATTAAACACTTTTTGCAACAAAACCGTAGCATTGTGAATATCCATTAATTTAAAGCAGATTGTAAATATTCGTAAGTAATTATAAATGGCTCCTGAAAAGAGACAAATTTCAAGGAATAGTTTTCAAAGAAAAAAAAGAATAATAATTAATAATTAATAATTTTTTTTTGGTACGATAAACATAAATGGCAATCATATTTGTCCTTATTTTCATTGAATAAGAACTACGTTTCACTCTGTTCCTCAACAAAAAAATTTGCATGTGGAGTACTGTTATGCTGCTGATTATTTTTGATATTTTGGATCCCCAACAACTTTTATTCTATGCAAGCAATTCAGACATACTGTTAAATGTCTCCTGTATGTTCCATGATGGTGCATAAATGACAACGCAATCTTAATTTCTGAGTGAACAATTTTTGTTTCCTAAACCCTGCAACCGACGCCAGAGCTGAAAATTTCCATGTTCTGCTCTAGTCCTGCTTTCTGTTTTAAACGTTCTTCTCTCCTCTCTATACATATTCTAGCAATGGAGGCGGCTGCCATATGCCCTCCCAAAGCCAAGCGCGGGCCCGAAGCGCTGGTGTATTGCAGTCATTAGCCCCTCACGCCGTCAAGCTCCAAACTCATTTAGCCTCATGCTGGACCTTCATTATGATAGACTTGTATCAGATGGCATCTCTAGCTGGGCACAGGCTCAGGGCAAGAGGGGGAGAGTAGGGCCACAGCCATGGCCCGCTCCTGCCCCAGCGGGTGGGTGGAGGGGGTGGTGAGAGAGAAGCAGATGTAGTGGTGGGGGTTTATGCTAGACCACCTCAGAGGAAGAAAACATTGGAGACCTCCGAGACTCCTTGCACTTGCTTTGTTGCATTTGTTTGCATTTGGTTTTTTTTTTGCATAAATATCTGCTACTGACACAACACAACATGCCACACACACAATTATGGGCCAAAGAAAACCCTGAATATCTCAAAAGAAAACTTAAGAACAATATATACATTCAAATGTTTCAGTCTAATCTCAGTTCCCAACTTGGAGAGCCTGTGTAAAGAAAAAAAAAGCACAATGCTTAAGTACTATCAGAAATGATGTACTTTTTGCTTCTAAAGCAGCATTTCAAATATTACAACCATATAAAGCATACCTACACTACATTCCACACATTCTCTTCATCTACATCAGCTTGTTGACACTTCTGAAGTTTTGGTCAAATAAATGCCATTTTCATTGTGAAACATTTTAAAATACATACATTATGCTTCAAATGGTTATTTGTTATTTTCTATAACCCCACATCGACCATTCACCTAACTCTACCCCTTACAGCAAACATTGCATTTTTACATTTACATTTGTTTTTAAGCCTTTTGAATTACGGGGACATATGAATTGTCCTCATAAACCACCTTCAAATTGAAATACCTCTGTTATACCCATGTCATTAAACAAATTAACAACAAATATCAACACACACACACACATACAAACACACAAGTTTATGGTCCACTCTACTCTGAGTGTCAAAATGGTCACAGTTTCCTAGTTGTAACCGTCTCAATTTCTAATTTCTCCAATAACATGTGATGGCAGCATATTACATTTGACTCAGGGTTTGTTCTATGTGTTTGGTTGGTAAATCACACCTCTGCTATCCAGGCTAGCCAGCACAGGTCTGAATTATTTCAGTGTATAGATTTAAACATTACATCTTTCATTCAAGGTTTTTTTTTTTTTTTTTTTTTTTTTTTTTTTTTTCGGGTCTTCAGGATGCACTTGATCAAAATTTGCATCCTGAAGCAAAAGCAGCGCTGCTCTAAATGATCCTCCATTTATCTCTCAATCCTAGCATACGAATACACAGGAAACGCAAACGATTCAAACATTACAAAACAAATGGCTGCAACAAATTTGCCCCTGTTTGCTAACAGTCGTTTTACTCAGTCTGTAATAAAAAGTCAATGAACCAGGGGGAGTCCATATATTCCCATAACAAAGGCAGGGGGAGCTGTCATTTCCCCATTCTCTGTCTTTTATGAAAACATCCTCTCTCGCTCAAGACGACGGGGGGCGGAAGGCCTCGCTCGACAGATCGAGCCGATAAAACGCGCACGCTCCCAAAGACAATGAGCGCTGAGCCACAGACTGTGACAAACGCCTGAACCTGCGTTCCGACGGTCTATCCGATAAGGAAAAACAACACGGGGAAAGGGGAAGCCACATGTTAGAGCAAATGAAAAGTGCATCACATTTTCCTTCCCCGCACGCCTGATCCTACATGCCGTTATCTCTTAGCAGGCTGATATATTGCGATGCTTTTAAGACACCCAGCGAATGAGAACGGGTCTCCGCAGCCCCGGGAGAGATGCCTCGCTCTCGCCGATCGGCTGTCGCTATTGGATTTCTGACTTTTAACTGGGTTAACCTACTTTACTGTGAATACAAATTCAATTGCCACCACAGCTGTTTTATTTGGCGTGCGTGTCTTTCCCTCTCTCGCTCTCTCTCGACAGGCTGTGTAACCACATAGAAAACAATTTCCCTCTGCGGAGCACTGGCAAACCATAAAATTAAAATGAAGTGCCATTACACGTTCACAAAGCAAAGGGGGTCCTTCCTTTTCTACCCTCCCTCTCCCGCTCAATATTGACACAATGCTTATCCCTTTTCCCGTTGCCGTTTATGTGCTGCTTGTTTGCCATTGAGGCTAGCAATGCTATGTTAGCATGCTAGCCTTACCTTTAGCACTCTCTCCCTGTGCGTGCATATGTGTGTGTGTGTTTAGTAATGGTTCTTCTCACTGAGACACTAAATAAAGCCATATGAGGCAGCCAGGAAACCTTTCAGGACTTCATTAGGGCAGTGGGAGAGGAGAAGTTAAGCGCTCCAGCAAGCTGGTACTGTTTAGCTGCATAACATCAACAAGAGCACTCACGCAGCTGCCTGGTCGTACCCCAAACAACCCCCTCCACCCTCACAAGTCCTTTATCCACCCTGCTACACTCCGCTCGGGTGGTGCGGGCCACGCAGGAACCCCTCGTTCGCCTAAGCACCGCTACCCAGCCGGAGGCGGCCGAGACTGACATACCTAAAGAGCTCTTCTGAAGCTAACGGGGTTATAATTGCAGTTTGCACAAATTGCACGTACTTCCACAACGAGAAAGACTGAGAGGACCAGTGCAACCAAGCACACTAACTTCCTGGAAAGCGCTGATGCCGACCGCAGTCTGGGCCACTTTGTTAAAGCTATCTGACAGAGCCCAAACCCTGCGCACACTACAGCTAACACGTCATGATCAGTTTACATCTCAGTATCATTTGATTTTCGCTCTTTTGTGTCTCGTCTCAGTCTCTGTGCGTCTCTCTCATCCTGAGGGCAGGTAAAGGTTTGTGTACCGGCTTTCTCTCGCTCTCTCTAATAACGGCCTTCAGGTAAGTGTCATCTGTACAGAACCGATCCGTTTACTTCAAATACTAGCGGGACTGCACTGTTCATCCTTGCATCGTGTTGCGTTTGTGCATGTGTATGCTCGCTGTACCTTGTGCTGAATAATGTTCAATAAAATATACTGTTGTTTCCATGTATATGTGCAATATCGAGTGCTCTTTTTCAGACGCTGAACACGAGCAGAGGTTGTTTTTCTCAGCGTTAGTTGAATCCCACAAGCATGTCTGTAGCATGTTGAGACTGTGATGCTGAAGAACATGCGTGTGTTTTTGGTATTGTTGAGTATTGCTCAGGCTTTGTTTGAGTGTGTGTCTGGTGTGCTAGAGGGTAGACGACTGTACTAAAGCGCCACCTAGTGACACACACCCTCTATACTGGAGTAAAGCTACACAACAGAGCACTACCCAACCCCCAAACCATCTCCAGCAGTCTAGCTGTCTGTCTTTTGCTTCTGAAGAATGGGGACATTTACAATAGCAGGAATACAGGAATATATGGTCTTTACCATTGATGTTTTGTATTATATGCAGCCGAAGGCGATATCTGATGACTGACAAAAATTCCCATTTATGTTAAGTATTAACTATGCCTGTTTTATATTTCTCCGGAAATACCTTGCCATCGCAATGCACAGCATCTGTAACGTTTATTGGCACAAAAACTTTGGAACAAAAAAAAAATACATGAATGGGTAATTTGATTCTAAAGGTGTCAAAATCCTACGTTTTGCTATTCATATAACATAGCAATTGTATAACATCATCCTCTTGCCAATTCTAGTCATGTTCAGGTCTTGTGGGCAATTAAAAATAGTGTAGAACTTAAAATAATTAAAAACAATGCATACAATTGTCTGACATGTTGTAAAAATACAGAGCTGGAAAAGTGTGTATTTGCTTAGATCTTTTAGACATGAAATAGTTTAATCAGAAATTTCTGAGTTAGAATTTTACAATCTTTGAATGCTGACTTGGGGATCTTGGAAAATCTGAGCACAGTTTAAGGCACTGGTGAGATCTAATCTAAAACTGTATAGGAGATATTAAAGAGATCCTCTGAAAATCTAAAGTAATGAGATGTTTGAAATGAGACCCTTTAATGCAGCATACATCTCTCCACCTACTGGGAAACAATTAAAACAGAGTAAAAGTTTCCGGATGAGCTTCAATGTGCCCTTGAATATGAGGCTTGTCAACACAGATCTATCGATGCGGTTCCCTCGCAGTTACAGTCACCCGCATCAAAGCTCAGCTCACAAACGGCCGACAGTGACGAGCGCCTGTCACTGCCCATAAAGGTGATGCACACACATACACACACACACACACACACACCCTACGGTCCTTGGCTAGTCTATTTATTTTTATCGCAACAATGAAAATTTGCATTTCACACACACACACACGCACACACGTTCCTGCAAGGACAAGAAGATGGATTAGATTGACAGTGTCACCTTCCTAATCTAGATGAACTCTCAGAGACAGACAGACAGATGTGACACACAAGGAATTGGCAGGATAACATGCCATCTTATTCATTCTGATCTCTGAAAGTTGTGCCTTGCCTAATCTTAATAATGACAATTTTATTTATAGTGAACAATATGGCGGAATTACGTCATTTCATGTAAAGATTAATTTAAGGACTATTATATCTAAGAATTAAGGCATTTGCTCACTTCCTCGGTCATTCTGCAATTCATTTTTAAATTTGCTGGGAAAACAAGTAGCATGAACATACTTTAAAATGCTTCTTTCTATTCTAGGTAAAAATTGATGACATACCAGGGTATAATGGCATAAGGATGAGTAAGGATGTTTTTCATTTTGAGGGCAAATCATCCCTTCAAACAAACATTTGACATTCCATTTAAACAACAATTTAAAGGTGGCTGATTTCCTGAAATGAGAATGCATAAATACATAAAACATTTACTTAACACCTCTGTTGTTTCTTGAGACAGCAATAGTATTAAATACTGAGGGGAAAAAAATTATCCTAAGAAGCAATGCAGAATTTCTGAAATTATTTCTCCTCCAGAATTTCAGATGCAATCTCCACAATGTCTGAAACTAGGTTAGATTTGTTAAGATCCCAATGATTTTTATATGAACTCAAACATTCCTCGTTCTTTCATGACTAAAAGATCTGAGCTATGCTTTAACTCTAAACTCTTACTGTATGTCTACTAGGCCAAAGCCTAGTGATCTTCAGGATCAGCATTTGATTTCTTACGTTTCACTTTACTTTGCCACGTGCAGGCTAGCATGAAATGACTGAGAAATGAGTGTGAAATGCTAACTATATGCAACGTTCATCTAAACACACAGTGTGTATGTGCGTATGTGTCTTCCAGAAGAGCAGCTTTATGGAGCGGTATCTGATGATGCGTTCCTCATACGTCCACATCAGAGTAGAGACAGATGTTAATCACACACTGTATGAGCACACACACAGACACATTTGCAGAGTACCCATCATTATTACTTTGACTGACAGACTGAAACATTGGACTGTTCAGATTTTCTGGGTAAATCAACATTTAACTGTCTGCATTCACAGCCACGTGAGGTTAGTCCTCTTTCACCAGCATGTAAGTACAACTGCCCATAAATGAGCAATGCATCAGAATTTATTTTTTCTTTATGTTAAGTGCAAATAATTACGTCACATATGAGAAACAGTGTTCTCTTTATTATTGACTATTTTTATTATTTCATTAAAAAATATTATTTTCTGCTTTATGGACCATAAAATACTTACATGTACACGTATATAATAATTCCTTTAAAGTAACTGGCTAGTGCTGCCTAAATGGAAATTATTCTTAGCTTTGTTAACAGATCATTGAAATCTATGTAAATGTGGCCACTGATGCATCTGAGTCTTGGAACACTTTCTGTGTTTTTGGAATACATTCTCTACAACCTGTCCCTGTTCTCTCGCTCTCTTCAGACTCTTTTATTTGATTTGCGTAAAACACGTCCTGCTGAAATTACATCCACATGCAACTGCAGGCTCTGGCACAAAGCTCAACACCAGCAACAACAAACAACACACTAACTAACTACAACCATTAGTTTAAATTCTCCATGTCCTTACCCACAGATCTATTTTATGTTTTATTCATGATGATTAGATCCCTATACACTGCGATAAAGATAATCCTCAGCACAGTCTGTGATCTGGCAATGAAGGCTCGTGTTAGCGAGCTAATGATAGTCAAGCTCGGTGAGGTAACTTGCAGGATCATATGTTGAAAGCATTTTTCCTCCTTTACTTCCCTCTGATGGCATATTTAGCCTACGGTAACGAGTGGCTACGTTTTCACTTCTTCTGAAAAGCAGGGATTAACAAGTTAAAAGGTTGTGGCGTTAGTCAACATTTGCCTTTCAGCTCACCTCAATCACTCAAGACTGTAATTATCTAACATTGTGTCTGACCTCTGGCACCGTGCTCGTCTCCTTTCATCCAACTTTGAGAAAATGAACCGGAATACCATCTTGTGCTTATTCTTTTGCTCTCCAATTCTGTGTGAAATATGCCTTAGTTAATTTCATTATATGGTAAATGTTTAAAATATTTAACTGGTCACTATATCCTGCGCCCTAAGCAGTCTTTGTTTATTTGACTTAAATGATGAATCGTAAAATTTTAAACCCAACGAAACGCCCAGCGTAGACATGGTGTAACAGCAACACTGCCTCAAAAACACACTTGACACTTGGCATTTTTATATATTACATTTATACTCATTTAAAATTAATAACAAATAAACCTCTTAAACTTTCTTTGGCCAAGACTTGGTTTGCACAACATAATTGAAAACTTTACAGTCACAATTGCAATTTATCTTTTTGTGTTATATTCAAGCAGGACACAGACTAATGAATCTAAATTCATTTATGTTGTGTGTCATTGCTGTATCATGATGTATAAAACTGTAATAACACATTTTTGTTAATTAATTATATATATATGTATATATATTTACTACAGAAAACATTCGGGACAGGTGCTTAATAAATTCAGGTGCATATTTAAAATCTATTTAAAACATTATGACATTTCTGAGGTTGAATTTTGCATGCTTTTATTTAAAGACATTAAACAAAATATATGGGAAAAAATGTAAATAAATTATAAAGAAACATTGAGGTGTGATGACACGAATCCTCATGCATCATTGCGGCATCAAAACATCAAAAAAAATAATATAAAAGTTTGATACTTAATCTGTTATAATTATGTGTAGGTAAAATACATTTGGCTTAGTAAACATACAGGCAGAATTCATTTATGTAAATTGTGTGCTGTAAATTATTCAGAAAAGCAGCCACCTAAATTATTTGGTGGCACAATTTCACCAGAATAGTTTTATTGTCGTTTTCTGAATGCTGCCTGTTTGAAATATTTTTAGTGATTACCAGAAATATCAGATGGAACATGGTAAAAGCATTGTAAATCTTTGCAAGTGGCCATGCTAAACACATCATAATGTTTTTTTTTTCCTCATCATAATGAAAATATGTTATGCAGTAAACAACCTGACATATGTTGTACCGTACACACTGTTACCCCAACCTTTGCACGTTTTTTTCTTTTTTTTGACATAGTTGTGCTAGCTGGCCAGTGGCCTGAGCAATTCACAACAGCAAAAACTTCAGACATGGAACGCTGGACGTATGCCTGTGGTTAGCTGTGGAAGTGGTCGCAGTATCCGTCTCATGGCCCCTGACCAGCTGTCCTCATTCCTCTGCTGGGTCGAGGGGAACGCTCCTTCAGACCAGCAGGTACGAGCAACGTTTCCTGCAGGAGGCGGCCCTCCATTGCAGGGCAGCTGCTATTGCTCCGGTCTGGAGCTCTTGACCCACTTACACTCATCTTTTCTTTCATTTTAAACACAGAGGAACACCGCTCCATACCCTCACCTTCTCTGGCTGCCCAAACACGCCTCTCGCCTGCTGAAGATTAATGTTTCAGGCCTGACCCTGCTGGGCAGCTGACTACAGGAGAATAGATGGGTCAGAGAAGCCAGGCTTGGTGACGGAGATGGGTTGCTTACCTCAGAGAGCCCCAGAGCTCGGGCGGCATGGTTCTCCTGTCAGCTCCCAGTAAAGAGAGAACTCCTGATCATAACTCAAGTTCTTTTAGCCCAGCTCCTGAACTCTCATGCCCACAGGGCCCTCAGCGGACTCCTCAGGACCAAAACCGTGTGAGAGAGGGGTCAGAGAATGGTTCAGTGTGTCAGGTGGAACGGTTGTGTTTCAACATGAGCGAGTAGTTTGGGCTTATCAGCAAAGCTGTCAGAGGCATTTGCTGCTGTTTGTATCTTGGCCTCAGGCAAGCGTTTATAAAGTTTTGGTATGGATTTGATGCACAACTACCTGTCTATGATCAACCATTTAGCCGTTTAGTGTGTTTAATTAAAAATTAACAAATGCCATTTCAAATCTGAGACAGTGCCAAAAGAAGACATTTTGCTTTTATTTGTTGAAATCCCAACATATTCAACATGTGCAGAATAATAATGCCACTGTAAACAGCAGCTTTAAAACAGGTCTGTAGTCAGATATAGTTTTCTGCCTTGCTTATACATATTTTCATATGTGTTTGTGTGTGCACGCACGTGTATATGTGTTTCATATTTTGTCTCACAATAACTTGAAAGTTAGAAACAGTAGAAAAGAGAAAATGTAACAATATTATTTACTTGTCTTTCTGTTATGCCATAGAATTGTTTCTTGCTGGCAGTCACATGTAATGTTAAAGTTCAGAGACCTCATAGTGTAACGTGACTGCTTTTAAAAATGAGGAAGACAGTTATTCAGTTTCAAATGCAAGCAGTGAAGCAGTTATAAACTGGAATTCTTCAGCTTTTAAGAACTGCCAGTTTCTCTGGTAGTTGGCGAATCTAATGCTCAAACAACAATCTCATTGGCTAACGCTTACCTATTGTTATCCCTGTTCTGATTTCAGCAAATCAATTTGAGTGAACGCAGACAACTTCATTCATATCCATGAAGTCAGCAGTTCATTAATCCTAGTGCATTTTATATTGCTATTAGAAGAAGAATTCATAGTAGTTTTATTACTATTATTTTTTTAAAAAACACTAAACGACAAACAACATGTTAAAAACCACCACCAGTCCTAAGCTCAGTGAACATGATAAATATGCAGTCCTGGTTAATTACCAAGTTCTGTAATCTTATGATGCTTATGAGTTATAAACAAAATAATATTATAATTAAAAAATGACTATGACAATTTTATTACCATAGAGAGTTGATAGTATTTCTGAATTTCATAGGTGTCTCTCACATTGTCCCACAGACATTTAAAAATAGTGTAGGTTAAAGTACAATGTTTTATAATAATAATTTAGTCTATTTAGTATATTTTAACATATTTAATATTGAGGATATCCAAGTTATTTGACATAAACTTTTTTTTGTTTTTAACGGAACAGTTACTTTCCCTGGTAATTAGTTACTTATAATAGTGTAACTATTTGTGAGAAGTAACTAGTAACTATAACTAATTACTTTTTGTGCCCAATACTGGTTACAAGTCATGCTTTATAGAATACAGAAAACAAACTGAAGTTGGAGGGAATGCTGGAGGTGTCAGTTCAGTAATTTGACAGGCCTGCAGGCACGTGATAAAATGCTACCGTTTTGCAACATGTAAAAACCTGACGAATCAAATACATATAAACAGATCAATTACACGGGATTATTACACAGGTTTGTGTTTGCACGTCGAGGTAAGGAGATAAAACTGGAATAAGAGGAACCAAAACTCATACATGGATCAGACATACCTGAAACAACACCTGCACAATGGACAGAAGTAAACACGCTCTTCAGCAAGACTTTTTTCCAAAAAGCGGCCATGCATTGCAGTGGTTTTGTCAGTTATGTGTTGGAACGGGATCATTCACACACTCATGAGGAGCACAGGAAGTCTTCTGCAGTGAGTCGAAGGGGCCGACCCAAGCTGGGTCGCTGCCAGTGCAGTCGTCAGGGGCCGACTCACTGGCCTAAAGCATAGACCCACCCTCTCTCAGTCTATATTTCCTTCTCTAACTCTCTCCCTGTCTCCCAGCGGCAGCTGCGCTTTTTTGGCTGCAGCTGCAAGGTGTGAGTGTGTGCGTGTTCATGGGCAGGAATATCTGCGTGTGTGTGATTGCTGGAATCCTCCTCGCTTCAGTTTGTGTGTGATCTGTAAGAGTGCCCAGCAATTACTAAGCTGGCACTACGCTGTCTGTTTACACACACACATATTCCTACTGGACTTTATTAAAACACCATCTGCTGTCAGCTTACACACACAGCAAAGTAGAGGGAGAAACAAGGCGGGCAACTATTTCTTAGCAACATCTCTGAAGACGAGCTGCAGTGGCAACACCACATACGATCAGCAGGTTTGTATGCTCTGCGGTCTTACAAGGCCTTGTGTTTGTGAGGGGTAAGAAGAGTCACTGGGGAAAAGGCGAGAACAGATCTTTTGTCTGTCGCTCCAAATTATGCAAACATGCATCCCTGCATACATACACACACAGAGTGGGTGTAGAGTCCCGCAGTGCTGCACAGGTGCTGCATGAGCTTTGGCCAGGCCCTCTAATGACAGTCTGATGGTTATTTCATTAGCTCTCATGTTCTCAGGGAGATGTCATTTAGGATGAGCAAGCATACTGATTGGACAGTGACTGTGGGCGAGCAGATGAGATGTGGATAGATGACATTTTATAGCTCTGTTTTTTTATAGGCTATACACAAGTATTTACAAATGTATTTGGACGGTTAGACAGTTCCTAATCAGGCACAATGAAATAAAAAAAGCCATAATAAATAATATTCCATAATTGTCCTAACCAGCCACGAGCACTTTATCAGTTATATTATGTTTTTGCTAGGTCACATAGGGTAGCCCCGTCTGAATATCAAGGTTCATCAAAATCAAACGTCAAAATATGTTCCGTTTTATGTTTATCATGGTCAGCGGTATCTCATGATGGTTAATGTGATGAAACATGCCTGTGGTTACTTTATTAGGACACCTGTGAACTGAAGAGATCTATGGAAGTTGCATAAGAACAATTAATAATAATAAAAATTGGAAATTTATGATATACCAAGTCATAAATATGAGAAAATACATCAAGATAAAAAGTCAGAACTATGAAGTACTATGAAGTTAAACATTATCGACTGGCTTAATCATTGTTTTGGAATTTTCTTAATATCACCATTTTGATATTCAATGTGTTTATTTTCAAAAAATAAATAAATAAATAATACACACACACACTCACACACACACACACACACACACACACACACAATAACCATGATTTCATAATGTATGTGTCAAAATTAGAACAAACGTTGCATTAGCTAACAATAATTATACGCTTACAAAGTTATTTACCTAAATATGTGTGAATTTTAAACACATTCTGAACATGTCAGTGTGCATTTGAATGCCTCTTATGCATATGTGTGAACATCTTAACATCACAACAATAACACTGTGATTTGTGAAGATGATGTTCCCATCATTTCTCTGTGATGTTTGTGCAATGCTTTCTCTGCTGGAGCAGAAGAGGCTGTTGTGATTTTGTGCAAATGCATTCACACCAATTAAAGTCAAACTCCTGTGTGTCCAGCTCTAATTGGATTCACATGTTTTGGAGAGGGTCAGCAAACTCTTTGAGAGTGATGGGCCTGTTTTATACACCTGATTCAGCGATGACTGCTCAAGCTCAAACACTCAAAGGGGTTAAAGAACAACGGCATATGCTGTTCGAGTTAGCACACTCACTGATGCAAGAAATCTACATGGTCACTCCACAAGAACACATCACAAGCAGACAGAGAAATTATGAGCTCAGTGGAAAGGAAAGACAGATGTGTGATGGTCCACAGGGCAACTAAGGTGAGTGAGTACAACATGAGGTCATTCTGACTAATGAAACCCAGTGATGGAAACATGACCATCATTCATTTCAGGGATGCTTCTTTCTCGTTAGTACTCTTATCATGTGAATTCAAGACTGAAGTGGGTACCCATTTAGAGGTATATATAGTCTTAGTATGCCAGAGCAGTGCTGCCAGCTGCTTTCAATTGAAAATAGCTAAAACTGGTAGCTACATATCACTAGATGCCCTCATGATGGCAAAATATAAAATGAATATAGATCAGTGGACAAGGTGAGAAGTTAAATAAGTTTTGCCAAGAAGTTGCAGCATTTCTCCCTAAACTTTTGACAAAAGCCTCAAAAAGGGTGGAGAAGTTGCTAGAGGTGTCCAATTTTGCTCCAGGAGGGCTATTGTTAAAGATTGTTACAAATTCCAGGCAGGTGTGTTGGAGAAAGTTGGAGCTAAAACTGCCAGACATTGGCCTTTCAGGAGTAGAATACCATCACTAGAGAAAAGTCCAGATCCAGACTAATAACCAGCAATGGTATAGTTACTTTTTAAAAGTAATGCATTGTAATATATTACCAGACTACCAGTAGAACCAGGCCC
Source organism: Puntigrus tetrazona (assembly GCF_018831695.1). Taxonomy (NCBI): domain Eukaryota; kingdom Metazoa; phylum Chordata; class Actinopteri; order Cypriniformes; family Cyprinidae; genus Puntigrus; species Puntigrus tetrazona. The sequence continues at coordinate 11,766,660 of NC_056722.1, read as the reverse complement.
ACACAAGACCTAGACCGAGACCTATCCTTGCAAGAAGCAGGCTGGCACTTTGAATAACCTGAAATATATTAATGTTAATATCAAAGCAGTATTAATTACAAACACCTTGTATTTAATTTTGTATTAAATACATTTATTTTCAATACTTTTCACTTTACCAAAAGTGAGAAACACTTTCATGGACATTTGGAAAATGGTTAAGATACCATACAAGCTAATGGTTGAAATAGACTCCTGGACAAAGAGTGTGGTCTAAGACCATAAAGTCAAGGCCCGAATCTAGACCAAGACACCGATTAATGAGACCCAGATCAAGGCCATGATTATGTGGTCATCCAGAGGTCTCAAGACCACAAGATCAGGATTCCAACTCTGCCGCCCACATTCTATTCATTGACTGTCTGAGGCAAACTGCACACAAAAATGCCAAGAGCCTTCTCGATCTGACTCTAATCTGATTTTCTGACTTTATGTAACCTCTGGGAGTCAGGGTGCACAGGTTTTTGCCAGTTATATTTAAAAAAAAAAGTATTTTGTTTTCAGGCTAAGTTTTGTTTAAGACACTTCTAAGCAAATGAATATATTATAAAAAAATCATTCTGCTTTAAATTATGGTTGTAAAATAATCAGCATTTTATGCAATTGTACATTTTATGCAATTGTACATTATATGCAATTTTTTTTCCCAAACTATGGACACTATGGATAAAATATTACACCTCCTAAACACAACATAAACACAAAAACTTCTGCTGATATCTTCCTGTAAAAGTATCAAATCTTGGCTATGAGAAAATGCAGTGTGTATCTGATTTTGTGCTGACAGACAAAAAATTGGTTACTTTACTCTAAGGTCAACCTAGCGTGGAAAACGCAAGACGTAACTTTAAGTAGCGCCATCTTCAAACAATCAATATTCATAGCTCTTATTGGCATTATTGACTTCTGATTAACATCTTTAAATGAACTAATACCCTAAAGCCATGTCATGGCGAGACAGAAAATCAAATCTTTGGACATTTGGCTCATCTATCCCAGCTGATGTGTTGTCAGTTTAATGGATCTCCATTAAGACAGACTTAGACACAGTGTGAGTCCATGTGTAAGGAAACTATGTTATTTTAATGAGAGCTGATTTCCAGTCCTTAACTAACACACACTGTTTTATAAGTCTCGCAGCAGCACGTTCAAAGCAAGCATCTATGCCAACAACAGGATGTGTACTTTGTTATTTCCTTTCTGGCTTAGCAAACTTCCTCTATTAATCTATTACAAACCATTGCTAGGCAACCATAACTATGACCCTTCACTGCATCCTAATTGGCTGCAGAACTAACCCATGCATTGTGTGAAAAGTTTCTGCCTCATCAAGAGCAAGCAAATCAAATTCTAACTTGACTCATCTAACCAGACAGGAAGCAAGTAAGGAGGGAAGAGAAAGAAAGAGAGAGAGAGAGAGAGAGACAGAGGTGCCCTCGACATCCCTCCATGTCTTCTTTTTCTTGTTTTCGGGTGTTTTCCGCCCATCAGCATGTCTCTATCGTCTCTTTGACACGGTGGGCAGCTGAGGAAGGAGTTTTATGGTGTGTGACGTGTTCCAGCGCCCGCCCAGCCCCTCCCCGACACTCACCCCCTACAAGCAGCTTTTGTCTGGGCTAAATGGGGTTGGATGCACCCCTTTAACTTTGATTTCCATTCCCTATTGTCCTGCATTGATGGGGAGGCTAACTCCATCTGGGCCTGCTTCACATGGTGCCATGCTTTCAAAAGGCATATGCTCTCTGTGTGGAGAGGCACTACACTCGCCAAAGAATGGACTCCCAAAATAATGAAGAGAAATATCACTCTATTCATGACCACATTATGCGGCTCTTACTTATATCTGAAGAGTTGTTTTATGCGTAGTCAAGGGTGCAGAAGTGGTTGGACAAAACCCTGCTGCAGTGATGGAGGTTTAAAGCGCACTGGGTCTGTTCGCTTCTTGAACTGCCCAAATGCATGCGTGTATTTTACATTTAAAACACAAAGCCCTCTCCCGGCGGATCACAGCGAGACACATTATGAACGTTATCTCTGAAAGCCGGGTCAGAGGTTTGGACCTGCAAAGAAAAGTTAGTTTTATTGAAATTCTCCACAACATTCTTACACTTTATTGACATTCTTCATATGACCATAGGTCATTCGGTCAAGTGTAAGAGGTTTTTGCAAGTTTTTTTGAAAGTCATTTATTGGAATAGTAGTGAAACATTTGTTTTTTTTTGCTTTTGTCTTGTAGGTTGTCATTTTCATAGAATTCCTTTTGATTCTAAAACTAGATGATTTCTGAACTCTCCAGATTTGATTCATGGGTCCAGAACTTCATTAAGAATCATTACCTCTCCCTCCCTATCCTTGCAAGGCAGCTCATTCTAATAAAGGGGCAGTTTTAACAGCCTCAGGCTTACGACACCCCCTGCGGGGATCTGCCTTGTCCCCTCTTAGCCCTCCCCTTCACTCTGCAGTGGGCGCTTAGACGGCCGGCCGAAGCCGATGTCGCAGGGGTATTTAAAGGCTCTGAAAGGAGGCGCGCCAGATCAAATGGGAGCGAGCAGAAGGGGGTCTCCCAGGAGGGGCAGAAGCCCTGCTCCATTTTATAGACTCCCCTGAAAGAAAGTGATTACAGATCATTATCCAATTGAATCTGATTGATGGGGAGAGGTCAAAGTAATATAGCTCATAGCAGAGCAGGGAGGGTCCCGGTGTGGAGGGGGTAAACGGGGGCACAATGGCCGGATTGTCACCCCAGGAGGATGATGGGAGGGGCGGGGGGCTGTTGAACCTTCAGCAGCAGCAGCTCTAGAGCTACAACAAGTGTTGAGTGAGGCAGCGCTGTTAGCATAGCTTGAAATTAGCCTTGAGAGATAAGAGCCTAGTGTCTGTGAGCACGCATTGTTAGAAGACTCTGTGTGGTGGGGGAATTTGTCAGACAAAACTGAGCAGATTTGTTGAGTTTTAGAGATAACTATCAATACAGAATGGTGACATAAGCAGGCCCACACAGCCTGCAAGTCATTTGGAAGGCTTGTCATTCACAAAGTTCAGCAAATTCTGCATCATGAAATATTTAGGCTAATTCAGTTATGCTTTAAAGCTGCTGTTTACAATTTGAGCCTGAAGAGAACAATTTAGCTAAAGTTTAGCTACAGTATAGCTACATACTGAGTTCATAGCCATTGCAAAATGTAAATAAATGCTAACCTGTGGTAACATATTGTGTGTGGGGTGTGTGTGTGCTGTTGTTTGTCATTTAATGAAATGGGTATGACAGAGGTATTATGATTTGAAGGTGGTTTATGAGAACCCTGGTAATGTCCCCATAATTCAATAGGCTTAAAAAAAACACATTTTATTTTGAAAATGTAAAAGCTTCCTGTAAGGGGTAGGCTTAGATGTAGGGCAATAGCACAGTATAAAAACAATTATGCCTATGGAGAGGCCTCATAAACCACAAATACCAATATGTGTTGGTACACAAACACATACAATACAATAATAAAGAATAGATACAATACAATTAATAAAGAAAAAATAATGTATTATAACTATAAAATGTATTACTGTAAAACTGTAAACAGCAACTCATTAGACTAATAAACATTCTACTAGGTAAAAGAATTCTTTATTCTGATAAATATATTTATTGCCTGTTTTGTATTGTGTCTAACATAGAGACGCCGCTCAATCCTAACATTTGTTGTTGGATCAGTGAGTAGCACAACCGAGTAAGTCTATTGTAATTGGGTGTCACGTTTTCACTAACATGTTCAGTAAGCGTTAGTTTGGTTATTTAAAATGTGTAATTACTGTAATCAGATTATTATCAAAGTTGATAGTGTTTTCAATGCAGTGTAAATTTGCCTTTATAATATCCATTACCTGTGGTAAAAATAAATGTATCATACAACCTTTTATACCTTATTGTGATGCAGATCATGAATAGTTCTTCTTGAAATAACACTAATGGTTCATAATTTTTCCTCCTTAAACGAAGGACATTTCACACAACATTGTGAATTCTAAAGACACAGTAGGATGTGCACAAGAACAGGTATTAAAATCACATGTCTGGTAGCTCAAAGCAATACAGACAGACTGAGATGAAGGGAGGGGCTGATACAGGCTGGGGCTGTTGGTCCTCATCGTGAGGAGCTTCCACAAGCTGAGATTCCCCTCAGGAGAGGTTAAAGACACTCTCTCTCTCATTTCAACCATTCCAAGACACCATCTAATTAATCTGCCCTGGTAATTAACAGTGGATAATGCAACCAAACAAATCGAAGGTGCAACATAATGAGCAAACTGTGAAATACATGATTGCTAACATATTAGAGTATGTTGACCAATGTTTTCCCTGGAAATTTACTATTAATCAATTTCATTATTACACCACTTACGAGGCAAAATTATATCAATATTACTTAAACACTGTAATGTTTTTATTGGCAAAATCAAGCTACTGCTATTGTACAAACTTGGTTTAGTTTTACAAAATTCTTGACCCCTTCCACTGAAAAATGTGTTGACAAGAACAAGCACTTTTTTCCATAGTTTTCTTAGAATGTCTAAAAGAACCTACCTACTCAGAATTTACCAAGAACGGCAGTGACCAGCCAGAAGAGCCAGCCAAGGCTGTGTTAGTTTCTACAGAACCAACTCATCGCTGTGTCTGTGAGGTCTTTGTTTGATTTGCATGAATGAGTTTTACCACAGATGATTTGGCACAGTTTGCTCTGTCATTGCTCAACGGAGAAGTTTGACGTGTTTTTTTTTTCTTAAACATAGAAACATGTAAAAACCTCTGGCCCATCACAAACCCGGACTGTGCATTGTCCTGGCAGGAAATAACAGTCTATGTGCCAAGACAAGAGCAGTCTAGACCCTTGAACTGACTAAACACGCCTGATCCGACTACCCCCACTGCGCCACGACTGTGTCATCTAAAAGGAATCTCTCTAATGAATGAGATGCCTATTAAAAACCCGACGGATCTCAGGACCAAACTACAGCTTTCGTCCACACTTCCTGTCTGTGCAGGACTGATGCTGAGCAGACTAACCCAATGTCAAAGCACTCAGTCCAGGAGAGATGATGCAGTTCAGTCTGGGAAAATCTCTCCACACCCACTAGGTGCTTTTTATTGATTTTTCTAAAATCTCCACATAATAACAAAGTGTGGATTCTTGTGTCTTTTACGAAATTCGTATTTTACATGAAGGTTAGACATTAGAGCCGCACATTTTACTGAAAGTGTGATCCTGATAAACATTTACAAAGAGTCTGACTTTATCCAGAGTTAAACTGGACAGTGGGCGGATTGTGGGTGTATTATTTGAGTCTGAGACTATAAAGACGCTGCAATTTAAGGATTATTGGCCTCCTAGGGAAAACGGAGGGTTAATGGTCATCAAACAGATCTCAGAAATCCTTCACTTGGATATGAAGAATTGATTACTTCCAATGGTTCAGATGAAAAAAGGAATAAGTAAATGCATAATAATAATAAACACAATAATAACAGCTGAAACAACAAAAGCAAATACTCAAGCATTCTACTAACAAAATGAGGTCTGTGTGGTTACGAGCAGTTTGTGGCAAGCGATTTCTTCCGTGTCACACTTACAGGATAATTGGAAATGGAGGGGCATTAACTCCGATGGGATTAGAGAGGGGAATTAAATATGTTAATCCCCAAAAAGGTAAATAGCCTTCGCAATACAATAACCAATTTCCAGGATCTTCCCCAAGGACATGCTTGCCTTTGAAGCAACATGGTCTCGAGTGTTCCAGAAAGTTCCCAAGGTCATCCCTATGGTGCAGACAGCCCTCGAACCCCTCGGCTGACTTCTAACCTGTTCTTCAATGCCTCTGTTTCTCACATCATTACTCGCCGCCTCTCCAGAGAGCGCTTACTGCCATGTGTTCATCTGCCTTCTAATTATATCACCCAGCAGAATGGCATGGGTTTGAGACTTTACAATGTGCTGCCACAGCAACATGAGAATGCGACAGGCGTAGCCAGTGTGAATCAATGTGCACGTCTATGCTTTTTTTTTGGATTCCTGAAAGCGAAGTCCAAAACAATAATTGAAATGATGTTGTAATGCTTGAAGCCACTCTGTAAGTGAATATGTTTTTCCCATGGAAATTGCATTAAACAACATTTTGAACAGACATAAAAGAATAGTGTCGAACTCTGATGTAAATAAAACTGGCCAAAAGTGCTTGTGAATCAATTGCTCAGAGAAGCACTTCAATTGCCTTACAGAGATCAAAGTGCATCTTGTATACAATTAGTTTACTACAATTTTAACCATAGCTAATCCATTCCGAAAAAAAAGCCATACGTCAATTATGCTGTGACTTGAAGATTCTTCTCTCTTTTTTATGTTGTGTGACTAAAGATGAATGTCTCTGCAAATAAAAAAAAAAAAACAAGTAATGCTGAAGAAAAGTCAGTCGCTGAAGAATGTTGTCCATGAAGAATTCCAGTCAAATTCAATAAAGTCAGTCTTGCAAACCTACAATTTGTAATGGATATTTTGTTGGATGTTCTGTGAGGCAGCGGTACCACAAATTCTTTGTATAACAGAAGACAAAAAATAAATGAATAAATAAATAAAAACCTCACTATACAACTCAACGAATTTAAAACAAAATCCAACAGATGAAAAAAAAAGGTCTTATAACACCAACACAGTATAGCTCTGTTCCAAACCCTATTTAGCTGCTTTGATGTCTACTGTCTACATATATGCAGCATCCAAATTGAAATGGAAGCTAAGAAGCGGATTTGAAACGCTCTGCATATAGGCAACTCTGCATGCTATATAAAAAGTGCTCCACATGTGAAAAGGACACTTGACTGACATACAGTCGGGGCTACAGCCTTTTTTATTAAAAATTAAAATAAAAATAAATTATCTAAAGATCTAATAAATGTGTTATTATAATGAACAATTTTCTCACTATTTAACACGGTGCAATGATTAGTTAAAATTAACATGTTAACATGTTAAGACTATCTTATCAACACATGGAAAAGTGTGTAAAAGTTTGAGAAAACCCATTAAAATAAATAATAAAAAAACACTATGCAGATGCAGAATTTAGCTAAATATACAGGAAAAAAACATATAAAATCATCATTTTCGACAGAAGCAATTAAATATAAAGCATATTATTCCTATCAATGACTACACCAAACAGTTCAAATGATCAACAACAAATGTAAAGCGCTGAAATAAAATGGTCCCTATCCTTACAAGAAAAAAAAAGATTAAATATTTTTGTTATCAGGATCTCTTTACTAATAATCATCTTATCAGTAAAGTCAGGACAGAAATGATCAGTGAAATAATGACAGAAACAGAGCCATTTCACTCTGAGCTCCTGCCAAACACTCCAGGCCACTTTTATCCAGTTCTGGCCCCCTTTCCTTTCCAAATTTGTGGCGCATTACCAAGTTTTATTAGTTTTGCTGAAACGCAGCTGAGATATATGTGGCAGAAGACAGTAATGACAGGAAATGAGGATGGGGTAAATAAAGCCCAGCAACGCCGCTGGAGGTCCCGACAGGAAGTTAACTGGTATGACAGAAGGAGGAAACCATTATGAGCTAGTTTAATTGTTTCTGACCCAGAGAACGTCATTACATTATATATGCCTAACATGAAGAACATATCACCTACAACAAAAAAAGACAACGACTTTAAACACTTCTTCTTCCAATTAGTATGTGTGCCAAGCAACACATACTCACACACACACACACACATAACCTCTGCTCCCATGATGCCCTGTTAGCAGTTGACATCATCCGTTCATTACCAGACCTGAGTTTGATGATACACTCACACCCACATGATTAAAGCCAGCGATGGGTTTTTGGTTTAAGCGTGTGCAGTGTTAATGTCGTCGGGCTCTGATAAACGAGTGTCTGAGGATAGTGACATGCTAATCGCCACAGGCAGGGAAAGAGAGAGCGGCTCCAAGCGCTAATTTTATTCATTTGCCCGTGTAGCTGTATAATTGTTTCTGTCATCCACTGAGGGCAGCCTAACGGATTTCACACCCCCAAAACAGTTACCACGGTTTTCGCTCAGATTTCTCAGAAGGCGATCATGAAAGGTGATATTATTTATCACCTGGTGTAATATCCTCTAGTGTGCAAATTGATTCACACCCCCTGCTCTTCCTCCGCAGTGTCATTTCCATACGAGATTCCACTTCAGATGAACTGAATTCGAACATTTCGGATTCATCTTGATCCAAAAGCTTGGACACTCTGTTTAACAAATGCTTGCATGAGGTCTCATCATCCTCTTGGACATTTATCTATATTTAATATGAAATTACAGCTGTCCGATGTATATCAAGTTCACATCAAGGATAAAGTAATAATTGCTGCTCAAGTAACCTGCTAAATTTGCTGTAGGTGACGCCAGAGACATTTTTGTATCAGCAAATTATGTTTTATTTGCAACAGTATTGCAACAAGGAGAAATTGTTAAATTAACTGTTAGTAAAGCAATTTTGCATAACAATGACATCAGTTAAATATTGTGAGTCACTAACCATGTGCTGCTATTTGCAACATTGTGCCTCAGCTGTGCAATTCATTTATCAGTACTAAAAAGTAAATAACTTAAAATTACATTCTCTCTCTCTCTCTCTCTCTCTCTCTCTCTCTCTCTCTCTCTCTCTCTCTCTCTCTCTCTCTCTCTCTCTCGAGCAATTTGATAATTTGCAGTTAAATTGGTGGAAGGCTTAAAAAAATAGGTTTAATAAGTTTATACGTGAGTGTGTGTTCTATTATATTTCATATTGGCACTGTACTGCAGGCCTGAGTGAACTAATGTCACTCAATGCTGAGAGTCTCGTCCACTTATAAGAGGATGACAGAGCTTGGATCCTCAAATGGACTAGATCATGCTTGGTAAAACGCAGGAATAGAGTGTTTTTAAAAAGCACAAAGTAAAGGGGAGGGACGGAAAGAGATATTGACAATAATTGCTGAGAAATAAGAAGTTTGTAAAGGTAGAGGTCATTTTAGAGAGGAAACAGGCTATTTCAGAATTTCTCTTCGTACCTAGTGAAGCGTGTTAGCGAAGCACTGATGCACTATAGTTACTTTAATATAGACCAGACAGTTCTAACTGTAAATTCTAAACTAATGAGTCGTTTTGAGTGTGTTATAAAGATGTATATAAAAAATCTATATTAATGTGCATTCAATTTCTCACTGCTGCATGCTCAGTGTTGCCACTAGGAGCTCTAAAGCAGACTTTAGTTTAAATTGTCTTCCTCTATGGTCAGTCAGCTGCACTCTAGACAGAATATTGTAGTTATGGGCTGGTCTATTTTGCATTGTGCCCAAGAACACATATGGTGAAATAAAACACACACACACACACACACACACACACACACACACACACACAAAACACCTAGATGGAGTGCAGGGTCTTGAGATTTTAGCTAAAAACAGTTGCTTAATTTTAGCGAAAAACAACCTTTTAAAAAATGTGTTCTGCACAATAAACTAAAAAAAAAAAAACAGACAGCAATGTATACTTGCGCAATGTGCGCAGATGGAACGCAAGAATGTGTCTCATGTGAACAGCCCCCCAAGTATGCACATGTGACAGTGCCTACGCTGCAAGCGCGAGATGTGTCATGACAAAATTAGAAAGCTTTCATTATAATCAATGATGCTCGCACATTGTAGACAGCGAAGACCGTACACGTGTGTCAAAAAAGTGTTTGCCTTTGATGAAGTTGTGTTGCAGCCTTTAGAAAAAGAGAGAATGAGAGAGAAGATCTATTCAGAATAGCATACTACACCACTCTTATTACTTGCACAATTCACAAAAATGCACAGCACATTGACCAGAATGCAATGTCCCACAATGCAACGTACAGAACTTACCCTTGCACTTTGATGAATAAACTGGATGTAATATAAAATACGTCCTTTCTGATTTTGTCTGTCAAAGGTAAAGATACTTTTACACAAATAAGGATAAGATGCAACTTACACTATTTGTTTAATTTAAAGTGCACTATTTTACAAAATATGTATATTTATATAATTTTTTTAACAACATATTCCAAAATTCCTTTTTTTTGCTTGTGCATGCAGCACACTTTAATGTGTGCCTTAATCAAAGTGTAAAGTTTATTATTATATTTTTGAGCAATGTTAATGAAAACTATCCCTAACTTCTTTTTTTTTTAAATGAACTCGACTTTTCATTGAATTAACTGAAAGCAATATCTATCTAATCTCTCCTCGTCAGAAATTAGGATAAATTATGTATGTATTTTTGTTATGAATTAAACAATCACGTGACGACAATGTATTGTTTAAACGTGTGGAATCATGTTTGCAGTATTAGATTACTGAACTAACATAGCCACATTAAAATATTTTTTTTTCTCATATTTTTATTGTCTTGTAGATTACAGTATAAAAAATATATATTTTATTAATAACAATTGTTTAAATTTTTTTTAATAAAAGCATTTTTATTATTCTCTAATGTCTCTATATAAAATGGCACTAATGGTTTGGTATAGTTTTTTATAAAGCTTTTTTTTTTTTTTAAGCTACTGAATCAGAGAGAGCTGGAATGGGGGGGTAGTATGGAATGAATGGAATGGGGCAGTGAGCAGTCATGCATGCGGTTGTCTCTCTCTCCGTCTCTCTCTCTGGTTCTCTTGTGAGCGGGCCGAGGACACTTACCCGGGCCGGCAGAGCTCAGAGGCAGCGCAGCGTGAAATCAGAGAGAAGAGCCGCTGAAGCAGAAAGAGCTCGAGCGGAGCATTACAGAGCACACTGCTGACTTATCCCCTTAAACACACACACACACACACACACACACACACACGCTCGGCTAGTACTAGACAGGATATGGTGTGCAGTGGGCCGCTCTTATCCAGTTCAAGGGGAACCTTCACAAAACTGCACACTAGGAAGTAGACCTCTGCATCTTAAACTTATAAAGACAATTATGCACTTTATAGCCCGTAGCTGCTCCGTCTTCTTATTTCCTGTCATTTCAATACAGACAAAAATTTTTTAAAGACAACAGTCCTGTATAAGCCAAGACATGACAGATTCTGTCTGTGCCGCTTAGTAAAACAAATGAAATGAAAACAAACCATTTTGGGAAGCATTTGTAGTTCCTGTCACTGATGCATCATACTCTACCAGACATTGCGGCTTTTAAAACAGCTTTTAAATCATGAGCAGTCATATGTATGCAGATATTTATATATTAGTATTAAGTTAAAAATAATCTAAGTATATCTAATCTATATATATGTTTGTAATAGCTTCATAAAGCACTTTTCAAATACCGACCTATACAAAAAAATGCACCTATGAGCATTTATGAGAGAATCACTTTATAGAAAGAGCATTCAGTGTTTTTGTTGTGGTATATTTCATATATGTTCTACATATAACGAATGTCTAGAGAGCAGTCAGTCATATTGAAATCTGTGGCTCTTACAACCCACCATCTGCCACAGAGTCAAACGCTGACCTCCCCCCGTTGCCTCTATCTGCACACGATGACTTCACACTGTTCAAAACTCATAACAAATACACACACGTCTCAGCATCTGTCACGCATATTTCATACGATTTTACATATTTGTTTCGAAGTGCTAAATATTTCTGTTTTTACAGAGTGTTGCTGATTGCGTCTTTTCTGCTAATGTATAATTTGCTGTAAATGATGTTCCCTTTAATCTGTGCATTAGTAACAGTATGAATAAGTTTTACGTTATTTTTTTAAACACATCTACATTATGTAAACTAGTTTTTGCAAAAGAAAAACGTGAAATACTCTAATAAGTCATAAGCTATTACAGGGACTAATAATGGCGCTGGGGTTTGTCAAATTCAAAAGAATGCGTGCTGTTCTGTGCATCTTATGCAGTCTGTATTAATTGAATGTAAAAAATACGTATGCTTAAATTTGCTTATATTTTTATAGAGAATGCTACAAATTTAGCACTTTGAGAAGTGAAAAGCTGGTTCCTCTTAGTTTCAAACCTCATCAAATCAGCTTCACACGAGACACATGAAACCTGCCATATTGACACTGTGAATACAGAGTATTTGTATCAGTGTTAATCACTCTTAATATGGCTGAATGGGCTTCGATCCCACTTTGATTAAAATAAACAGTGAGTTAAGCCCGTCTGAAACATTCAAGAGAGCATTTGACCCTCAGCGTTCTCTGACACTCATACACTGTGAAATACTGCCATCTATTGGGGCTTCATTAGGCCAACACACACTCAAACACACACACACACACACACACACACACACAAATCGTTCAACCGGACTCCAACAAGGGCCTTGCATGAGTATCCAGTCACATTTGAGAATTGTTAAAAACATTGAACAACTTGAAAAGGTGAAAAGTCTTACAGATGGCATATGAATGGCGTGGAGGGAATAAAATAAAAAATGCTGTATTTGCTAATGTTAATTTTCTGAATGCGCTCTGCATGCGCTTGTTTTTCTCATTATCATGCAGGTCGGCAAATGGGAAAGCGTAGAAAATCAGTGACCACTATCCATCTCTCCTCAACATGACCGTTCATTTCATTAATTTATTTTCATTAGTTGCATGTGTTATTGCTGCAGCACCAGTGTGATGTCTATGCTCGGACACAAAACTACATTTTCTGTCATTTGATTTCAGCAAGGGCCATTGAAACCGTGCTCTGGACTACCGTTTGCATTTGAACATCCATTTGATGGTCCCCAGTGGATTCATTTGCTTCACATCGGGCCAATTACCTTACCCTTCAGAAACTGTGTTTTTTTCTGTTGCAATTAAACAGATTTTTCCTGTTTATGCAACATGTTCTTAGGAAGAGGGTTACTCGCAGAGGTCAGACTTTTAATTAGCCACTATTTAGGACCAATAACAAAGCGATTATTTGCTAAATGACTCTTGAAAGCTGAGACGCTTCATCGAAAAAAAAAAGTACAAGGCATATTAAAGATCCATTCTCCTCTTATCACCATGTAAATCGTGCCCAAACTGTGCCGAAACCACAGAATAAATTAACCAGGTCTGCTTTTGAAGTTACTGCGGAGACTGAAATTGTTCCCACTGACTTCGGAAATGAGAACTCGTCAGTTTCTCAGCTGATTCTCTTAGGCAGCAACGAGATTTAATAAAGAGGTTTCTTTCTCAGTTTTCTCTTAAGAAAAAAGTCGTCTTAACAACGTATCACTCTATGCTCGGATTTCAAAAATCCCAAAGATGTACATTTTTCCAAGATCGACAAATTTGATGCTACTTTAAATTTGATTAAAAATAATGTTCTTAAAGGGGGTGCCATAGAAAAAACATTCTGGGTTCCCTAAAGAGTATTCAGTGATTTTTTTTTTTTTGTCTCAAGGCTGGAATACACTGCACTCCTAGCATTTCTCCTAGCAATATTTTTCTAAATGTATTGTGTAATGCACAGTGTATGGCTATAATCACAAAGTTGGCAACAAAGTTGATTATGTGTTTATGTGTGTGTTCTACTGTTCAATATGTCATTATTCTACGTAATTATAATTTAACATTTACATTCTACTTACTTACTTACTTAAATCTTACATTTTCACCAAACAGCTGAAGATATTTGTTAAATGAAACTACTGTATTGAAGAACTATTCAATCATTCTTAAATAAGGCTAATAAACATACTCTTATTCAGTTTCCATTTTCCTTTAGACTAACGTTTCTTTTTTTTTTTAACTTGAATTTGAATTTGTTCTGCATGGGTGTATTCCGCATGTGTGTATATGTAGAAACACACCTCCTGTAACTAGATCTCAGCGATCCAACAGGAGCTTCTTTATCTAATTGAGGAGGGTCACATCCTCTGTTTGCATTACTGCAAGAGTCTTTTTTAAGCAATGTGTTTCTTATTGCACCTGTGTGACCCGCCGTGTCAATTGACAGCCCTTCGGTGTCTAGAGTGGGAGAGGACCTGATAGAACACAGACTCTCAGCATTATAAGGCCTATGTCCTCTTGGATGTCTCTTTTCAGGAAGCAGGGGTTAAGAGGAATGAAGCGTCTTCCTGTCTTGCCTGTTCTCTATCCATCGGATACAGCTCATGCCATCTAAGGTCAGTTCAATGGCTCAACCAAACCATGACCAATGCAAGCCAGCTGTCCGAAAACATGCCGCAAATTCCAATTAAGTCTTTCTTTGCATTTTTAAGATAAAATTCTGCAATTTTCTTTTCATTTGTTTTCTTTTCAGTTTGGTCTCGGACTAAAATTGTGTATAAGATATTATTAATATCAATTATGAACATTACATTCGGCTTTGGAAACTGCAAATTCAGTTACACTAAAATAGATGGGTAACATTTTACAATAGGTTTTATTTGTTAACATTAGTTAACTACATTAACATTTGTTAATTTTATCCTTTACTATTATATTTTAAAAATCAAAAGCTGTATCTGTGAACATTAGATAAAGCACTGTGAACTAACTAGAACAAAAAATAACAAACATTATACAAAAACATATTGCTCATTGTTAGTTCATATTAATGCATTTCATATGTTGAAGCTGCAGTTTTCACGTCACTGATCGTAGCTTGATACTGTCTGAATCAAGCAAACAAGAACATTAATGAGCTAGTGAAACGTCTTACCCGTTCAGCTGAAAGAACACTATCTCAGAGTTGTCGCCATTTCTCAAAAGCCATGCCAATATGTAGGCCTACGCTCGTTTTAGCACAGGCTCTGTTGCATTCCCCTTTTTGACTGCGGGCTCTTTGCAGATAGAGGTTTCTTGGTTTTGACCACAGGTGATTTCCCCAATGTTAATGATCTCTGTTCTCGCTGTGTAATGGTTGAATAACTCCTTAGGAGCATTTTCGCCACCTAGATGTCAAATGAAACCTAGGTGATCATCTTCTTTCAATTTGCGATGCATTTATCATATGATTTTAAGTTGTTGTTGTTTGTTTTGTTTTCTAATGCTGGTAAGAGTTAAAAAGTTAGAGTAAAGAGTTATAAACAAAAAAGTACAAAAGTAAAGAGTTATAAACAAATAGACATAATATTACTTCCACCAATACTACTACTAGAAATAATAATAATAATAATACAGGAAGGGGTATTAAATACAGTACAAACTGACCATTGTTTTGAGAAATACATAATACATTAAAGATACAAGCCGATTTTTTTCTTAGATCGTTTAATTAATGACGGTTAATGTTCAGATTCTATTATGAAAATAAACAAAAGACATTCCATAACAATGCACATTTATTATACATTTCAGAACTAAAGTTACTAACGCGTTTGTTAAAATGACAACTCCAAAAAGACGTACTGGTTTCAACAGAATCATCACAAAAGAAACATCTTGAGAGAATACATCATGTGTAAACTTTGTATAATTGTTCGTATCTAACAAAGTTATATAGTCAAAACTAACAAAAGCAAATGACATAGTTTCCTTGCAAACCTGACACCTCAAATTAGAAATCATTATAAGTTTCCTTTTGCAAAGTTACATGCTAAACTGCAATAGTAGAATGTGAAGTTTATCATTTTGTACGTAATGCTCTTTGGAACCACTGCCTTTTATAAATGTTACAAAGGCTACTTACCTCAGTCATGTTTTTTTTTTTTTGTTTTTTTTTGTGATTTCGTTTTGGTGACATATTGCTGACACTTTGAAGGCCTCTCAGAGGAAACAGCCTATTAGAGTGATTGCCACAGAGCTGCTTTGGCCTTTGATTGGGTTTTGTTGGGACAAGTTTTCTAATAAACACCCAGTTGGCTGAGCCCATTCAGAATCCGTATCTCTCTATCAGTCGCTCCCTGTAGAACTTACCCAAACACGGACCCTGCAAAAACAAATCTCTCTGTCAGGAAAAGGTTACACTTCTAATTAAGGGTCCTACACTGTGTCCTTAATTCCAAGTCAAGCGTCAGCTTCTCCTGATTGGTATAAATCTTTTTTCCTTTAGAGGTTATGTTAGTAGGTCAGGGGTTCAGCGCGGTGGTGATTTTCTTACACGTTTAAAAGGCCATTGATCACAGAGTTAAGGAAAGGCTGTGTGTTTGGACTAGACCAGAGCGCTCGGTGGGAGAATACCTGGCACTGAGGTAAACTACATCAGCAATGAGGTCATTACTATGACATCAGGACTATAAAAAGTGATGGAAAAATGACAATTATGTCATTATTTACTTACCCTCATGGCAACCTTTATCTGTTTTTTAGTAAAAAAGAGTAAAATAAAATGCAACAATAGAATAACAGTTCTGACAAAGGCTTTCAATATTAGAAAAATAAATGAATAAAATAAAAAAAACAATAATAATATTGTTAATAATAATAAAAGCATCCACACAGTGGAATGCTAATGTTATTTGTATTTTTTGCATTTATGTAGATTTATATGCTCCAACTCTGGCTGGATTTATTCAAGTGGATTCAGATTGGCTGTCAGTGGTTTAACAAAAACATTCTGAAAGTATCACCAATGATATTGGGCGAATTCCAAACAGAAGTGAGCATCCTTATGCCCTACTCCCTTCGAAGGCCAGAGCCCTTGAAGTGTGTTCTTTTAAGAGCGTAGGGCATTTCTGTCTCATATAAGCTTTTGGAACTCCCTTGGTGAAGGGAGCAAGAGACCAAAAGTTACCTTGACAACGCTGTGCGCGCATGCAGCGTTCCAACAGTTGTTGCAAATAAATATTACTTCTCATTATTACTATTTTATCAAAAAATTGTCCCGCTGTGTCTATTTTTTGTAAATAAACATGCTTAAACTTGCTTACTCTACTGTCTAAAATCATGTGTCTATCACTGACAGAAACATTTTGCATCACATTACAATAAAGACAAATTTAATTAGCGTATTCTACTTACGTCTGTATGCGGAGTCAAAATTAATCCCAACTTTGTTTTAAGATGCATTCGCTAACAGACTTCTCTGTAAGGGCCCTTTGTTAAGGGATTCAGTCAAAGTAAGCTTCGGAGCATGTGACGTGCACAGTCACCACATTCAGGACCAGAGAAATCCACTACGATAAAAAAAAAAAAACTTGGGGTTACCATTTTCTACTGTAATTACTTTTGCCTTAAAATATGTGTCAAAAAGAAGCTGACATATAAGTCAGAATACAATATGTAGTAAATGTACATGAGATGTACAGCATGTACTTTAAACGCATATGGTCATAAGCTCATGAACACATACAAATCACAGCACAAAGTAGACAAGTGTCAAATTACTTCAATTGCTAACAACTTTTTCAACGCAACTGAAATGCCATACATGTTTTTTGTTATTTAATGCATGTAAACATAACGTGGGTTATCGTTGCAGTTGTGGGGTGAACTTTTATCACAGAACGATTATTAAAACTTTATAGCTATCATTATAGTTATTATATATATTTAATTTCCCTTTTGAATAAATGAATACATGGTTTAAATTTAGGGTGAACTATAATATTAAGAACACTTTTTTTAGGTCTAAAACTTAGTCTAGAGTAACTGACTGCACCTCAGAAACATTTATTGAAATGTCTCTCATGGTAAGATTAAATCTCATGGCTTGAACCTGGCAGTTCAATCTGTCCGCCGGGCCATTATGGATTGTCTGACCAGCGAACGGTCAATGTGTGGAGGCCATAGTCGCCAAAGCAAAATAAACTGCAGGCAGAGGAAGTGGTCAACATTAGCAGGGGCCCAATAAGAAGATGAAATGTAAAATGGTGCCGGGTAATTGATGTGTTCCTCCTTTCTGCTGTTAATGTGCAGGGGGCCTAATTGTTCCCAGATATCCCACCATTGCTCCATAGGAAAAGCTAATTAGTGTAAGTCTTTACAGTAAATAATTACAACTAATCACCTTAGCTAATGGATATTAGCATATGAGATATACAAACAAGCTAAGGGGTGCTTATGACCTTGCAAAAGAGACATTCACAAAGCCTTAGAGGTTGATTACTTCAAAACTTCAATTACCCAGAAACATTCTGGGAAAAAGAAGTCAAGTTTAAGAAACAACGAAAAATGATAAGTGAAGGCATATATATATATATATATATATATATATATATATATATATATATATATATATTGACACCTAGAGGCAAGCACTCAAATCTGAATTCCGGCTTTTACCGAGCAAATGTATTTAAAACTGATAAATGCAAATGAAGTCAGACCGGCGTGGAATGGTTATATAGCTAATAATACCCTATTCTCCTGACCAGGGAGAATAAGAACACATTTAATTAATCTAACAAATTTAATATCATTATTTTAATTGATTCGCACCAATATAATATTACACAGTAATTCAATCTATTTTTCAGAAACATTTAGCAAACTGTTGATTTAAAGTTTTGAATTCATTCACTAAATTGAATCAGTTTGAACCGATTCAAAGGAAATCAAACTTACCAACTCTTTAAATAAGTCCTGTATGACCCTGTCCTACTGACAACATACTTTAAAATGGGGAACACAAATTCACTATTAACTATCCCTTAATAAATTCCTAATTTGTTGCTTATTAATAGTTATTGAGGTAGTTGTTTAACAAAAAATTTAAAATTATGGCATAATCTACACACCTACATGCCACCCTATGTGTATATATCACTTTGTTCTGTCAGACGAACACAGAGTTTAAAAAAACAATATATATATTTTTTTAAATTTTAAGTTTTGATTTTGAAACTCCTTAAATCATATATACATATTTGCAAGTACTGTGTCGTAAAACTAACCTATAAGCCTCAAGGGGGTTATCACATGTCTTCCATTGAGTTCCAACTTCATGGCTGACTTCTTACTCGACCTATGACGCAGCTTACATCATGCATCGAACCAGGCGTTAGCCAAGAAGCCGGAAATGTACTCACAAATAACCGTTTACCCTAGTATTACGTTACAGTACTTGCAAATATATACAATTTATGGAGTTTTAAATAGTGACCACCATCCACCAGCATTACCAAGCTTGGAAGAGCCAGAATAAAAAAAAAAAAAAAAAACCTCTGACTGTGTTCGTCTGAAAGAGGAAAGTCATATGTACCTCGGATGGCTTGGGGGTGAGCGGATTAAGGGGTAATTTTTATTTTTGGGTGAGCTATTTAAGCATTAAGTAAACTGCAGCAATGAACTGCTCACTGCAGTACTTTATCAGTGTTTGGTTAGAAGTAAAAAGAAGTTGGAAATACCTTTGCAGCAATATACTCTAAATGAATATCCTGATCTACAATGATGAGAGTGGTGTTTAGGTTAATATGTAAATATCTGCTGTGTATTTTCCTCTCAATAACAACATTATTACACAGCACGAAGGCGGTGGTGAGAAAGCAGCAGTTAAAAAAGCATTTCTTTGTAGTAATGTGGATGTTTGCACCATCTTTGACAATTCGACAACATTGCGTCGACAGAGAAGGCAATCAAATAAATTGTGAAAGTTTATTTAGGGCTATAGTACAGGAGTCCCCAATCAGGTTTTTGCAAATATCATATGTGATATATTTAACTAAGGAAATTATGGACACTTTCTTCAAAATGATTTTCTTATATTTTGAACACATGACTCTTTAAGCGTTGGGAGTGCATTCAGTGGCTTTCAGAAAACAGAACAAGAGAAATCCAGTGGGCAAAGGCAATGTCATTTAGACCATTATTTATTTTAGTTTACTTTCTCCCTGCCGCATGTCTTTTAAGTACAGTAAACAATGAGCGTATGGATAGTGTCAGAATGTTAATGGATTTCCGATAATTACCGTTATCTCTCTGATGTAATCATTTTGTTCGGGATGCTATAAACAAAAAATGCACGTCTGTTTTTTGTCAGATTAAGTGGCCAGCCTCAGCAGAGGTTTGGAAGTGTATTTTCATATTTCTAAATAAGACTCAGGATATCTGTGTTCTAAATCATTACTGATTGGAGGAAACAATCATTTTTTTGCCATCCGCGGTAGGATCAAAGTAAACAGAGTGACCGCCCAGCAGTCCTGTTGCAAGCGTAAACCATTTTCATTTTGTCCTTATGAAAAAGGGACACTTTCTAAACATTGATGTCTGACGTATGTAACGTTTTCATTTGAAATAGCTATTTTAAAATAGAAATACTACGGTTTCATAATATCATAAGCTACATTTACGCATTTGCCAGACTATTTCATCCAAAGCGACTTGCAACAGAGGAACGTCAAATTTTGAAAACTCTCAATTGAACTCTCAAGCATTAATGTTTAATTTTCAAAATAAAAGTATTTTGAGTCACCAGCACTGCAAGGCTGCTAATGCAGCTCGAATTCTATAATGACCCAAAGCAAAGAGTCTTAACCATATCAGCTGTGAGCATGTTAATATCAGTGTCTCTTCTCAACAATGCTTTAACCCTAAACAGGTTTTGTCACCTCATCTAACATGCTTAACCTTTAGCAGGGTTTTGTCCTTTCTCTTAGCTCATTCTCCATTGGAGTGTTCAGATGTCGGCATCACTTTCACAATAAAGAGGACAGCAAATCTATAGGCAGGCAGCTGAGGGATTATGGTATAGGCAGAGAGCTAATGAATGCTGAGAGCAGATGTAACACCTCATGCTGAATAAAGACACCCTGCTGAGGAAATCCCAATATCACCCATCTGACATTTAGAGGATAATTATTGAAGTACTGATTTTATTGACCTTTGTTTGAGACTAAATTTGTTTAACAGAGATAATCTATATAGTACACTTATAGGTTTTAGCTGTCAGATGATACCCAGCACTATAGAGACTCCATATAGTTCAATTTCCACAATGATTATATACAAAAGATTTTGTATTTTAAAATGTTTGTGACTCATTAGTCTTGTTCATATTATAAGCAAAATTGTGCTGAAAGCTAATGCTTAAAAAAAAAAAAAAAAAATATATATATATATATATATATATATATATATATATATATATATATATATATATATATATATATATATATATATATATATATATATATATATATATATATATATATATATATATGCCATATATATATACAGACGTGGACAAAATTGTTGGTACCCTTTGGTCAATGAAAGAAAAACTCACAATGGTCACAGTGGTTGTGGTTGCTGGAGTTCTATCATAAAAAACATTTTATGGTTTAAACTTATTTACAGTAATTTCTTTAACTGATATAATGTCAATGTACCAACCTTTTGAAGTACTGAAATCTGCTTTGTACCTTTGAAATATGATGACAAAGTCACATGATGAACCAATATTTATTACAAGCAGCTTTTAAATAATAACATGTATAGAAGGTGCACACAGAACCTCCTGAGTTCAACGTGTTCCAAGTCAGCATCTTTGTTGACCCTTGAACAACACTGCGATTAACCAGATTTGAAGAAACAGTTTATTTGTGAAGTTTAGGCTTTGGTGCTTGCACATCATTTATATATTATTTCCTCTGATTTTAGGCATTACTCATGGGTCGGTGTAGAGATATGGTCAAGACTAAATCAAACTCAGCAAAATCAGGACGTGTAAAGGTGTACAGTGTCATTCACACAAAGACTAAACACCATCATTGTGAGACTCACTGAACTGAAATATGCATTAAACATTAATATAACAGCATTACATGATAAATATAACTGGCAAACATAGTTACTTCAAAGAATAAAAATACAATTTGAAATGCAACGCAGGGAATTCTGGGAACTTCAGTTTAAGTTTTTCCATGCAGATGTTACATTCTTTTTTACTTCCAAAAATGGTATCTCACTTTAAAATTGACTGGAATGTCTATTACAGTTTTTCACCATATATATTAGGGGAACGTACCACTAACCATTTAACAGGTTTTTTAGCATTTTCACTGTGACACATACATCCAGTTGTTATGTTGTTTGATAATTAACGATAAACAAACATATTATAAAAATTATAATACATACAGTAAATGATCTGAAACACATTACAAAGTTACAATGATTGTAAGTATTTAATAGCTAATAGAAACATTTTTCAGAGTATTTTTTCCCTTCATATTATTGCAAATGTTTCAGGTCTTAATTTATCACCTGATTTGCCAGAGAGAATAATTGTATAAATGATAATGCACTGTGTTTTGCTGTCTTGGGAAATGTATTGCTAATGGTTATAGATATCTCATAATGACGGACTTAAGCGATTACACTAATCGTTGTTTGAACACTCTTAAAATCTGTATTGTTTTAGTGCTGGAAGGCTGTTTATTCTAAAATCTGCAAAAGCACATATGTTTTTTTCCATTGCCTCGGCTAATTTCCTTAAATCCGTTATGATAAGTCCCACGGTCACACCTATGTCACAGCAGGCAGCGCTGCACATTAGTCAATTAATAGTCTGGTAAATGACACAGTTCCAGTCAATTTATTTACTAAAGGGAATCTAGCCTGGTCCCCACATGATTCCACACACAGAGACTCAACAGTCCTAAAGGAGGTCAATGCCACTCATAGATATTATTATTTTGCACGTAGTGTTTTTTATTTTTTTTATTTCAGTTTGGGTACTGGGTGCCCAAGTCAGGATCTACTATGGATTTTGTATGATCTTTATCAGTACATGCATTTTTACACAATGCAGGCCAATTTTAATTAATTTTTTTTTTCCAAAAGCTGATAATGGATTGTGCATTGTCTCCACACATCAGAATTCTAACATCCATCAATGCAGATTAGGATATGCCAATTTTGCCAATTTTTGTAAAAAAAACAAACAATTAAATTAAATTAAACAATGTGGCAACGTTAGTGTTGCACAGAGCATAAATTTGATCAGATATAGAGTAGCCAGGAGTGAGATGGATGGGGATTGTTTCAGTTCTGCACTGAATGAATGCTAGCCGACTAGCTGCTGGAGTCCACGGGCCACATATCAAAAGGCTCCGCTTTAGTGCAAAGCATTCCCAATGGACAGAGGCAAAATGTGCCACCATTATACAGGCCTCTCTCTTGGCTCTACCTCCTGACAGGGGTATTAAAATCATATAAATCAGCCATTAAGAGCAGGCCATAGCAATTGAAATGCTATTAATACCTGAACTCTTAACCGAGTGATGCCTTGTGATATGATAATCATGTACCACAGTTTTCTAATTGTACGAAACATTTCTAGTTTTGGGGCTTTCTCGAGAATTTGATGCCACTTTCGTGTCTGTGCATTAATTCAACACGAGGGACAGGCTGAGCAGCCATTTTAATTGAATCGTGGTGTCAGCATGTGCACGGTGGGCTTGATGTTACCATTATATCGCTTACCTTAGTCCTTCCACAGACGCTATTAAATGTCCATTAGAGTGATATTTGTCAGTCTAACTCAGTACAATTTACTTGATGTATGACCGTCATTTCTTCGAAGGTGAAGAGGTGTTATGCTATCACGTAACAAAGGCAACAGCACATTTCAAGGTAACACACAGTTCAAGTCTTGGCTTTTCGGTCAATAAAATGACCAAAATTAAAGGCGAAAAGTTGATTCAGTGACAAAACCTATTAAAAGCAAATCTCATATCACAATATGGCTTTTGAACAAAAAAAAAATAATAATCATAAAAAAATATATATAAACTATACATGCACATGCTATATATATAATGATTCAATGACGAAAAATGACGAAAATTTCTGTCTTTCTTGAATTCCTTAATATTTTTGAGTTATCTGTATCCTGTACATTTGATGGCACGCGATAATCAAAAGATTCCATTTTACAATCAAATGCAATCTTAAACTTAAACCCACGGCTGACACGTATTCTGAAAAGTAAAAGTAAAATGAAATTGCTCATGGCAGAGTAATTATTGCGAAGTAAAATTCAATGTGGCAGGTAGAGCTAAAACAAATGGAGCAACCTCAAGACGAGTTTGTGCTTATTTGAAATTTCACAGAGGTACTTTTTCAGCTGTCACAGGTTATTGATATATTCATTAAAGGAACCTGTTCTCTCTTATCAATTTCTTTTTGTCAGTAGCATGTTGTCACCCTCAGTTGACAATGAATCAATTTACAATTATGATTGTTGATGGCCCATGACACAAACAGTGAGGGAATGTCATTAGATGAACATTAAAATGATGCACAGTGCAGTGAGACCCTGGCTGCTGCTGTTTACTCTGTAGCCCACCCTTTACTGTGGGTGCGACTGGCCTGTAAACTCTGGAAAAGGACAAACGTGCCATAAATTGGACACTTTCGGATAACAGATACTTTGTATTTGTTTATTTATTTTTACATATATGCAGTGGTTTGAGTTAAGGATGGCAAATGCTGAGAAAAAAATTATGTATTATCAAAAAATTATGCGACATATATAAAAAGATCAGCCAGAAATGAAACTTCTGTGATAATGCATTCGTCCTCATGTCATTAAAACCTATTTGGCACTTATTCATCCATAAAACTCAAAATAAAAAGCTATGTATGAAGAAATACAAATCCTCATGTAAAGCTTTCGTATGCCTTCAGAGTCAGCTACATGGATGATGAATAAAAAAGTAAATTTTCATTGTATGGAAAACAACAATGCATCTCAGTAAATGTCTAAAAGTAAACAATGACAGAATATTATTTTTCTGTGAACTATTCATTTTCAAGGTCTTTAAGTTATAAAATCTTTAAAATTGTAAAAAAAATAACCTGAGAGTGAAGGCTGTGTTGGTCTTCCCATGGCTCTGATTAAAGCCTTCACCAGCTCACTGACCTTGTTGCCATGGTAGACTAACGTGACACCGGTAGAGATTTGATTGCCTGCCCCAGCTGAAGTGAAGGGAAGAGACAGAGTAAATGAAACTCCATTCATCTTAATGAAATACAATTATTTTCCACTTATTAATCATTGAGAAATCAATATGTCTCTTCTTGGCTGAGTCTCGGCTGGATTTGTCATCCCGTGCTGCCCGTCGATGTATCATCCTCATACTAAGACATTCTCAGGTTCAGTCACCTGTGTCCTCTCCCTGAGACAGAGACTAGTGCAAGAGACAGACATTAAAAATGGTGCTGTGCTGCACAGAGATGGATTAATGCTCATTAAATCAGACTCCTTATAATTGTGTGTTTCTCACCGATCAATTCTCTAAACATATTGCATAATGGGACATTATTAAAGTCTAAGCGACACAACTGACTTTGAACGAGGGATGTGTCAGGGAAAATGGAGTATCCTCACCTTTTATTGCATCTCTGAAGATCAGTCTGATGTATTATCCTAGTTTAGAAGAGTTTCACATAATGAGATAATGCCATGCATTGGATACAGGCTAATGCATATTCAAGCTACAGCGCAATGGTGGTTAGACGTGTAAATAACTCACACCCGGTTAGTTAACAAAAATAAGGGCCGTTACGGTTGGGGAGGTATTGAGGGAACAGCAGTGCTTTGTTATCTTTACCTCTTTAGCGCTCTGCGGACCCCAAAAGAAAAACTTGTGGAGGTTTTTGAAAAATCGTGGGAGAAAGTAATGATTTGGGAGGCTCAACCCTTTGTTTTCCCTCTCAATAAAGAGAACGATGTGAGGCCTGGTGTGATGTATGACTGTTTAGTGGCACTTCCGCACAGCGCGGCGTATAAGCAAAGCCATGTTTCATTGCAAAGAGCTCATGCTTTACAGCACTTGGTGCCTCTGATGAGAATATAATGTTCTACTGCGTCTAAATGCTCCAGGTCAGGACTTGATTTGCTCCAATGTGTGGGCAGAGTGAGTTTGGGGACCTCTGCTGCATCAGGGGTCTGAGTTGAGGGTCTCAACTTGGTCTTTAGATTTTTTTTTAAACAACAGCAGCCATGCATGGCGATGGCAATGAGAAGCTCTGGGATCGGTGATGGAAGGCAGGTGAGACAGTTTTCACTCCAACCTGATGTGAGAAAGATGATTAGATCCTGCAAAATGCAGTGGGGACCCACCATACACCAAATAAATTATTATTGTGGGAGCTCTCAACAGGGAAAGCAGAAGTTTGCCGTAATACACAGGCAAGAAAATCGGCAAAAATGGTCTTTGATAGAACGGCACTCATGTTTAGACCTGGCACATGTCAGATAAAGAGAGAAATATCTAATACTGACAGACAAATAAGGACAGATTTCCAGATTGTAAGATCTTAGCTATGTTCTTGTGTGCAGCTGTGCTTCTCTTACATTCCCAGTATAAACACTTCTTCACTTTAATGCTTCTTTTACATCAGTAGGCCCACACATCACAACAGCATACTTGTCATACATAGAATGGAAATGAAAACAATCCTAAATATCACAGCTTTCTTACAGTCAGATTCTATAAGATTTAAAATAGTACGTAGTAGTACGTGGTCAAATTCATATAATACATGTATGCTTAGGGAGTTCATTTCTGCTGTAATGCTAAATTAATGGGGCTTTCCTCTGTAACTTTGCCTTCCACTGGAAACAATTAATTAGTGGCCCAGGCTATAACGACTTTAATGCTTGTTTCTGTGGCTAGAGGAGCTTCTTAAAAGCTCAGTGTGGGAGCAGTTTTATCAGGGTGTTAATCCAGTAAGGGGCCACAGACCCCAGGTACCGTACCACACTGACCAGATGAAAGACTTCCAGCTACATTTACGGCTTGTGAAAGTGGTAGGAAGCGAGCAGATCCCAGCCACAGACAGAAAATTAGGCTGTAAAGTCCCAAGAGGTTTACACTCTTAAAAGCTTTCGAGAGAGCTACAAGCAAGCGGATGGAAATCTCCAGGCCATAAATGGAGTGTGCGGCTGTTTCAAAAAAAGAGAAACAAGATGGTGTAGAGCTTTTTTTTTTTTGACAGACAGGACTACAACTGTTAATCAACGGGAGGCTAAACTATGTAGCGGCTTAGCACAGATCTAAACAATGCCAGTATGTGAACGCCAGCAAAACTCACTGTGGGGAGTTCGCAGAAAAACAGTCAAGATAATACCATTTCATGCGGTGCGTCAAATAAGTCTGGCTGCAACCTTGACCTGGCAGGCCAGATGGCAGGAGCTTGGCAGCCATGTCGGAGGTTTGAACCGTCCTGTGACCTGTGTGATCCTGAAGAGAGCGTCCGCTCGGCAGCGGCATGCAAGATGAGGGCCATCTGCTGCCCTACTTGCATTCACGCTAACTGAAAGACATCCACAAAATGACTGCTAATGTGAGACAGACATGTAGAAGATTGCTGTCTTCAACCAGAGCCTTGTAAATGTGTTGCTAATCTACCAGCTAATATATTTAATATTTGCATTGGGCTCCTGGGATTGAGGCAATTAAAATAAAGGTGCATTCAAGTCCCAATTCCCAAACAGTCCAATTAAAGCCCAGTGCTAACTGAATGTGAGGAGAGAGGCCGGTCAGTGCTGATGACCCAATCTGCTTGAAACGAACGTCCGTTTATTGGGTTAAGCACAAAGCAATGTGTCTTGTCACTTTGCAGAGACAAGGCCAATAGAATCCAGTGAATGGAATTAGATTGTCATTGATGTGTCAGGGAAAGAGAGAACAACAGATCGATGGCAAATTACCAAGCGTGTTGTGCGCGTGGACATCATGAAAGAGGTGTAGACTCCATCCCACTGTTGGGGGAGCGCAAACAGGGAAAGTTCTGCCCTTCTTGCTTGGAGCGATCGCTACAGTGAGGAAAAGAGAAGGAGAGGAAGAAAAAAAACAACAACCAATTCCAATAGAGCACTAATGGGCCACATCGTGCCAATACAATAAAAAATGGCTCTTTTCGTTCAGTCAATAGAGAGTAAATGAAAATTTAACCTTTCATTAAATGTGCTGCTATTATGTCTCTTCTACTTGTTTGCTGTTCTATTTCACTGTGCTACTTTTATTCTTTTTCTCAATTTAACGCTAAATGTGCATGCTAATGTTCCTGACGAGAAAAGCACTAGCAAAAATTCGTCCCCGTTGCAGCCCATTCACCAAACACCAGCATTACAGATGGGAATAGAAAAAAAAATGTAATTTTGATTCTGATTAAACGTAACAGTTCCTTAAAGATTTCTACTTGAAAAATTGTTCTTAACTGCTTAATAGAGAGCTATAGGCCAACTATAAACAACAAGAATGCTAATTCTTTTACCTTCTTGTTTCAATTTCATGATTTCCTACAGATTAAATTTAGATTCAGCCTTTGTGAAGAATCCAGATGACTGCAACACTTGTGAAGATATCAGATAACATCACCTTTGAATCACCAGACGAAAATGTGAGATATTATCCTTATATTGTAATCATCTTAATCACAAACTTTAATCATTGTCTAACATATTCATTATATTGGCTTAACTAAATGCATAATGTTTACTGACCAAATAATATGTATTACATCTTGGTAACAAATTATTAATTTAATAATTTTTAGCTGAAGTAGTCGGTTTAAATTGATTAAAAATTATGTGATACTGATACTCATTGATACAGATTTTGGTTCAATAAGTCAAAATCACTCTGATCCATTAATGTAGATTTTGACTTCAAAAGTAACTGTCTCAAAAGTATGATTCGTTCACATGCAGTGCATTTTTTTCTTGGTAGAGTGTACTAGCAAGGACATTTCAATAGAAAGACAATGGTGATTGCAGAAATTCATTATTGTGTACTTTTTTTCTTCTTTCCCACTAAAAGTAATTCAAATTCAGTTCCAGTATCCAAACAATGGTTTCTAGATTTCTGGTTCTCAACTCTAATGAGTACACCAGAGATTTGTTTGTCTTCTGCTTTGTCTAAATGAGGAGAAAGTATTGCTACGGAAAAATAACCAACATAGATTTGGACGTGTGTTGAGAATGACAAAAAGATGAAAAGAGAAAGATGAAGAAAAAGAAAAGTGATAAATCTGTAGGCATCCTGTGAGTGAGATGAAAAGGCTCAGGGCTCAGTTTCCACTGTGGCCTACCTGCCCTTTTAATTAATTAGCACTGGCAGAAGTGCCGCCCATAGGGAAGGCGGCCCCTTAGTGTACTGCCAAGGTGATAATGTCCGAACGTTGAAAGCAGAGAGGCAGGCCTCTGCAGATCTGGATGCAATATGCACACACTCTCACAGAGCCGCACAAGTCCATCCCTCTACGACTGAATGTGCAAATCAACATGCAAACCGCCCTGACCGGGCAGCCCATCTTGTGCTTCATAAAAGGAGCATTCATATGAAGAATGAGACAGTGGAGGCCACGTTTAATATTAATAGAAAGGTCTGAATGCATGATGGGAAGAGTGGTGTTGACCTTACCTGTACACTCACCCTTCACACGATCCTTCCATCGGTAGCTCGCCATCCCATTTCCCTCTGGCTAAAAGATGTAGATAACCAAAGACTTCACAATATCTTATACATATATACATATATTGGCTTATACTCAAAGGCAAATCTGCGATGGGCTAAAGCTATTGGCTGTTAAGATGACATGTGACCCTATCTTTGGGTAAGTGCATGCACGCTTGAAAATGGGGCCTTGTTGTAGTGGGGGAAAAAAAGAGAAAAAAATCGAGGCAGAGTGAAACTTTTTTTTTTCTGTTTCAAGTAATGAGCGAGTGCACCTTTACAGCCCTAGGCCTTCATACACAATTTAGCCAGAAAGCCAGTGCTGATCATGATTTAGCATTTGACACTGCCGGCCCCGAGGCGGCCGCAGACTAATACAGATATCTGACTCGCAGCCCACCGCGGAACGCGAAGAGAGACAGAGAGAGAGCCCTTTTATTGACTAAATGATAAAGGGCTTTGTAATGATAAATAACAGTCATTTTATTGTGGAATTCCCAGAAAAGACACATACTACACAATATATAAAGAAAAAATACTGGAGGGTTGCTGCCCTCTCTGTAGCTGAACAGTAATAGCTGATGGCTGCAAATCTTCTTATAGCAGTTCTGCATGCAAGTGATCTTTGATTATAATGCCTAGCTGCTCTATGAAAGCATACTGATACAATATGCTCTGTTAAAATCGTAGCGTTTACATATTCTCTTTCACCGTCTAGAAGTTTAAATTACAGAATTAATCATTTATTCAATCAAAATCAAAAAGCCATTTGAATGTGAATATTCATATTAATGTGAACTGAATATCAATGGTTGATATGCAAAATATGCATAAACATACAGACATATACAATGGTGAAATATTTTAAAGCAATAAGCCTCAAAAAAATTTTAGTATTAAGTGAGTGTCAACCGCGACTAAATAAGTAGTATACATGAACATGTATCATAAACATATATAGTGTTATAATGCATAATACAGTGTAATAATACATAATATTAATGATGTAATTAATAATTAAAGATAAAACACAGAAGTTACTTTTTTTATCATGCTCACCCCCTAACCAAATTAAAAACACTTAAATAGATGGCTACTTGTGGCTATAAAATATGTAACGTTTTAATAGGCTCCAACCTGATAGCAGTGATTGTCAATTTTAAATACGTTGTTCATTCAGAACATTGACCTAGTGATAACATAACAATAATTTCATAAACAACTTTTTACTTATGTTTATATCATTGATGATTCCTTATATATATATATATATATATATATATATATATATATATATATATTATTTATTTATATATATTTATTTTGTTAACACTTCACTCTAAAATGGTTAAGTAAATGATATTTCGTAAGCGCTATTATTTCACAGACATTCGACTGGACCGAAGGATGAGTTTGAAACTCCCACATGAATTATTTAGTGCTCTAATTAAGCAAAGATGGAAACGTCTGCACAAGCACTGCTAAATAAGCTTTTCAGCATGATTCTTAATGAGGGGGATTTTAATGTCTTTATGCTGTCTGAAACAACTTTTGCCATAATTGTACTTGAGACTCTCTGACCCTTTTTAACATATTAAATTCACTTTTCAAGGTGCCTTTCCAAGGTAGAACTAGTGAATAATGAGTTTCAAAATAAGCTCGTTAATTGACTCCCGGTAAATTTAGATTTTCTAGAGCGACATATACATTTCCCCCCTTTTAAAAGCGAACCATTCCAGATAATAAAGTTATTAATCTTGCCCATATAGTAATTATCTCTGTAATTATAGTGTAATTGCACATACATCAAGGACACTCTTGTACCAAGAGCAACCGGTCTCATCGTGATACCCCAAAGTCTGCTTCACACATATAACCCCATGTTTTGTGTCACTTGTGACACGTGGCAGTATACTAACACAGAAAGCAGAACGCTTCATCAGGGCTGTAAATGCGCTAACATGATAATGCTGGTTTAATTACCCTTGGTCAGCCCACTTACAAACCCATCACTGCAGCAGTCAATATCCCACAGGATTCATTCAAGCTCGGGTTGATGGTTAACATGGGAGTCTTTGCTGCATGCTTTAGCCTAATTGATATCCTTATTTAGCAGAGGGCCACGGGGACTTGAAGAGAGTTAAATGGAGCAGTTTACGGTACTGTAACGCTGATCTCTGGACCACAGCTCATTGATACTCATCATAATTCATCCTCATTACATACTGTTTCAGAGTATTGCTCAGTGTTTTCTGATTGAGCGTGCATTAAAGCAGGTAACTCTGGGATCTGTGGAACTGGTTATTTGTGTAGGAGCGATATCATCGTCTAATGGATATTTAAGCTGTGCTCACATTGTGTTAAAATGACTGCAGTTCAACTCAGGACTGTTTACAGACCCAGAAATGACTTGTTTTTTTTTTTTTTTTTTTTATGGCTAATGGCAAAATGAACGCCTTTGTTTTTTGTTGACTTTCACAGTACAGCGCTGTGCTGACTAAATAAAATGGAATTGCAAAAGAAATAACGCTCGTTTTTGAACATGTTTAACTACAGCTACATCCCATTGGTTGTGAAAATAAATAGTCCTGCCCCCAAACTCATGCCATTGAACAGACCAATGTGAAGCAATGTCTTGTCATGGTATTAGATAAGATAAACATAAAATAAACGACCTATAAGTGGCTAACACTGCAAAAAGTGAAAATGCGCCACTGTTGAGAGCTATTTCTACTTGATCTGGCTTTCACTGGTGTCACCTAATGTAAAAAAAAAAAAAAAAAAAAAAGTCTCCCTTTTTGACAGAGACAGCAATATGGTGGAATGTGGCAAACACGTGAAGTAACTACTGTGAACTGTTTAATTCGAACTGATATAAGACAAGATAGTGGGAAAAAATGCTATTACCTTTGAAACTGATGCAAGCTCATGGGTTAACTTGACTGTTGTTGTGCTTGACTGATGTCTGTCCCAAGGGTTTAGCCGGATGGCCCTCTGCCGTTCTTTAAATAATCAATTAAAGAACGAGGAGCAAAATAAATGAAGATTGTGATTGCTCTATTTAAGTAGGTTTTTAGGTCTGCTATGCTTTATCCAGATATATCTCATTTTCATTCCAAATTAATTAGCATGGACCACAGTGTGTGTGATAGCACTAGTGTTGTAGACTGGTTTCATCATTTCATTCTCAATACCAACTCATTTTTATAAATAGGTTGCTAAAAATAGTAGTTCACCCACACACGCATACAATTCCTATATTATATATATATATATATATATATATATATATATATATATATATATATATATATATATATATATATATATAATGAAAAAAAAAGTTTTGTACATTTATCCTTATAGTTCACGTGAGTGATATGTCATTCCGATATTCCTTCAGGCCTGACGATTTTTCACAAACTTGCAGCCGGACAGCCACAAATGGCTCCCAATTTCCAGAGAGCACAGGCAGCCCATTTCATCATGTGACACTAAAGAAGAGCCCAAAGAAAAGGATTAAACCACTTATAAAATGCTAGGTCTGAATATGAATATATTTATAAAGACACCTGCAATAACTGATTCCAGCACGCAACAACTCTGCTTTGGCTCAACCGCTGTTAACATACATATTAAATTTGTCTCGACGTTGTTTTTTTGCTGTTTTTTTTGTTTTGGTTTGTTTGTTTGTACATTAAGGTGTAATAGCTACAGTACATACATAGCCTTCTTGTTCTGTTTTTATTCTATTTATATATATATATATATATATATATATATATATATATATATATATATATATATATATATACATATATATATATTGTCATACATAAGGTGGATTCACAAAAGATAATATTTTACATAATAAAACATGGCAATACATCTAAAATGTTTCTTTGCCTTCCTTGCAACCTTACTTGTGGCAAGCAAAATGAAGGAGAATAAATGGATGGAATTAACAAAGTGTCCTGAACTAACTTTAACACTAAGAACTATATGTAAGCAAGGATCAAGGATTAGATAATTAGCATAGATTCCTTAGAGTTTATTTGTTATTTGTCCACTCTTGGCCACAAGTTAATAACTTCGAGCTTAGCTTATTTAAACGGTTAATTGTTTAATTCATTGAGTAATGGACTATTAAAAGAATATCAAGCTGTGATGACACGGACGATTATGTAAAGTGTAGCTATCCCACCACATCTGAGTATGTTCATCAGTTCCTCTGCTAACCAATTATTTATCTGTTTACTTTCTTCTGAATTACATAAACGTCTATGTCTTCTGACAGGGACTTTGTCAAAGCGCACAATATTTTGTAATCCATTCAAACTGTTCAACATATCTTAGTCTCAGCTGAAATAAAAGATATGAAACCTTCAACACATCATGTCCATTTGACTAAATGATATCTTTGCGTCCTATATCAGACAACATGGAATGTAATCAGAAATGTTTCCAACACGTAATACGTAGTGGAAGCCTAATGCATTTTTATTGCAGTCAGAAAGATTTATTTTGCAGCATTGGCTGGATGTTAGGACAGTCACCGGGGATCATTGCATCCAATTTCAGAATACATCAACAAACATCAGTCACCGCTAATGGAAAAATTCAACAAATTATTGTAAACACATGTTTGTTCTTTTTTTTTTGTTCAGTATGAACTACTATGTATTTAGGAAGAGAACCAGCAGCTCAGTATTTCTTATGTAAACTTATATATGTTCAGTACATTATTGCTACGGACCAAGTTCCCATTTTGTGTTTTTCCACTAGTTTTAATGTGCATTACTTCAGAAATAGTATTTCTTAGTTTCTCAATGTAATAGTCTATGGGAAGGGGGAAAACCGTTTTAAGCTATTGTACAAGACAGTAGTTTAGCTGAGAAAAAGGGCGTTTGAATGCAGAGCGCTGTGAGTCTATACAATTGCTAGCCAGTTTTCAACCAGTAAAGAGTTAGTGAATGGAAGAAGTCTGTATTTTCTTTCAAATGCTCTTTGCCCCCCCAAGGCTAATTGGAAACAGTCAACAAGAGCTAAACAACAACAGGCCGGAGAAAAGGATTTTGGCTATGATGGTCCAATCCTGATAATTCTCTTCAGTGCATCAGCCAGACATCATGTTTTCTGCATTTAGTTGTTTGCTGTTGGTCAATTCTCTTAAATGGTATTTTGTTGGAATCTATTTGCTTTTAACTCTGTACAAGACATGCCAAATGTTGTCAATCAAATGGAAATGGTAACTAGGAAATACATCATTCGATTTGCCCTATTTCTTACAGGCAAATTTACAAAATTGGAAGAGTGCCGTGGAATTGAGCAAAGAGGTTAAATAGAACATAATCTATAGACAGCTCTTCATAATTAACTGATATAATTTTAATATATCTTAAATGTCCTAAACATAGCTACTTCGAATAATATAAACAACATAATAGTGACATAATAGAGTGAATTTCATGCGGTCTTACCATGATGGCTTTAAAAAATACACATTATTCAAGCAATAACAAAGTGAGAATAAAGTGTAATTAAGTTCCTTTTATAAACAAGGAAAACTGCTAAAATAATGATAAAAATGTGTGATACACTTTTTTTGTAAGACATGTATTGTCATGGTAAATATTATAAAGCAAATTGCATATATTTTTGCGTAAAACTTTTTAGCAGATAAGCAAAAGAAAAAAACATTTTAGTAATACTTTACTGAAGTCTTTTACATATAATGCATTATAAAAGTAGCTTTAAAAAGCCTTCTAATTGCATTGTATCTCATGAATAATTGCAAGCAGATTGATAATACATTATAATACTTTTCTGCTTTTTGAAAGCATGAAAAACAAACCTTCAATGCATTTTAACTAGTCTGGTATAGTCACTTATTATAGTCACTAAAGACATAGCGCACTACAACAACATACATTATAAATAACTTTGTTTTGCATTATACATAAAGTCTTTAAGTAAAGTTTATGAATAAATGTTAATGGGGCAGGATACAAATGATATATTTTTAGTCTAAAAAACTAAGGCAACCTGTCTGTTATTCAGTCATACTTTCATGTAATTTTTACAACAGTGGTAGTTTTTTGTGGTATTTCCAAGTCATTTCTTGTTACAATATGTGTGTTCACCATCAAGTATGATTTATGATTTTTTTTTTTTAGTTGCATAAATTTGACCTAAACTTTTCATGGCACTTTACGTAGACTCAGACACAGCGCTTGTGCTGGTGAATGGTGTCGCTGACTGATACGCAATGTTTAGGGGTTAAACACCGAATCTCATGCATTTGTATATATGATGAATTGTTAGAGCTAAATGCTAAACACATGTGATGAGCTCTTTAGATGTGATTACTGTTGTTACCCTGCCATCTGCTGGTCCCTCGTCTGGCTGTCTCTCCCTCAGTCTTGTCTCTTCCAGTCATCTCTCTCTCTCATGCTCTTATGTGTCATCTCCGCAGAAGGCACAGGAAAGAGAAAAGAGAGCGATTGTTATCGAAAAATAAGCATGGTGTTTGAAAGGGAATTTAATTGAGGCATTCGTTATATTTGAAAAGGTGAATTCCTCTGGGGCGACTGCAGGAAACTCGACCCATTTCATAGCCTCAGACATTAATAAAGAATGGCATCTTTTGACTTTAGCTTTCAGACCACAACCTTAAACGGGCTAAATATAGGGGGAGACACAGTAATTCCCTGCACCTTGGGGGATGAGACGCAGGACAGGAGTATAGAACAGCGGAGGCCTCCAATTAGCAAAGCGGGGAGACCCAGACGCAGTCGCACAAACATGCAAACAAACACACAGCAAACTCCAGCGTCCGTGCAGACGCACACTATCTTAGCCCTAAAGGGAACGTGTTGGTCTTTCTTCTTAATATTTGTGCCATTAATAATCCTCAGAGCTCTGATGGAGCGACTAATAGGAGGCATCCGGTCTGAGCTCTGGTAACTAATAAAAAAAAGGAAGTGAACGATGTTTTCGTCTGGTCGCATGAGAACACCCACTGGGGCCAGTTGCAGGAAGGGTCGCATGCTCTAAAATATTTTTCCTTGTCTTCTTATTACAGGATTACAGGCTTATTTTTGGTCATTGAGAGAAGAATGTTGTGTGTTTTTAAAAGTGTGGATAAGAGACATTCTGTGATGTACAGCTGTTCCAGGCATAAGTTTATTTCCAAAAAAACACTGTGTTTTTTAGTTATTTTATATAAACTGTACCTCAGTTATTTTATATAAATTGTAGCTCAGAAAAGCGTTGTTTAAGACACATGCAGTTTAAATATAAGTAAATATGTGCCTTGCATTGCAATATTCATAACTCCTTCAGAATTGCTTAGGCTATGTCAAACGTTATGTTCTGACAATATATAGTTTGATTTGCGTAAACACAATTGAATTCTTAAGATTAGAGTTCTTCATCTCAGATTTTATTATATTATATATATATATATATATATATATATATATATATATATATATATATATATATATATATATATATATATTAATCAAAGTTAATCTAATCCAGTAATTCCATAATCAGAAGTTTTAATGTGATCATATATATATATAAATAATATATATTAATAAATAATATATATATATATATATAAATATATATATATATATATATATATATATATATATATATATATATATATATATATATATATATAGATAGATAGATAGATAGATAGATAGATAGATAGATATTCACTAACGTAAATGCAAATTTAGTCTAAAAATCTATAACTTATTACTTAAAACTTCTATTATTACTTATTTTTCTTTATTAAATAATTTAATTTCTTGGTGGTAATTCTTCCTTCTTTCATGTAAATCAGTATGAGAAAAATGTAAAAAAAATTCTCTGTGTTTGTGTCTTTTCACCTATTCCTTTTGCTGCTGTTTTATAAAAAGCAATAGTCCTTGATGTCCTTGAGGTACGTAGTGTATTCTATCAAGATTTTCCCACAAAAGTAAAAAAAAAAAATTTATACCCTTATAAACTTATACCCTTACTAAATGTATTGTAATGCATACCCTCAAGTGGATAATTGCTTCAAAAAAAGTTATAATTTCTATGTCATTTCTCATTGGCTGAGGAAAAGTTAAAGAGAGACATTAACGGAAGCAATCATCGCCTCATCGGCATGTAATGTAGCATTCCGCACCAGATCTGGCATGCTTTGTTCACTGCACAGGGATGGAAACTATCTGACAGCGTAAAGTTGCTTGTCACGGCAGCGTCTGCAGAGGGTTATGTGCTGCGGCACGCTGTGGCAGTTTGATGTGTAGTTGTCCTTTGGGTGTAACTCAGGGTAAGATCAGTGTGAATGATAACAAACACTCACATTTTCTCCCACTGTAATAGAATCTCCCGTGAGTGATGTCATTGTCATTGGGACCGTGATTAAAGAAGGTCACTAAAAGAGTTAACCTATTACCAGAAGAAAGGACGGTGGCTCATGTAATTTTACCAGATACAGCATCTGATACGGCCTAATGCGCATGCACTGAATATTCAGACTGCATGTCTCTCAGAGATTAGCGGTCAGGCTCATGAGAGGCAGTTTATTTGCAGATAATGAAAAATATGAACAAGCTTTTCTATTATTATTCTGCTGCAGTAAGTAGAGAACTGACCTGCTGAGCATTGAATTCACACATTGAACACTTTTTTTATTTCTATGACATTATATGTTTAATGAATGCACTATTAGCCATTTATAATGCCTTATAATACAACACATAATCTGTTTTTAACACAATAGAAATAAATGTGTAACACTTTACAATAAGGTGTCATTCGTTAACATTAGGTAATGTATTAAATTACCTTTTATTAAATTAAAAACAATTAAGAGTTTTTGTTAATCTTTGTTTTAACGTTAGTTCATAAAAATGCAATCATTCATTGTTAGTTCATGTTAGCTCACATTGAATTAGCTAATGTTAACAAACACAACTTTTGATTTTAATAATGCATTAGTAAATGCCGAAATTAGCATTAACTATGATTAACAAATGCTGTAGAAGTATTGCTCATTCTTAGTTAATGTTAACTAATCAACCTTATTGTAAAGTGTTACCAATGAATGTTGATTCAGACTTTATCCTTTATCAGTGCCAATTATTTCAGTTCCACTTATTTATTTAATTTTTTTATACATAATATTCCAACACCATTTCACAAACACTTTGTGCGTATTTTATGAAGTGGCTAATTCGAATGATTTTTGTCAATTTAAAAAAATTTTTACTTTGTAAAAATATCACAATAATACTATTAATGTCCTAATATTCTTTTATTCCTAATATTTCACACGTTTAATTATTATCCATGAATTTCTGATTGCTATTGCATGCGAAAAAGTGTGTCAATTTTTAGTTTGTTCATACTGTTAGGACTATTTACAAAAAACTGCAATTTTACCTTTACAATTTTACCTAAATTCCTTATGTTAATTAAAAAAAGAGATATGTTATGATATGGTATGTAAATGGGCATGTTATGCATCAGCTACGCCCACATGCAGCTTTCATGGAAAGCATTCATCTTCTGCATAAATGTTTTTAGGAGATACGAAAGACTTAAAATAGTTCAGTGTTATGATGCTACGGTGAACCATACAAATATTGCCAGCAACAAAAATAACACTTTCACTGTGATGATTGTTTCTGATATGATTACAGTTCCAAGCATTTTGGTTTTTTAGTCTGTTGTGGAGTGCATTTTCAGTTGTCGGTTGGTGTAATATTTAAACTTCCTGTAGCTCAGCCTGTCTCTCTGTAACCCACACAGCTGTAGGAGTCTTTTAGGACTAATGCAGCGAGCATAAATATATTACAGTCTCATCATCTCTCCATTTATACAGGTGTCACCGTCTGACTTGATTTCCAGAGAGCGCAAGTTTTACTTTGCCAGGCGATTGAAGTCGCAACATTATTATAAGAGCAAAATGTATTCATGATAGCAGAAGTCCAACTGGCCTCTGGGCTTTGTAATATAATACCAGCCCTCTTTATCAAATTTAACAGATTATTGGAAACAGGTTGTACACATGATTTGACCATGACGTGAGGAGGCAGGGCCTGCGGACTTTCTCTCTCTTTCTTCTCATTTCCATCCTCTCATATCTCTCTCTATCGCATTCTCTCCATGGCTAGTTTTTCCAAACGATGCCATCCAATTTTTGGAGGATGTCTAAATAACAAAATGACACGTGCCCTAGGCTGATTGTTTTACCACACTCTTATCGTAGATTACCACAAAACACTTATCATAGACCTATACTGACAAGGCTTTATGGACATTGAATGGGCTTCTTCACACGCACAATTGAAATACTATAATCATTTATTCACCCTCATGCTATATATATATATATATATATATATATATATATATATATATATATATATATATATATATATATATATATATATATATATATATACATTTCATCCTCATTATCTCAGACATTTGTCAGTGACCCATATCCAATGCTATTCTCTATCACTGATATGAAGCCTGGCACATCCTCATGCACCAAATTTGAATATGTAAAGATGCAAATTTGAAAGTGCAAATGAGACCCAAAAATTCTCACAATGGCATTGAATTCTTGGAAGTGATAGGAACGCTGTGAACTTAATTTGTTTTCCTCTTATACTGGCAGGGAACTTGGTAATGCAGACTGCATCCTGTTCATAAAACCCCTCAATAATTTAAAATGATTATATCCTGAAGTATATCAATGTATCTTTCTCTTGCTTTCTGCTTCTCCAGATGGAGTTTCCCAGAACCCTATGAAGCTGAGATGACACTGCCAGTTGCCCGGCCCCCGGGGCAGATCAGGGGCAGGGGGATAAACTGTCACCCTGAAGGGGTTGAGGAGCTGTCTCAGGTGTCAGGTTATTACGCTGCTATGAGAGGATCCTGAGAGCTGCTCTGCAGTGTGCTGTGAATGTTCAGACCACTGCGGTCTTGTTCCTTCATGTGGGATTATGAACGTAATGGTGTGAATTCTTACAGGATGAAAGAGATCTTGAACATGGGTGCACTTATGGGTGTGTGTGTGTGTGTGTGTGAATGTGTGTGTGTGTGTGTGTGTGTGTGTGTGTATGTTTCATTCCCAGGAAAAAGCAGGATTTTTGCCTGAAAAATGATATTTGTATTAGTGGTGAAAAAATCTTGGATTTTCAGTGACCTAAAAGTAAAATACCATTACCACTTAAACTGTAACAAACTCTAATTTGAGTTGATTAAAATCCAGAATGTTATTTAGATTATAGTTAATCTAAAATTATAGTAGGAGAATAATGGAAAGGCTAACTGACTGATATTGCAAATTAAATAAAATATCAGTGCTTTATTTTAAGATAAACTGTGCAGTAGCAAAACTCGCATTCATATTGGATGCATTGCGTGCAAGTTAATAAGTTTCAAATATTTGAATAAATAATTCTATGCCCACTCAGCAGCCCAGTGGATTTGGCTGCTGTCCCATAGCATTTCTACCGTCCATGTCAAAATAAATATGCATTTTCATAGTCATACATTTCCAGTTACAGTTAAGATGAAAGGTATAAGAAATGTTTCAACACACTTCAAAAACACATAGAAGTCATATCTGGGGGTCAGATGAGATTTAGATTCAGCACAAGTTATAACTATCTATCTGTCTCTCTGTCTTGACTTTGATTTAACTTAAGGTGATGCTGAGCATCAGTGTGTAATCACAGCATTTACAAGCACAAAACATACATTTTTTTATATGTTTTTATTGCTGTTTTATTGAAACATACAATTTAGACGTTTTTTAACATTTAAACAAATCTCTCCATATATTTTTTTTTGTTAAAAAACATAAATTTTATATTTAAAAAAATAGCATATTTAAATTTTTTCTATTAAAAAATGTATATAATTACGATTTTCGGATCAGTGCATTTTTATCATTGTATCAATAAGCGATTTAGATTTTTAGACCCCTCCTAAACTCACCCATTTGTGAAAATAAAATACAATAACCATTTTCGTGACAACAAATATCGTTATAGTTGCTAATCCCACTCCTACCTCTGAACCTAAGCATAACTGCCTCTATATAGTGTAAGAAAAACGTGACAGACAAATAAATGCAATTACAATCATTTATTTACTGCAAAAAAATGTCAATAGCAGCACCCAAAATGACAATGTTTTGCAGTCACAGTCCTCTCTGGCGGAATACAGTGGGTTTTTGTAAGGTGCACAGCAGAATTAATGTTGTAAATCATTGAAAATTAAAAACTGCAAGACGA
The DNA here is from genome assembly GCF_018831695.1 of Puntigrus tetrazona. Lineage (NCBI taxonomy): Eukaryota > Metazoa > Chordata > Actinopteri > Cypriniformes > Cyprinidae > Puntigrus > Puntigrus tetrazona. The sequence continues at coordinate 11,724,969 of NC_056722.1, read as the reverse complement.
GTGCACATTATGCACGTTGCAATCTGTGATGAATGCAGGTGAGAGCCAATGAGTGCTCGATTATCCTGTTGTGACTCGCAGCTTGGGATGGACATGAAGATGGCAGAACGAAGGCTTGGATTTGGTTCTGTTCATCGAAGTTGTAAGGATTTGGAAGATCTGGATTACGGCGCACTAATAAAATTGTTTCATTTTGTAATTATGTTGCGGTTTTGGCGTATTTCATAGTTCTGTCATCAGTCACGGCATGTCTCGCAAATGCTTTTTTTGTAGCTCATGGCAAGCAGATAATAAATGACAAGTAAAGATTAAACTATTGCAGAAATTTTATTCGTTAAAAGGGTATAATATGAAGTCTTGTTTAACATTAGGAAAACCTTTTTGGACCAGAACGAATTGTTAAAATTTATTTTCAAGCAAACCGTTTAATAATGCAGTTGGAAACAGTGTCGTTGATATGACAACTAAAAGAAACAAAAAAATTATAATTTATGTCGTGAATTTCAATAAGGATCTATTTTAGGCGTAGTAGTGAATACATCAGTTTTGTACTTTTAGATTCCAAAAATAAAATTTTCTGTAAAAACTTAAGTAAATGTACGTTTTACATCAAATGCATACACATTTTCATAAGGTCACGTTGGTAATTAAGATAAAAACATCAATATCACATTAAATTTAGAAAACAACGCTCACTTGTTGCAATGACTGAGGCTAGGGTGGCTACACTGGACATTTTATATTAAAACAAATAAATAAAGCCTGAAAGAGAATGACGCAATATTTCCACAAGATGTTAATTATGACACTGTGTCCATGAGACTTGCGAGGAAGATATGTGCTGAGAAAACATTGAGACAGAGAGAGAGAGAGCTATATGTGCCTGGCGGTGTGATAAAAAGCAAGTGGAAGTGCTAGAAGGCATCTCGTTTATCACGCAGGTTTAGCATGCACATGTTAAAATGAACAACTCTGTTATCAGCTAGTCTGCTTGAGCTTAGTTTAGTGTACCGCCGTTTATTGTGTGTAAATGGCACACTGTCAGGACCCGCAAGTCACTGATTTATCGGCCGCTGCCGTCTTCTCTAACTGCGATGAACTAACATTCCCAAACCCCCAGAGCCACTCTAATCTTTGGCTAAAATTTGAAAAAAGTGTAATGCAAATGTTATATTTAAATGTGTAATTTCTGTGCTGATCACAGGGCTACCTGGGTTAGCTGTTGTGAAACCCTTTTTTTTTTTTTTTTTTTTTTTTTGTTGCTGCCCATAGCACTTACTTCAACTTATCAAATTGTATAATCAGAGAATCAAATGAAACCAACTGCATGTATATTAGTGATTTTGGATGAAAAACTACATGCAACTATATACAGGTGGATAGCTGTACATGTGAATTTGTTGTCCCTGCATATGAATAAAACTACCTGGATTACATTACATTTGATGGACACTTTACTATACCCTGAGCCAGTAGGAGAAAGTGGTAGTAAAGCAACGCAAAGTAAGTAAACAGTGTTTGTTTTGTATTCTTTTTTTTCTTATTTTTAATTCAGTTTTATTTAAAACTAGGTTGTATGAATTGTGACAAAAATAAAATGTATGATAAGTGTCCAACCAGACAAAAGCTAACCAAAGCAAATGTGGGATTTGAATAAATTAATAAAAAATATGCATTTATTGAAGAAACCATGCCATCCTATATATATATATATATATATATATATATATATATATATATATATATATATATATATATATGTATGTTGGTTACATTTATAATGATAAAAATTTTAATATGATTTTTTTATTTATTATTTGTCAAATATTTGTATGGCCCCTGGCACTTAGGCCCTGAGTCTTTGAGCTGGGAACCTATTATCATATCAGAATTTGTGACGGGACGTGATCAGCAGGTCAGCGCAACACAGCTCGTCAAACAACATAATAAGCTAATCTGCCTTGTCAAGAAAGAAAAAAACTCAAGAGAAAGCAAGAGCTGATAACTGTCAGTCACCCACACAAGATTACTCTAACAGTTGGCCCAGCTCAAGGCATTTTCACACGCGCAGGAAAGAAAGAAAAAAATGTCTCCCATGCACCTCAAAGAATACTTTATTTACGACTTCTTATTGACTCCGTTTCTGTTTATTTAGCTGTGCGCGTATCTCTTTGTTTCTTCCGTCATATGTGAGTGGGTTGTGATAAGTGGATGTCGTCTAACATTCAGTCACACTTTCATTTACATGATGTTTAAATTTACGATGTGAAATGTCAGGATAGGTCAAGCAAATGCGAAGCATCAACCGATGCACGTTAACACCTGCAGGCGGTCTAAAAAGTCTGTGGAGATTTTCTTTTTTCATCAGATGAAGTCTCCTTCATCAAAAACCCTTCATCGCCCAATCACACCACGCACGTGTGTGACAGACGTGTCTTTCAGCTACAGCTGTGACAGACCCTCATGGGCAGAACTGCACACTGTGACGATAGACGCTCAAACCCCGTTTCCATTTCGGACGGTTTAATACCCGGTAGAAATGTTCGCTCATTAATCTCTCTTTCATGCTTTTAATTATTCAACATAAAGTCAGACTATGACAGACACATTAAATCTGTCAGATATAATGGCTCCTCAATGAATTTTGCTTAAGAAAACGCGAAGCTTTGTACTTTAAACTCTATAGCGTGCAATGACGTGCTTAAGGGAGAAGATCTCAGTGTTAAAAAGTAATTACAGAGTTGTCACAGACAGCATGCGTGAATGTAAGAGATCCTTTTTGCAGCATTCGATTTTTAGATTTATTTCAAACAATTTGTCTGATGAGTGACTGTTAATACCGATACAATACATTTACATGACTATAATAAATAATGCTCTTCAACTCTTTTAGGTAAATTAACAAATGTGTTTTTGTTCAAACTGGTTTTGTACTCTAAATTAGTATATTTCATACAACAATGAAGTATTTTCAAATGTAAGAAAAGCTGTCTTTACTTTTGTGCATCCGAGTTAGCGATAAACATTTACTTTGATGCAGAAGTTAATAAAACCTGTTTAGCCGTGTTTGCAAAGAACAAAAGGAAAATGATCCTCTCTGTTGACAAAAGCACACCAGAACAAATGTTTTCACTGAATAGTAATATTTACACTAACAACACCGACCGTGTCATACCACTGTTTGAAATTATGCGACCTTTTCGTTATTATATTATTTGTACAATGGCAAGAAAATAAACAGGATGTCTAACAGGATGGAAATAAAGCTGTGAAATTGCTGTAGATGAAGACGTTTAATTTGAACTGTTAGCATTTATAAAGTCTTTCGCAGTTGAAACTGTATTCTCAGCCTGTTGTGTTCAGTTTTTTTGTTTTTTTTGTTTTTTTTTATAATTTCCTTTGCTTAAATACAGCAGTAGGAGACAATAAAGTATGTACATATAGTGAGTTTGTGCAATATATTTAGACATAATAGGGACATTCGAAAATACAGCAAAGGAATGAGCCAACAGCACAATATCGTACTGATGCATCCAGTCTGGAGCAGGCATGAATAAATCATGATTACATGCATTTTCCCACCTAATACTGATGATTAATGATAATTCCGTACGGCGCACTTATGCAATGCATAACATGTGTTAAAATGAACCACTATTGTCTGAGTTCAGACTGTAATTAAATTAATTAAGGAATAAGCAAATGTTTGACCGAAGAAATACTCCGGGGTTTGGCGAGTTCAGAAGACCTTTAGTTCAATTCCTGAAGGAGTTTGATTCTCAGGGCCAATTACAGCTTGAACAAAGTCACCAGGTCAAGATCACAAACTCACATTGTGCGGAGTGAGAAAGAAGACAGTTTTGTGGGTGCAATTGCAGCACAGGTTAATTATTAAACTTGGCAAGAGAACAATCGCTCGGCTGAGGTGATCCAATTTCAGCCAGAAAGACACCTATGAAAATATGAACAATATACCACAACAGGAGGAAGATTCCCTCATGTAATTAGCCTACGTATTAATTTATTGGAAGCCAGTGCTTTCTAAACAGACTTAATTATATACTTGCACTTAATTATATTTGGTTTGTTTTAGAGTCACAGATGGAAAAACATATTTATTTTGGGAGATAAAAGTCCACCTGGGACAGAGAGAGGTCTCAGCAGGGCTGTGAGCCGTCTGGTAGGAATTTACTGGATTAGCTCAGTCACTAAATGTGAGATGAACCGTGTTGTCAATCAGCCCGAGGGCCCAGAAAGAGAGCTGGAGCTGTCAATCAAAGCCTGGCCTTCAATCGCTTCATTCACGAAAGCCTCTAAATTCACTGCTGCTGATGAGTGTGGCATCTCAGAGCAGAAGCCCGCCAGGACTGAAAAACTCTCTCTTATCTTTGCTTTTCTTTTCTTTTAGGTTTCAGTTTTCTATAAATCCCAAAAAGAAAAGAGTCTTCTAAATAAAAGCAAAGGAAAACCTTATTGAAAATCAGCTAATAAAAGTTTACATTTATTTTCTGTGTATTTCTGTATCGGGCTATTTGAGATTAGCGATTTTAATCATCGTTGGAATAGGGTTTTATAATAATAATAATAATAATAATGTGCAAAATTAATTAAAACAACCACTGGTTAAATTGTGCGGTTTTATTTCCAATAGGCTGCTTTTAAATATATTCTTTTAATTACATTTTATTATGGAATGACCTGCCCAACTTAATCCAAGTAGTCCTTAGCCATCTTCAAGAATTGGTTAAAACACATCTCTTCAATCTTTATTTGGTCCTCGAACACTAGCGCTCTTAATTCTAATTCTATTAAAAAAAACAAAAAAAAAACACATATATAAGTTTGTCTTTTTTATAAACATAGCACTTGCATATTGCTCTTTTGTTAATTTTGGTTGCTTCCATTGTCCTCATTTGTAAGTCGCTTAAATAAAAAGCATCTGCCAAATGCCAATATTAATGCAAATGTAAATACAAATATGTAAAAATATTTAAACTATAACATTAAGAGGCAAATCTCCCATGGAATTTCAAGGTTATTTAGCAATTACATATGCTTTTGTGGAATTACCCGAATGTCCAGATTAGCTCTTAGATTCTTTCTGACCGTTTAACACATTAAGCCGGCCTGGTTTTATTTAGTTCAGTGGGTTTCCTAGTATAATGGCTCTTCCTGAAACCATTAAAAATGATTAAACCCAGAGGAACATTTACTGTAGATGCATACAAACCCCTCAAGATTGAATAATCTGAGGGCGACAGATAAAGCACATTCCCGTCCACCATTTGCTTTCTTGCAAATCAGAGGCACAAAAAGAAAGGGTCCAAGAGCGGGGTTGTCTAACGTCGTTGTGCATTCCGTGCAAGCAGCGGTGTTTGGAATAAGCTCCGTGCAGTCATTGGTCTTCCAGATCTGTGTGTGACACCTCATGCCCCCCAGTGCAGTCTATTTAGCTGCAGTTCTGATCAGCATCTTTATACACTATCAGCCCTGGGCTGCAATTTCTGCAGGATGCTTTTATAAATGAACATAATCAGAGGTGAGCCGGCACTCTCTGATTGCAGCAGGAAACAGAGCTGAGAAACTTTACTGGATTATCATGCCACTTGAGAACTGAACGCGAGCACATGTGCTACTGCTGGCCTACAATGCAGTCCTCTTGCTATTGGCATTCTGCGCCTGCACTTTGTCTTATTTCACTAAAATAATATAATTGTCCCTCATTTTATTGCTTGTAAAGCCATCTCCTTTCTGCAGGCAATGTAGGTGATCAATGTACCATCTAAATGAATCAATTCTTGCAGGAATACTGTTTGTTTGGAAAATGATCCTGACCAGGACAGGGGGGACGATTGTGCTTGTATTAGTTTAGTGGCTTGGGTTTTCATGTTCGCCCACAATGCATCGGAAATGACTCCATTTTTCATGTTATGAGTATTTTATACAGCAGCCTCTCCATGTAATACACTATATAAGTCATTACTTAAATAGAATAAATAGACGTGTTTGTTAGTCTTGGCGTGCCATGAGCCCATCGGCCTTCACTTGAGCTATGAGAGGAAATAAGAACTCGGTGAACTAGCAGCACTGAAGTGCCATCAGCTTCACACATACACGTTTATCGGAACGATTTTAACGGTGACACGCAGACTGATGCTTTATCTTGTGTTAATTCTGTGGGTTATATGGAGGTAATCTATCATGATTGGACTACAGGACTACAGGAACTGAAAAGGCGGTGTTGTAATACTTAAGTGAGCTTTTGGAGTGTGTACACCTTATAAAAAATGCAATGAATATAGACTAATAAATGTATATTATATATATATATATATATATATATATATATATATATATATATATATATATATATATATATATATACATAAACTCTCCATTGATGTATGGTTTGTTAGGATCAGACAACTATTTGAAAATCTGGAATCAGACAGTGTAAAATAATCAAAATATTGAAGAAAATCGCTTTTAAAGTAGTCCTAAAGGAAATATGATGACTTTTTGATATATTTTTTTGGTAAGAACTTCATGAAACATGATCTTTACTTAATATCCTAGTGATTTTTGGCATTAAAGAAAATTTTGATCATTTTGACCCGTACAATATTTTGGCTATTAAATATACCATGATTTTTGAGGGGAACTACTTGTAGTTTCCCAATGGCTGATACAGATATCTAAGCGAAGTGGCTGATGGCTGATATTGTCACGTTCTCCGGACTTTGTTATTGTTTTCGTGTGCCATGTGTTCAGTTTGACCCACTTTAGTTAATTGTCTATCGTCTTCAGCTGTGTTTTGTTAATTGTAGTCATTCACCTGGTGTTTTTAAGTCCTGTGTTTTCAGTTCCGTTTGTCCGATCTCGTCCGTATGTGTGTGTGATTTTGTTCTGTCTGCCTGTCTGCCTGTCTGCCTGTCTGCCTGTCTGCCTGTCTGCCTGTCTGTCTGTCTGTCTGTCTGCCTGTCTGCCTGTCTGCCTGTCTGTCTGCCTGTCTGCCTGTCTGCCTGTCTGTCTGTCTGTCTGTCTGTCTGCCTGTCTGCCTGTCTGCCTGTCTGTATAGTGTTTATTTCATCCCGGAGTGGATTAAAATCGCTTTATTTTCATTTATATCCGTTGTGTGCTCTCCTGCCTATCACACCCGTGACAGATGTAGATATACAGGCAACCATTTAATTGTATTAATTCAGATGTATGCTGACATTAAACAAATATATTTTACTCAAATCACTAAAAGTTTTGAGAAATCAGTCAAGTGGAAGCAAGTATTGGATGTTGCTAATAATGTCTAAATGCTTAATTATCAGCTGATCTGATTTATTTTTCTTTCTTTTCTATTCTTTTGTTTTTTGGATTTTTTTTATATTTGTCATTTACTTTGGATAAAAGTGTCTACAGAATGAATACGTTATATTTAAATACATACAGTATGCTTTTAGTTTTAATAAATAAATTGGTAAAAAATTATGCATGTATCCAGAAAAGATGTGATGCATGCATAATTGCAGATATTTGATAATAATTTCTGGTAGTATTAATTACTATACTTGTTTGTGTTGTAAGCAGTGTCTGTGTTGTTTTGTCACTTGATTTTCAATGTAAAATGTCTCCTGAAGCATAAGCGGTTTAAAAATACAGTAACAGAGCATATCAAATGATTTAAACCGTATCAGCATATCCAAATCAAATCAGTAAATGCACAAAAATGATCAATTAAAGTTATTGATTTGCTCTCGTGCTGGTGTTGGCGCATTACCTTCAGAATGGTTTTAAGTGCGTTTTATCCAAACGGTTGTACTGTATTGTTGTTGTACATGATGTGAAACATTTCCTTTGTTTATAAAGTTATATATCCTCACCCTCTCTCCATCGCATTGTGCCGTCCACTCGCTCTTGGAGTAGCACAGGAAGTGAAACTGTAACTCAGAGTTCACATGTAATTGGTTACGGTCACGCTACCCAAACAGGAAGGAATCTGTAACTGATTAGAATTCTTCCTCCTGCAATAATAGTCCCAAAATTAATTATACTCCGGCTCTATTCCCACTATTGCTTTTCCTGTTTTGAAGCTCCTTTATGGAGCACAAATCCCCAGACTGCGAAGCCAACGGACAGACGTGTATTACCAGAACAGACATACGGACAAAATGCACTCTCAACACTTTCATGTAATGCGCCGGGCTCATGGGTTAGTTCATGTTATGTTTATGCTATGAAGCAGTATTCATGAGAAGTTACTGGATCAACGTGACTTTAGAAAGTGCATTTATCATAAAGGAATAGCATTAAATAAGCTAGTAAGCGCTTATTGAGCGAGCAGGAATAGCCAGCCGTGTCAGTAGATTTTCAAATCATAAACTCTGTTATATAGTAAAACATATTATGCACTTATTTTAATTATATTTATATTGAGAACTGCGACCCGAGATTATTCTATTGTTCTCACGTCCTGGCCGCCGTAATCAGATTGCGATGGAAATGCGAACAAGATTTATGACGACGGGCTGGTTTGGGAATGTGGAAATGCTATTAGAATGTTTTTCTTTATGTTATTTCTGGTAATGAAGTACTTTTGGTCCTCAAAGATATAAAAAGTCATCATAGACAGTTTTACGGAGTCAGATGGTAAAACCAAATGAATATTTTTGGAAAAATATCAGCTATTAAATAGCACGGAATAGCATGTACAGTGCTTGATCTTATAAAATATTCAGTTTGCTAATCATATCGAGTAAAACAGTGTTACAATTGTACATACAAATAAACTATTAAACAATGTGCATTAAAATAATTGTAACCCATAAGACATTTTATGTAAAATACAATGTACAACATTATAACAATAGGTTATACAAGCAAACTGTAGAAAAAACACCAACAAAACATAATTGCTAATTGCTTCTTTATTGTGTTTTATCGTTTTACATTTCATAATACAGGCGTTCAAATATATAAAATTCAGTTAATTAAAACCTCTTCATAATTACATCCTGATTTATTTAGTTTATATTTAGAGGAATAGCATCATGCTATGAATGAGAAAGATATTATCATTTGTAGCATGTCAAACATATCTTTCATGCTTTACTGTTCATTTTTTTGCTTAATAAAAAAAGTATAATTTTAACATAAAATGTCAGCAATAACAAAGCAAATTAAATCATATGGGGTATTCATATCATTTTAGTTGTTCTTAATGTTTAAAAAAAGCACTTTAACATATATGCAAACATCTGCAAACATCTCAACGGTCTACATATCTAAGCTGCGCATGTAACACGAGTAAGATTGTCGGAGATAACCGGTTATTTTAGCTGTTGCATGCTGATTTTACAAAAAACAAACCATCATGTTTCCATTTCCTGTATATTACAGAAGCATTTATGTTAACAAAAAAAAGAAATCAATCTCACACAACTTTGAAAATCATCACTTACCAATGCTTTACTTTACCTAAACAGCTCTTTCAGCATGTGTTGTCTGTCATTGGGGTTGAAAATTGGAGAATGGGTTGGAAATTGGAACCATCTCGAATGCAGTCCTGGAGAGGAAAACAAACTTAAATGAGATCATGCCTGCCAAGACGCATTTCACCAAAGGGCAGAAAGGAAGTAAGAGATAACGCAAAGGAGAAGCCAATTAATGCTGATCTGTTAAGATTGTTTTGTATGTGTGTGTGTGTGTGTGTGTGTGTGTGTGTGTGTGTGTGTTTCACAGCATACAAATAAAAAGTACTTTTGATTAATGTTTACAATCTCTCTAAAAAAGTCCCTATATCGGTCTCTGAATTTTTCTATTTTAACTATTACTCTGTGAGAAAATAAAATTTGAGAGTAAATTTGAGACGGTTTTACGTGCCTGCTGTTGATGTTTGTGTGTCAAGAGCTGATATTCAATAGCCAATCTATCATAATGTGTTTTAGATGTGGTATACCACAAATCCATTACTCATGAGGTGTTCAGAGTATTGAATATCAGTGATGAATCTTAACAAGCTCAGCTTTTACTTCAAAGAGAGACAGATGACTCGTTAGAGAGACATGTGACGATAGACTATTTACTATATGTTATATTAACAATGAAGTAATACATTTCATCGATATTGAATGTAAACTATATAGGCTCATCATATGACTTCCCTCTCTATACTGTAAAAAACAGGACACTTTCTAATGCACAAAATAAATAATTCATAATTAAATATTATTATGTGATGCTTGAAAGGCCTTTTTTGTCTTTGACCTTTTAGACCACATCTACATTTCTGTAATACTCCGGTCCCTAGATGTGGTTTTGGTCACTACTTTAATGCAAGCCAATAGATATGCATGTAACTTCGACGATTGCTTTACTCGCTTATAAAACACACTTAAAGTCTTAAATTTCCGTCTGAATTTTTTGCACGTTAAAAAAAATAAACACAACCTCACATCGCGTTTACACGCTGCCTCCGAAGCTTTTGCCCATCTTAAAAGTTCGGATCAGGTTTGATCTCCTGTGTTTTCACATCAGTAACAGCATTAAGACAGAATATATAAATGCAAAGAAAAAGAATAATAATAAAAAACGCATATGAAAACTTCAGACTAATGACCTTAAGGCTCTTGGAAATGTGAACAAACTCCACTGACGATTGTGGAAGATGCAAAACCGAAGTAAATTTGTCGCAGTGTCCGCTTTGCTGAATTTATGCAGTTCCATAAGTTCTATTCAAATTTCAGCTTACGTACATCTTCCTTGTGAAAGGACCCCCTGCGCAAGAATCCACAATGTTCAGTAATAAAAGAGAGTGATTCTCTGAGTTCACATTGGCAGTGAAGAAAATGTGGACAGGTAAGAGTAGATGTGTCTGCTGATGTTGATTCAGTTTAACTTACTTTTACCCTTGCAGGTATTTAACCCAGTGAAAGTTACCGAGAGACTGTGATCAAGATCTGCACCGCACGCCAGAGGATGAACACAGACAGGAACATGAGAACAAATGGAGCTACCAGCACCTGTCAGGAAGGAAGCATGTGCCCTACAGAGAAGAAAGACAAGATAGACAGGCCTTCCGACTAACTCACACACACACACACACACTATTCTTTTGCCAGCTACCCTTCGTCAACTTTGACACCAAAGGGTTCTTGTGTCAGACCTTCATTACACACACACCGTTCTCCCACAATCCTTTATTTTCAAAGATCTGACACTTTGACTCAGCATGGAAATGCACTACTTTATACTGACAACATTTATTCTGCAGAAATATTTTAAGAACATTAAATTGTCGTTTCCTTTCATTTGTTCTTTTAATTTGATTTATTCATTTAGCATTTTAACATGTCATTAATCATATGCGATTGTTAAAAAATGTTTTTTTAAGGTTTGTTATATTGAATATTAAAACAATATCAATACGTGTTTCTGAATATAATCAGCAGAGTTTGCATTTATGTATATATATTAAAACAAACAAAAAAAGTAGTAGATCGGTCATAGTTGATTCAATAGATTTTATTACATACAAAACTTTCCTTTGGTCAATTAAATAGTGTAACAATTCCAGGACTTGACAAATAGAACGTGTCAAAACTGTCTTTATATTATTAATGAAAATAATTCAGTGCTAACAATAAAATTCAGCATTCTGAGATGATGTGGTTATTGTGTTGATAATAACCCTAACCATAACCATAACAATCCCTGATTTACTGCTGCCTAGCTCGCCACAATAATCATATTTATATTCTAACTACTGACAGTTTGTTGCATGTCCAAAAATAATGAAATATTGAGTTTTAAGTAGATAGTATACAATATTTATTGCAATATAAAAAGCCAGTATTTAGTGATAATCAAAATAAATGCGATAAAATACAGTTCAAACTACAGAAATTAGAATAAACGATAGGAAAAAACATGCAGCATTCGTTCACGGTAAATTAAATGTTTATGCACTCATTTGTCAATATTACAATTCATCTTTGGAAACTGTCTTTTGTAAAATGGCAATATAATTAAATTCACAATATCCATCAGAACGATGACAATGTTTGCCTGGTTGCTCCATGAATCAATAATGAATCAATCAATAAAGTGATACATAGTCTTCAAATCATATTAATTTAATTTAATATAAAAAGCTTAATCTTTAGATTTAAAAAATGCTTTATTTATTATTTATTATTTATATATAGTATCTGGGGACATTATAAAATAATCTGAGAACTGAACAAAGTATCGAACACATTAATGTATTATTAATATTTAAACTAAAATCATTCGAGTCTATCATTAGAACTCATAAAATCTATAAGAATCATCTCACAGAGTTTGTAGTGTTTTAAGTGATAATTATAATAAATTATTTATGATTTCATATGGATTCACTGCAGCAGCACACTGGATCATTTACAGTTTCTTAGAAGTGGTTAGGACTTAAATTTACACTTTGATGAAATGATTCGGAATATTTTTCCACATTGCGATACCGCATGAGTGTGTATGTGTGTGTGTGTGTGTGTGTGTGTAGATGGCTCTCCGTGCTGATGTCCCACCGCGAGATGGAGAAGGCTTTAAAATACTGTCTGTGTGAAATGTAAAATTTATGAATCCCCCCCATGTCCCTGCTTGATTTATGTGAAATAATAATACACTATTTAATGCTTAAACATGGCTGCGAGCAATCTGTGGCTATCAAGATGTACAATGGAGTAATGGCTGCAAAAGACAAATCACCCTGTGCACTGAGGATGCTTGTTTAAAGGTGCACGGCAGATATATTAAACTATATGTAATTGTACACTAACTCCACGCTGTAGGCAGAGAGAGACGGAGAGATGCAGATGGTCATTAATATAGTGAGAGTGAAAGAAGGGGGTGGACACATCTCAGACGGGCTCATCTCTCACGATGTCGTCTGCAGACGTCTGTTTACTCTCTGAGGAAACTCTACATGCAAAAAAAAAACAAAAAAAAAAAAACTTTTTTACATCAATAAGAACCATTGTTTGGGGTGGGGGTATAAATATACATAATATAAATTTTTTATTAACTAGATTTTTTAGAGTTTAAAAAGAATCGTGTCGACGGCATGTGCCCCACAGCTCTTGATTACCGCATATAAAAGAAATAAAAAAACCACACACATGTTACAAATCACATTTACAGTAAAACCTGACACATCACGCTCAAGGTCTATGCATTCTGGATAATGTAAGAGCGGAAATAAAAACATGTTATGAAATCTTACTTTAAAAACCTGTTCCGCTTAAGATGTAAAATTGTTTACGTTGGTGAATATACTTTTCTAGGCATGAGAGGTGGGTGCTGCATTAAGATTACGAGTATTTTCTGGAAAGCTATAAGCTATAAAATGCATTATACCTGGAAAAAAAGAAATAAAATATATAGCATAGCATTCATATTTCTATTTCAATGGCAGCCAGTTGGCCGACACATGCTCCCTTTGATGCATGCAATTTGACATCTGCCATTTTTACTTGACGTTATTGCATATATTGTTTAAATTCTACCAAGTTTACGGCTTTACGTGGTCAGAGTTGAAATGTAGAACTTAGCAAAGTCTAAGTTACTATGTTATTTATTTTATTTTATTACAAAATGAGGGATAAGTCAAAATTAGTTTTTTTCATCATAACTGACAGCACACCACATATGCCGAACAAAAGTTATTGAACCCAGCACAACGTTTAAAACAAAGCGGTTTACATCTGACACCGCAAGTATTAGCATAATTCAAAAAGCAGAGAAGCAAAACAAGAGACAAAACAAAAATAGCATGACTGAGCTTGGTATTTAGTGAGAAGAAATAAGTGAAAAAAATACAATTTGTACAATAATCTCCCAGTGTTGGGAAAAAGCACAAAAGCACTGAATTAAAATCAAAAAAGTCAAAATGCATTCTGATCTGAAATATGATATTGATTTATGGATCTGTTGTGCTTAATTAAGCATCATTACAGTTAGTAACTCCCCACAGATTAGGACTCATAAAGAGTCGAGACACTTTGTTGTGCAGTTTGTGGGACAGTTTATCAGACCTCAAGAAAGTAAACAGTGTAATTATGAGCCCATGTGAAACCACAGACAGAACTCTGAGCATTGTTTGATTATACGCGAAAACAGGTCGTACACTCACCCACTCTGTTCAGAAAGCGAATTAAGCTAATAAAGCTTCATTTTTTTTCCAACAAGTTCAGTTTTCAGTATTTCTACGTGAAAAGAACGAAAAAAAAAAAAGAAAAATGCAATTAATTTCAAAAAAACGCATAACATAATATGATTGTGCAAGTCAGAACTCAACATATTGCCTCAAAAATTATCTCTGTCGATTCCTTTTAGGTAACTGTCTATTTAGACAGTGTACAGCACAGAAGAGCGCTAGGTTTTGGATTACAGCCTATGTGTTCCTGATCCTCCCTGGTGTATCTTTCCTTCTTCTTTCTCTGTTTTCCTGTCTTTATTTCTCCATGTCTCTACCTGTCCGTGCCAAGACAAACCCGCTAAAGCTGGTGATTGAAGCGCAGCTCTGACTCCAGTAAACCACAGGTGCTGAACTCTTTTGGCAAGTCATAAAACATCATATGCATGTTTTGTGCTGTCAGAGAGCTCTTTAATTTCATTTTCTCCCCTCCCCCCCCTTCTCCTTCCTGACCACACGATTCATTCTGCTATGTTTATGAGGGGGAGACATCCAGAGTGTCTTTCATGAAATCAGTCGTCTTCAAACTCTGAGGTCCCGCTGTGCCAGCTGAGGGGACCCGCCCCCCCATACACCCTCCAGCCCAAAATGCCAATCCTCCAGCTGTCAATCAAAGCCACATTAAAGCAGCATGACGTCACACAGCCGAGCGTTCTAGTCACCGGGAACACAGAGATGGCCCGGGGCGAAACTAAACAAACTTCCATTGCCACTTTGAACAGTTTAACAATGTGTCATTGTGTGGATAATCCCTGAGCTGTGGATAAGTGTATTATATTTTGATTTTACAATAAGCATGTGTAAAAACATTGTGATACTTACTATTGTGTTTGTACAAGAGTAAGTAACACACGCACATATTTCAACATATTTAGCAGTGTTTGCTTGGGCAGGCTTTTTCGCAAGTATCAGACTTACTGGTAAAAGTCATCTCGTACCGTTTGTGCTGCAGATATGAATTATACCTCAAACTGTGCAGCTTGTGTTATATTACATCTGTAAGCCATTTGAATTCGCAAGAAAAAAAGAAAGAAACGGCAACTGCACAGCACCACAAACACTCCAAACATCCTACAAGTATGACGTATAAAATCTAATTTTATTATGTAACGCTTTTAATAATTTTATAATAATTTTATAAAAATCTATCTAATGACAGCAAAAGGTCACTGATTACTCCATCTCTCTAATCATTGGATGGAGTACACTATAAATCATACTTTAAAACACACATGCAAATTTTAACATGTGAGGTATGAATAGCATTCTGTATATTATTTTTAAATGTGACTTTTAATGTATTTCTGGGCTCGTTTTAATTTAAATCGCATTAAAGCATGTAAGTCGCCGGTAAAAGGAATGTCTTCATGTGATATTATTCAATAATGTTAAAGAATTTTGTTCTGAACATTATTCCCCTGGCTGCCATCATCTCCAATTTCATCTTTAATTGCTCTTTATTTTTGCAGCATTGAACATTCAGCAGAAGTCTGCTTCCCCCTCCTGGTTGTTCTCAAGAAATAGTTCACAGAACACCAGGAGCTGCGAGCTGGATTTCATTTTGTTTTATGATTCGGCCGAACGGGGAGCATTTGATGTTGAGTATTTGTTAAGTTCCATCTAGAAGTCTTAAAGAAAAGACAGGGGTTATCAGCAGAGCTCTAGAGGTTCGTATGACATATGACAGGTGTCTATGCAGAGAGAATGTTATTGCGTTGTGTTCTGGTGAATGAATCCATGTCTACGAGTCCCTTAGTGCCAAGAGACTACAACAACATGGAGCATCTTTCAGAAAACTCACTGGTGGTTTGGCGACTAGGTTAGTGGTTAGTGGTTTAAGATCCTCAATATTTTCAAGCACTGATGGAGACTTATCAGCAATGAAGGTACTGCAGTTTTTATTTTTCTTCTTTTACAGTTAGATTAGAGTCAACTCACATGTAGTGAAAAAAATTTTTTTTTTAGATGTTTATTTATATATATGTGCAGTATGAGTACCTTTAAACTGATCGGGAAACAGTAATAATAGTCTGTATTGCACCAGGAAAAATGTCAATCTAGATATCATAGAAAAAGTATTTCATTGTTGTCTAGGATATGCTGTCATTTCCTCTTTTGATCAAAAAGACATAAAATATACATTAAGTCAATACAGTCCAACTTAGAAGAGCTATATCAACACGACCGAGCTTTCCTGTTTGAGTGAGCGCTGACCTCAAATAGTTAAGAGTAAGAGAGAAGGACAGAGAGAGAGACAGGCTTGCAAAAAGGAAAAAAAGTGAGAGCAGAAGCACAGCAGATCAAAGAAAACAACATGAGAGAGGATATGAGCGCTTTGAGAAGTAATATTGGGCCGATACCATCTGTTCATGCAGCAGGATTCAGACAAGCACAGGAAGAGGACAACAGAGACGGCCCTTTAGCCCTGGATAACACAGCCAAAATGGCTTATTAAGAAACTTCCAATTTAATATGAGATTGGGTAACATTAAAGGGTTCCTTCTGCGAAAGACCTTTCTCCCCAGTTGTTGAGAAGAGAAGCGTTATATAACAAATAAATTTGAGGATTATTTCATAAAAGGGGCGCCAGTGTAATTTCTCCTTTGGTATTTTCAATTTTGAAGGTGGCACAGTAAGAATGGCTGGAGATGTATGAGGTGATTTCACTCTTCATGTGGAAAAGTGAGTTAGGGACGAGAAGAGGAGCCGCTGGTCTGACCATACGCTCAAGATCTTTTATTAGTAGCTGTATTGTGGGGAAACAAACGAAATAGATTCTACACTTAATTTTTATTATATATTATGTATTTTTTTTGTATGTGTATTTTAGAAAACACATTAATTCTTTAGTCTCCTCTACTGATATCATGCTATTGTAAAAAAAATATACAAAAATACAAAATATTAAAAAAAAATTAATAATATTTTAATATGTCATGCCTTTTAGTTGCATTCAGCAGATTAGGGCTAAGACTTTTACAAAAAAATTACACTGCATATTTATATGTTAGCATCACATTCTGTTATGCATGCAGTAAGATATTATTAACATGATAAGGGACACTTCATTTCTAGTGATTCTCTGCATTTAATAATACAAAAAAAGTCACTATACATTACTATATCTATTTTCCTATTTGATACTGTTCATTGCTTATATGTCATCTGTATTGTTTAAAGCCCTATATAAATAAAGTTATTGATTTGTGAGAACAGGGTGAATAAACATTAATGTCCAGTTATTTGCATAATATATAACTATGCAGCTTTATATGCATACATATTGTGTATTTATATTATTATATATAATTACTTTACAGCAAATCTCAACTTCATGATTGCTTGTACACATCATAAAATGTACTTTTTGCCCAGCTTTTACCTGCTACAGTTTTATTACAATTACAAGAGTATTTTTCTGTAAGGCCGCTTTGAAACAGTTTGTATTGTGAAAAGTGCTATACCAATAAATTTTACTTGAGCGTGTTAAAGTGAAATATTCCTTTAAAATATTGCAGTTTTCCTTAATAATGTGTACTCCTCACATTTGTTGAAGACTCATCCATGATCCTCACAGTCTTTAGGTCATCTGAATTCTAATCAGATCCATGCACAGAATCACTCAACCATTCAACTTTCCCAGAAGATCCTACTGATTTGCTGAGCTATACAGGCCTCATTGGATCCAGATTTCGGTCTTTGAAAAGCCACCGCATTTCCTTCCGCATGCAATGTTTTATTTATTACTGGTTATTTGATCTGGTCCGAGACCATTATGGGAATATGTACCTTTCTGAATAATCAATAAATAGCCATTTTATTATTTAGAAGGATCTGGTGTGAAAGGCTGCAAAAAGTAAAAGTCATTACACAAATCCGTCATTGTTGATAAATGAGATCACTTGTAAAGTTAGATGGGTGGCATGCATGTGGACGGTTCTGTGCATTGCTGAATACTATTAGCGGGCAGTAAATATTGCACAGGCCTCTCCACGGGACTATGATTCGGTAAATGGGCGGCAGAGAAAGGGCAGTAAATTCGGAGATTAATTAACCCGTTGAATTCTGGACATTTCCAGGTCTCCGTTCTGGTGACCTGTGGACGCAAATGGGACGAGCCTGTCCTCGGTAGAGAGGGCGGAGAGTGAAGGCTCTCGTCCGGAAGAATGAGTTATTAAGAGAATTTTTTGAATAGATGGAAAAATTGTAGCCTGGCTATTTAGTGTCATAAAGTGCAGCCAAGCCAGCGCAGGGGCTCCTCGGGACAGGAGGCAATAGCATTCCAATCAAATCTCAGACGGATGAGAGATGGGCCTGTCCACTCTGAATTTTTATATTGTGGAAGGGGCTGGAAAGAAATAATGCCGTCCGTGAGTGAATTAACCTCTCGCAGTGGATGGAAAGGCCTCTGTCATCTATAGGGGAAGCGGAGGAAATGAATGGGTGGAACAGAGGCTGGGCGAACTCGGGGGAGGGGTAGATAGGATCATAACCCCTTGCCAGAGATGGACCGTCCGTGGCTGTGGCTCGGTCACATCATGGGTTGTGGGCGACAGTAAGTATGCAGTGTGCTGTTTGAGATTTTGCTGATATCTAAAGGTCTGATCAAAATGACTTTGTTTGATTTTTGCATGACATTCATTCACGTACATGCAAAACACTGATGTAAATACACCAAACGCACTCTCCTGTCAATCCGGACAAACAGGTTACACAGTGTAGCCAGAAAACCTTTAGCAGAACGAATGTTGTGTAGCTCTATTTATCAATGAAACCAACGGAAGAAATAAAGCAGGTATGAAATTGTTATTCGTTCATCTGCTTTATTGACCAAAGTGATCTTTTAGTATCCTTATTTCAGAGATCTACGAGAATCATTCGGAAAAGTAGGAGCCAAATATTTTTCTGCCTGAGTGGATCTTCTTGTTTTACGTCCCAATTTGCATGCTTATACTATGCATTAAAAGTGTGTGCTTCTTTGGTGATGGGAAAGTAGGCTACATCCCTCTGGGTGTGTGGAAGATAGTGCACCAGTGCTTTGATATACTACCAGGTCATAAAATTGCATCTAGATAGCGCAGAACTCCTTGTAACATTCTGTTTATCGTTGAATGTTAGCTTTAGCATTTAGCGAATTTCCATCCAATAAAATGTCATTACCTTGAAATTCATTATGTTAATATTAATTTTATAAACTTGTGCATCAACCATAGCTTTACATTAAGGTAAATATTTAAATAAATAAATAAATGCAAGGATAGAAGATTCACCAAGAAAAATATATATAATCCATAGTTTTTAATGTACAGTTCACAATGCTGTTGTGGTGTGCAACATTTTTATGGGTTATAAGCACAGCTGACCCAGAAAGAATCGCCCTCATGAAAATGAACCATGGTTTTACGACAAATAAAACCAAAAACATAGTTAATATAGTTAAACCATGGTGACCACAAATGATTTGGTATGTGTAGTAAATCTGTGGTTATGCATGGCAATCAATTCACCAAAAAAAAACAAAAAAAAAACAAAACCAAAACATTGTTACAATAGTTAGGTAATAAAGACTAATGGCTAATAAAACCATGGTTGATGTGATTATGTGTGTGTGTGTGTGTGTGTGTGTGTGTGTGTGTGTGTGTGTGTGTGTGTGTGTGTGTGTGTGATTAATTATAAATCCCTTTTTGTTCAATCCTAGTGTTATTTTTGTTTATTATTAGTAGTAGTAGTAGTAGTAGTAGTAGTAGTAGTAGTTATATTTTGCTTATCCAACAGTTTAGCAACAGTCAGAAAATAGCTCTCTCCAAAGAAAGAAAGAAAAAAAAGAGGACCTATCACAATATAAATATTTTTTCAATATTTATTACTTATATTGCTGTCCAACCTGCTGTGTTCAGACTGACACGTGTTTGTTCAGTGACGTGTGTCTTCAGGTCAGAGTTCACCGGAAGCTGTTGGCTGCTGCCGGGAGACAGAACAATACAAAAACCTTTAGATTCAGATGATAGTTGCATGTTGGCATACGTCTTTATGGACGAAGGATTTGTTTTGTGTTCCGTTCGATTGTATCGATGTAAGGATGTCTGTATCACCTTGTGACGAGCACTTAAAACTGACTTTAAACCCGGAAGTGGAGCAAATCAGCAGGTGTTAGCTTAGCCGCTAACACCCTTTATCGCTTCTAAATCCCATATGAGGTGGCGATTTTGTGTTTAAACGCTACTCTCGCGCTCATTCTGCGCGTTAAAGTCACAGATCGAGCCTGTCATGCGTGTCAGCGTTGAGACGCGTCGGTTATCGGGTGAGATGTGAGATCAGTGTAATACACTGCTCCAGCTGTCAGATACTCATCACTTTCATCTGATCAATGTGATTCTCATTAGGCTCCTCAGTTATCTTCTCTGGGTCATTCGGGTAAGATTCTTCTTTTTTCATAATTCGGTATACTGTGAATGCACAGACATAAACTAGTACCATGTTATCACATCTTGGATATTTTTGAGCTCACTAATAACTAATAATATATATATATATATATATATATATATATATATATATATATATATATATATATATATATATATATATATATATGTATATATGTGTATAAATATAATTTTTGTTTATTCTTTTTCCCTCAGTAACAGAAATAAAAGCTTTGTTTTGCATTATAAGCATGCACAATTTGAAAAGTGTTTCTCATGTTATAACACAATGTTTTTCATTACATTATAATTACTACAGTAAATTTAATGTCACTGCATCAAAAAGGTTGCAATAAAAAAATATATCAATTGATCATAAATTAAGCAAAATGACTGACAGGGGATTTTTATTTTAGAAACAATAATTTGCTGAAACAATATTTTGGTACAAACCATCCAAGTCGTCATATACTTAATACTGTCCCACGGCCCAAGCTTCTAGTTCAATTAAACATTGAGTACGAACATTTATGAACATTTATACACAGCTTCAATAGTTCACCCAAAAAGTGAAATGTGCTCACCCTCAGGCCATCCAAGGTGTAGATCAATAAGTATGGAAGAAAAAAAAAATACAAATCAATGGCTACCATCATCTATTTGGTTACTCATATTTTTAAAAATGTTTTAAATGTTTAGACCGTAAATTTTAAAATATGTAAGTTCAAATTGTGGATGAATTGTTTTGAATTTCAGGAGCCTGCAGACATGAGTGGTAAATTTGGGCTTGGAAATTACAGCTCGAGGAAGCACATCTCTATATCTGTGCCCTCATCCACAGAGGTCATGTCACCTCATATCAAATCAGTGGAGGATCTCCGAGTGCTGGGCATCAACCTGAACAGCTTCAACACACCAACACAGTTCTTCATCTGTGTGGCCGGTGTCTTCCTCTTTTACCTCATCTACGGCTACCTGCAGGTGACATTCCGTCCCATTGCTCCATTTGTGATTGTTGACTTTGCAGTATCTGCAGTGAGGTTTTTAGTACTTGGTATTACTAACTTGGGTTTCTATGCAGGAGCTGATATTCTCAGTGGAGGGATTTAAGCCATTTGGCTGGTATCTGACATTAGTGCAGTTCGGATTTTACTCCTTATTTGGTTTAGTGGAATTGCAGCTTACTCAGGACAAAAGGAGAAGGTAATTTTTTGAGCCGTCAACAAATTAAAAAATAACCCTCAGTTATAATAGAAAAGCAATTACAGAACCTTAAAGTTACACCAAATTGCAAACAGTTTTTACAAACTGAAATGGGAAAAAAAAACAATAGAATATATATATTTTTTCTTCTTCTTTTTCAGGATACCATGCAAAACCTACATGATCATTGCATTTTTAACAGTTGGGACCATGGGCCTATCCAACACTTCTTTGGGATACTTGAACTACCCTACGCAAGTCATATTTAAGTGCTGCAAACTCATTCCTGTCATGATCGGAGGAGTTTTTATACAAGGTACATTAGATTACGCTCTTCAGTTCAATGCACATTGAAAATGTGACAATGATATTTATATTATTACCAAAAGTATATGAAATACATTCTGGTCATTTAAGCTTTCTTTTTGTCATAGAATCATGGAAACCTATCCATCACAGTTTCCATAACTCACTCTTTCACTGCTTTATACATTTTAATAATAAGAAGAAAGTTTCTTGCACTAAATCAGCATTTTAGAATGATTTCTGAAGGACCATGTGACACTGAAGTGTGGAGAAACAGTTGCTGAAAATCCATCACAAGAATAAGTTACATATATAGTATTTTAAAATATACTAATCTCAAACATATAGAAACTGTTATAATATTTCACAATATAGCTCTTTTTACTATAGGTATTACAGTACTGCATAAAAAAGCTAAGGATGTTGTAGATATGGGTTTCTTCAATGGAACACAAGCCGAGAATTTTTCATTGAGAGTAAAGTGCTCAAGCTCCAAAAATGACAACAAAAAGTAAGATTCATATGAAAAAGCTGAAGAAGAGAAGTAATTGAGTGAACGATATCTTAACTTAATAAATCAATGATTTAATTCTAAGCTTCGAATTACAGTAACGCTTTATTTTCATGATCCCCTTTGCACGTTCCGTTGACTCCACAATTGGTTGAATAATTTGTGAGGAAAATATAGAAAAAAAATATTATAAAATAAATGTGGAAAATTTAGTCCTTTGATTGTATTTTTGCAGGTTTTTAGTATTTTTACGTGCAACAGTTCTTTGTTCTTATGCCATTTCTTTCAGTGGCCGCTGTTGTTGTGGAGTTTTTGTTTTTGTTTTGTTTTTTTTTTCACTTTTCTTATGCAACAACTAGATTTGGAGTTTTGATATCCTAAACAATAAAGAATGAAACCAGCTGAAAAGCTCTTCCCTCTCTTTTTATGGGGATTTTTTTTTTTTCTCTGGCATCATGGACCTTGCGTCCCCTGAGGCTGGTGCGTAAGATCAGCGGGACGTTGGTTGAGGATGCTCTCAAGATGCCAACCCATCAAAGCTGGACGGAATCAAAGTGATGCATAGCAACCTGCTGCATCACCTCCAACCCCACGGCTACTACCTGTTTGAGAACACGGTTTCGGCCTTTCTTGCTTCTTTTTTTCTCAGCCTTTGCATTTTCATGTCCAACCTCAATCTCATTCTCCTCGCATGCTTGCTTGTGATGAGTTGAAGAGTCCAGCAGAAAAAGACAAAAACTCCATCTCTCTTTTCGACATCACTTCCCCCGCTGAACTTGTTCAAAGATCTTTGCAAAGCCAACCTGCAGCCAGTGTCAAACCTGCAGCCAGAACTCAAAGGACCCAGACAATCAGGCCCTCAGCTTAGCAGAAGATCAGATACATGTTTATGCGGCTTTTGTGGCGTGTTTGAGTTAATCCATGTCAGAGCTTCTTGGTTTGATAGAGCTTGTTGATGTTGTGTGTTTTTAGGGAAACGATACAACGTCGCGGACGTGTCTGCTGCTCTGTGTATGAGTCTTGGCCTGATCTGGTTTACACTGGCAGACAGCAAGATTGCCCCAAACTTCAACGTAACAGGTGAAGGACTGCTTCGTCTATGAGAAACAGGCTTTGCTCCAAAATCAAGTCAAGAATATTGCTAAGAATAATCTGCTGTCTACATGTTTTTTTTTGAGAAGAATGTTTTTTTAATTGTATGTAATTTGAATAGTTTTTATTTGTTTGAATTTGTTTTTAGGGGTAATTCTTATATCTCTGGCCCTATGTGCGGATGCAGCTATTGGAAATGTTCAAGAAAAAGCCATGAAACTTCATAATGGAACCAATTCAGAGATGGTACAGATTATTTAGAATTAAGAACATCATAACATTGTTTGTCTCTCTTGTGGGCAGGAATATTATTCATTGTTGTCCATGTGTTGCAGGTTTTATATTCCTATTCCATTGGTTTTGTGTATATTTTGGTGGGGCTGCTGTCTGTTGGGGGGCTTGGACCTGCTGTTTCCTTCTGCTCTCAGGTGGGTTTTAAACATATACATTACAGTAATGTTTTCACCCTTCTTCTGACTCTGCTTGTGGTATTATTACAATTGCAATATATGTTATATTTTGTTTATCAATCACACCAAATGTCAAAATAATTACTATTTTATTGTTATTTTGAATGTCTCATTTAAAAAAACACTTATTAACCACAAAACATACAAATCTAAACATAATGTTTGCACAAGTGAGCCTTCAAATCACTATTTTTAATGTATGTTTTACTCACTCAGCATCCTGTGACAACATACGGTTACGCATTCTTATTTTCGCTGACGGGGTATTTTGGCATTTCATTCGTCCTGGCTCTTATAAAGCTGTTTGGAGCACTGGTTGCTGTCACAGGTAAGATGAGCCCTTGCTTACTTTTGGGAAAGTGTTTTTGGGATGGGTATTTAAATTTACTGAATAAAAGAAAGTGAATTAATGGCCTAACTTTGCTTTCTTTTTAATTTTTTTTTGACTCTCCAGTGACTACAGGAAGGAAAGCCATGACTATTGTGTTGTCATTTTTGTTTTTTTCAAAACCTTTCACTTTCCAGTAAGTGAACCAGAATTCCTGCTTTCATATGCTGTGGAAAACAATGTGGGATTTATCCATGAGGATTTAATTAAGTGTTGGAAATACTAATGACGTATTTTTGTTTTGTTGAGAATGACATATAATGGTTCTTTTTCAGGTACATCTGGGGTGGTCTTCTGGTGGTGTTTGGCATCTTCCTTAATGTTTACAGTAAAAACAAAGACAAAATAAAGCTTCCCTCCTTAGCAGAACTCAGAAAACAACTTCTCAGCGGGAAGAAGGTGCGCCTGCTGTCTCAGGACGTGTAGGGAGATGAACTTAAAAATGTAATTGATGGGTTTCTCCTACGTCCTGCATCAGCTGATCCTCAGTTGTGGTTTGGAGTCCAAGATAAGGGCAGATGACCTGAGTCGAATTGGCACGCATGAAGTGCGGGGATCTGTTTGAATCAAAGGGACCATAAACTAGAACCAAAAAGCAAAGATTTGCACTGGACAAAGGTGGAGACTGAAGGTGGAAACAGTTTCAGTAGAAAATTCCTTTTTTAACAGACCATGTCCGAATGAATGTTGCCCTGATGGGAGCCAGTGACATTTTAAATGAATACATTTCACCTGCATGTGGCGTAAAATAATGGCAACAGTTGACGTACCAGTCAGGACTGTATTTTTTGAGTTAACTGCAATTGCACAGGTGAAAAGAACTCAATGATTCTGTCTGTTTAAAGGGCTGACATTCAGAAAAGGATCAACTTATCAGCTGCCATATTCGCTAACCGTTTGTTTGGTGAAAGGGTGGCTGTTTTTACATTAAAAACAAACTGGGAAGTTGATTCAGACAGTCTGGAGTGTTTTCATGAATAATGGCGTCTCTTATCCATTGGCTCCAGCATGGAGAGTTGAAAGGCTGCCAAGCACTTCCTCAGATGTTTGGCCCTGCAATCGCCCAGGGCCTGTTTGATTAGTAATCCTGGAATAAGATAGCACCAGAAAGAAAACAAACACTGTGCACAGGGCTTGGCTTTAGACCTAATTTAGTTGAGCAGAACGTCACACATGCGTGTGTGTGTGTGTGTGTGTGTGTGCGCGCTCGCATATGTGGTTTGTGCATGTTTGTGTGTGCCAAGTGTGCGACACTTTCAAAGCCTCAGGGAAATGATTATTGTGCAGTTGTTGCCTTGCCACCCTCTCCCTTAGAGACACTGCCAGTTATAAAACACAGCATTAGCACAGATACACAAAAGAACTAGCTGCTGTCTGACTCGTTCAGATTTCCAGAGCAAAGTCATTACATTTTTTTTTTTTACAACTGGCTATACGAACTTAAAGCTTAAAAAAGCTGTTATTACATTATTTTATTTATTTTTTTAGATGCTTAATACTTAATTAGTCATAACAATATACTTTTTAAATATTTAAAAAAAAAAAAAAAACTGCTAAATAAAAACATGTTTTATTATTATTATTTTTTGATTACTTTTGTTATAAAGAGGCATAAAAATGACTGCGATTCTAAATGAACTCATGGGTTAAAGTGCTCTTGTTATGGGTTATGAAAGGTAAAACATTTTTTGTTTGTTTTTGGGAGTCCCAAACAAGAATTTGAAATGGGTGCAAGGTCAAAAACACTTTTCTCATAGTGTTAATGTATTATTACTTTATCTGTTCAATTAGTCCCAAACAGTTTGTTCAAAGATATATATTTTTCTCCAAACCCCAAATCAACGCATTGTTTGTAAGCTGTTAACGCTCCAAAAAAACAAACAAAAAAAGCATTTTTATTTAGACCAAACGCAAAAAAAAAAAAAAAAAATTGGTGGGCAATATGTTAATGTCTCATGTTCACATAATAATTAAATGGCTTGGGACTCATTTTACATGATTCAGTGTCAACACTTTCTTACTTTATAAATGGTGCACTTTCTGATTTAAAACTTTTGATAGGATATTTTCACTTAGAGCTGTATGATAGGTCATTTTCAAAAATCCAAAACGAGCACTTAAAATTTTTCTGTGGAATGTAAAAATCATATTTAGTGTCTAAGCTGCCCATTTCTTTTCTTTTTTTAGCTCACTCAAACATTCTTTACAACATTATTTTTCTTGTTAGATCATGTAGTTTATTGCTGTTGATTTTTTTTATAAAAAAGGTGCAGTTATTGAATGTCATGTACTAATTAACATATGGCAATTTTATTTATTTCCGTTTACAGTAACATACTAGAATAACATACTAGAAAAGCACAGGTTTTCCATACTTTAGGAATTTGAAGGCTGCTTATTTAATATTAAGCAGTCGCACATTACTGCATAAAGAGCACACTTCATGGATCACTTCCAAGTCCTGCCTTCAGGACAAATTTTTGAATAACAAAATTTTGGTTCATTTAAGTAACGTTACTGAAACTAGTAGGGGATACGTATTTGTGCAACCCTTTATACCAGCCATCAATCTCCAAAAAACATGTAAGATAGCTCCATAATAGTATATTAAAGTAGTCTGTGTTCCAACTAGTCATGTGTTCTAAATTTTAAATCCAGACAGTGCAGTAATAAAAGCAAACGGTTTATGTTTTCAGTTGTTTTCATAAATTGACATGATTTCATGGTTGTTTTGACTTGTTGTTTGTCACACACTTTTGGAGATATTCATGTTTCTATGTACGAGTAGGATTTGTACCGCATGACTAAAAAGTAGATGCCTAGAGGTGTTGCCAAGATGGCTGCCATGTGAGCTGACTTGAAATTTAGTCATGCTTGCCCACTTTTTCTGATAAGGGTCATCTGGCACTGGAGATGAACATCTGTGAGAACATCTTTCCTCGTTTTCATCTGCTGATGTCCAGCTGGCAGTGAAGCTTCTCCGGGTCATTCTATAGTACTGCAGCTGACAGGCACGGCAGCGTGTTTTCTGTCTCTAAATTACGTGTTTCAGACAGCAATATGATGATGACAGCCGCAATTACGTTAAAACGCTGAATTACAAATTCACAAAAAGTCAAATGATTATTAAAATCGACACATCTAGGGTTAAGGTAAAGCAAACGAGATTTAACCCAGTATTCTTCAACGTGATCAGTATAATCTAGATTTGTGCTTGTATTGCCTTCCTGTGTGTAAAATTCACCAAATACAGAAAACATGGAAATACATAAAAAGTGAAAGTTAAAAAAGAAATCAGTTATTAACTGGAAGGGAGTCGTTACCTCTCTTCATTTTAAATCAAGCCCATTTTAAATGCAGTCTGTTTGCCAAAGATAGATTGTGTCTAAAGGTCCATTTAGATCATAGCACGTTAAGAAGCCCCAGCTGACCGCAGCTAAAAGAACCATTTATCTTACGAAGAGAAACACTAGCACATTGAACAATGAAGTCTTAAACCCATTTGAAGTGTGAGAGTTTCATTCATCAAACAAAGTCTTTGACCCAATACACACTCAGAACGCGCACGGTAAAAACCATTTAGTGGCCCCCTCCGTTTTTACACCGTGGGATTTGCTTTTTTTTTGCGCATTGGGCCCAACGTGGTGCCAAAATAGTTTGTAGAACATAAACAAAAATCAAAATTACAATTTTAAATTCATTCAAATGGCCGTGAACTTCTTTGGCCCAATGATAATTTTGTATATGCGTAAACAAAGTTGGGTTTGCCAACAATTCTCTTATTTTAATATATTGCTTTCCCTTCAAAGCACAATTACAGGATTAGTTGCATTCCATTATTTGCATTTAGCATTGTTTTTCTCCCCTGCTGTCCCTGTCAGAACAAGACCTGCAAATACCAAACAAATGCACGGAAATTAGCATATTAGTGTCGACCAGTTTGCATTGGGTGTGTTTATATATAGCTTGTATACAAGTGTATTCTCTCTACCTTTCTATCTTCTGTTGCTCTTTTGCTCTCGCATAAACTGAGACGTCCGCCCAGCTCTTATTAATGTATCAGGTCTACCTGGGTTCAGTGACCTCTGCCCCCCCCTCTGCTGGCCTCCCTTCATAAATAATGGGGGACGTCTGCAGCTCATCACCTCAGTAAATAGGCTGCCGTATAACTCCATATAACTGCCCCAGCCACTCCAATAGCCCAGCAGGTCCCGCTGGCAGCCCATCCATTACCAAAGGGCCATGGCTGTATCGTCCTTGGGCCGGGGCTGGACTGGGCCAGCCGGGTGAGAGAGAGAGAGACTATGAGCTTGTAAAAAAGGATAAAGGGGGAAATAAAGGGGGTGGCTGGGTGGAAACGGACTAAAGTAGGTCACAGGACTGCTTCAGAACTGAAGATAAGTCAGGTACCAGTATGTGATGTCAGGACAGTTAAAGTACATCAAACCTGAGAGATAGAGATAAGTCAGATTTTTTGAGATGGCATGGCGACATTCATTTAAATCAGTCACTGACTACTGCAGCTATAGTTTTGCTTTGAAAAAAAAAAAATGCTGCTTTCTTCTTTAGACTGTATAGAGGCTATAGGAGTTGAAATAAAAATATTCTCTATGATACAAGAACCATTTGTGTTTTATGCTAAAAAATATACATCTATTTAAGAAATAAAAAAATAATAATTTTAAAGCCAAACCTGTATCATGTTGTAACAGTTCTACCACTGCTTTTACATGCATAGAAAATATATGTATTTTTTATTTAATGTATATTAGAAACTTTTCTAGAAGAATTGGCTCTCATCACAACAACTGTAAATATTCATCTCATGAATGTCTGGCCTGTGTAAACCGCCTGCTTCTGCATGAACGCTTTAGTGTGTGTGTGTGTGTGTGTGTGTGCGCGAGCAAGACAATATTCACATGATGTATCTTGCAGATTTGCCGTGTCAGCAGCAGCGTTACAGGAATGATCTGCACACACTTCACTCCTGACAGGACTCAAAGTGCCAGAGCCGGGAGAATATTCTGCTCTCTCTCTCACTGAGAGGAATTCTTAATAATAAATATCACACTAATAATGAATGGACCAGTGGCTGCAGTTGTCTTGAGGGCATAATATCTAATTTCCTCTCTCTGTTTCATATCTCCACTCCTTCATGTCAGTACAGTCTGTCATTAAAGCAGCGCAGGTCTGTATCGCTCTTATTTATTTTTCAAATCAGTGTGTAAATCTGAGCCAGGCCCTTGTTACAGATGAGTTCCAATAAATTATGACAGACCGACCGACAAATCCAGAATTTCAAACAGAGCTCTGCCATACACGGGGTGGCTGACGCTCAACCTGGCTAGAAAATCCTTCATAACACTTCAATTATATTATCTCTAAATGAATCGTGATGCATCTTAGCACGCTGGAATCACAGACATGTGGTACAGCTTCCACATTGCCGGAAAGAGGACAATACCTGTTTAGCATAGATCTGAGAAATTTTGTACTGTACAGGTTTTACATTAAATTGTTTTCTAAAGAGTATCTCCATTGCCATATTTGTCTCAGTGATGTGTACAAGACTGATCCTAAATTTACTATAATTTATAAAAATAGTATTAACATATAACACTGAGGTTTTTAAATAATTACATAAACAATACAACACATGGAGGTACCATAATGTACTTCTGTATGTATTCTGGATTTTGTGGTTTAACCACATTTGAAAATAGTAAATACAGGTAAAACCATGCATGCATAGAAATGTTTTATTAAACATACTATGATATTTGTTTCAAACAGATTAGCACAACGACATACAGTTGACATATGTCTTTAAATCTCATAGGTGATCATAAAATGTATGGTATGGGATAAATCTGCCTAAATATGCTGTAAACAATATGACAGCAGCATATAGTTTTGAAACTGCACAGGCATGAGTTTTCAACAGAATTTAGGTTTTCAGTAGAATTATTCATTTGAGAAAGTTTCAGATGACTCCGAATACACAGAGGTGGGGAAAATAGAGCACAACAAAATCAGAGAAAAGTGGGAAAATCGAATCTCAAGCTTTGTTGACCCTCGCAAGCTCATCTGCCATCTCGCATTGTGCTGTTCCCGACGGTGTGGGGTAAAGTCCTCTCCTGGGCAGATCACCGCACATGTGCGTTTAAGCAAGCCTGATACCTGAGCATGGAAATGGCCGCCATCAACACGGAACATGTTGCTATCAGAGCCCATAACATCAGCGCTCACCTCTAGCCTGACACAGCCTGACACGCATATGTGCCGCAGCAGGGTCAGCGCTTCCTGTGGCAGCTTTGAGGCCGAGCTCATCGGACAGCACGCCGGGGAAGGTGCTCCAGCGTGTTACAGACACAAACAACAATGCAGGCGCGGAGGAATGTGAAGATGCATGTTGTTAGAGAAGCAGAAGAAACGATGATAAACAAATGGCAACAGCAGCGCTGGTGTGCACAGGGTTTACTGTTAGCACAGATTCGCCCTGACAGCGCATGTAAACAAAGCAGAGGCCCAGCGAGGCCAAAAGAGACTACATTATACGATAACAAACCACACAGCCTTCACGGAACAGTTTTAAATCTAATTTACAGTCCAGCAAATGTCATTTCTGTCATTTACTTATTTTCTCACAATTATATGTCACTCCAAATGTCTACAGCTATGGACAAAAATGTTATGGAAAGATCAAAATGTTCTGTTTCTCAGAATTTACTGAATCCTAGGTGGGTTCGAGTCATTTTTTTTTCTGATAGCATTTTTTGCAAATAAATAAAATATTGTAGCATTGATTTCTTTCTGATATGTCTTGTTTTGCCTGAAAATAAATATAAGTAAACATGGCTGAAAATGACCAGTTGTCGTTTAATGGATTTTTTTTCATCAGTATTTTTTTCAAACCACAGATCCAAGATCCAAGTGTGTGCCCTTATTTATGTATATACATTTTATATATTTCCAAAAATTTTAATTGTTGTTAATTATAGCTGTCTTTTTTTACCTGGTCTATAAAAAACACAGCAGTTAGATATTAACTGGAATGGAATCGGAATGAAAAAAAAAACATGATTTTTGAGAATTGTTCAAGACTGAGTTAGCTGTTTTTGCATTTTGCATAAAAAAGTGAGCATTTTTCTTAAGCTTCCATTTATAGGTTCAGTAATTTCACTTTAATGTCAATTAATTTGTTGTTGTTTTTATTCAGTTATTTATCCACCTTAATTTTAAATGATAAAATAATGTATATGCATATTCTATTTGTCTCTGACATCCAACATAGCACAACATGACTTAAACTACTTTATTTTACAGTGACGTAAAAAAATAATAAAAATCCAGTCAAAATTTCAGTCAAAAAATGTAAACGCAAAACATCTATTTAGAATTGTTCTAGGTCAGTCAAATAAACAGCAAATGGCATACGTATTACCGATTTATTATTTGGCATCGCAGACATGCATGTTATAAAAATCTTTCTTTATAAGTTCTGTAATATAACAAAGGAAACCACCTTGGTGTATTATAAGACCAAGGAATCGCTTTAATAAGAAATAACAAATAATCTGGTTGTCTTCAGCGGCGAACGGAAAGCAATTTAACGCATCAGTGGCGGTTGGCTATTAATTTGCGTAGAGATGGAGAGGGGACTCTGGGAGCAGGGATTCGAGGGACAACACGGCTGCTTTATGTATCATTCCGACTGCAAACAAGCAATGTGCACGCACAGTCTTTTTTTTAATTATAGAGCCATTTCTCCACAATGTAAATGCTAGCATGGGAGAGGTATATTATGGTGAATTAATAAAAGGCTCTGAGATAGGGGCCCATATGGCCTGTCCTTGGGGCATAGCATCAATAATGGCTGCCCTCGGGCTGGTTTGCACGCAGCGCCTCCGACTGAATGTGAAATATGTGTATACAGTAATTGGTTACAAAGATTGTGACCCCCCCTGCTTCCTCCTCAATACCTTTATCTGAGAGAGGAGGTGCTCATGCCATCGGACTGCCTTTATTTTTCTCCACGTCATCACCATTACATCATTTAGAATTTTTGTTCATTGACAAATATCAGGATATCATTTTAGCTGCTCCATGAACGGAGAATCCCGAATGTCGCCACGAATTCCCAGATGATGGGGAACCATAACACAAGGAATCTTATTGTTTGAAACAGTAAATGTTCGGTCATAGCCAATGAGGTCAAGATTTTCCCAACCCCTTTTCTGTAAAAAAACACAATGACAGTGAGGTGAATTGATAAAAACGCAGCGCTTATAAATTACTCACAACAAAAATACACTTCAAAATTTTATTGATTAGGCAATGCTCTTTTGTAGCTCGAGACTTCTCGTATGTTTCAGTTCAGTATTAACTGTTCATCTCAGTATCACATAAATTTGCAAATAAAAGCGGATAGAATGAGGACAAATAATTTGGTCTTTATATTCACAAGTGAAAAAGACTTAATAAAAATTCAGTCATAATTGTCTTAACCATAACCATTCTTTGCCTTCTTCTTCTTTTAAGGCAGTAGAACTTTTTTTTAGGAAGCATTATTAGAAATTACAGACTGGTATTTGGGCCAGAAGCCACAGTTAAAATATGTCTTGATGGATTTGTTTCTTACAAACATGCAGATTGTCATTTTACAAGACATTAATTGGATAACTTCTGGATTATTGTGACACTTGTATCAGTTGTTTGAATGGTGGTGCCCTCCAGAACGACAAAGTATCAAATAAATAAATAAACAACAATAATGAATATGACTCACTATATATCAAGTATTAAACTAAGTAGAAAATAAACATTAAGCAAATTCTCCATCTGCTCTCGTGGAGAAATCTTTTTAAAATTTTCTCTCCTACAGGTTCTGTTCAACTAGGGATGTCACGTACAGTTAAGGTATACATATGCCATATGCGATACGCATTAGTGTTATCTGTGATCATAGTTTTATCGTCAAGGGGAAATCTCACAATGAGGCTCCTTGGGGTTGTAGGGTGCGCACACTCTTCCCTTTTCTTTTCTCTTTCTTTTCCTCCCTCTCTCTTTCTTTCTCTTTTGGGGAATAATCTGCCCTATAGACATTACGTCTGTGTTTTCCTGCAATTAATTAATGCATCCCCAGCTAGTTAGCGGTAGCACTTGTTCCAGGACGGCGATGGAAGGAGGGCAAAGGGCCACCGCGAGACTCGGCTGCATAGCTGCAGGCCTTCGCTTCCCAGCCACTGCGCCTGGACTATTTTTACCAGAATCCTTTTAAGAAGAGAGATTCTGATTTTATGCAAGAGGATTCTCCAGGGTTTCAATTAACTAGAGGTCACGCTGCAGATCCACTGAAAAAAAAAAGGGGGGAAAAAAGACAGAGCGTGAGATAAAGAGTGATTCTTTTAATTAATATGGCCTAATTAAACATTTGTAAAATGCATTTGCAGCAAAGCTCTTAAGATGCCAAGTTTGCTCTAATTGTGTGTTTACCACATTTTTAGACTCTTAACTTTGTGTTTCCATCACTGCAAAATGACTTTATATGTATCTGAAATGCTTTTAACCATATTTTACATTGGAGACTGAGTATTGACACAGAACTGAACATAATTCATTTTTAAAAGTAGGCTAAGCAGTACTATAAGCAGAACTGCAAAAAACAAAAATGATTCGAGCATCACAACTCAAACATCACTTTTACAGGTCTATAAAAGTGAGAGCACTAGTTTGGTGCTTGCTTTGTTGGGGACACTTTATTTCTAGCGACTATCGTCGAATTGATTGCAGAGACCGTCTCTGCATTTAATAACAAATTGTTCAATCTTGTCATTATACACCCCATCTTCTACTTTATATTGTTCAGTGCTTTGATACAATCTTTGTTTTTAAAAGCATTATATAAATAAAAATGTTCGTTTCCACAAGCCTTTTTTGCAAGTGAACCAGAAATTGTAAAAAAAACCTGTCATAAGGTCATCCATTCATTGGACAAAATTTTTCAAGCTATCATGAGAGAACATGCTCTTTTACATGGCATACTTATAGTAGCACTGCTCAGAAGATGAACTAGGTATAAAGAAAGCGAGAGTGAAACTTAACAAAGACAATTAAGAAAGCAATTGAAAGCTTTAACATGTGTCTCATTTTGGCTAGAAATGTAGCAAACACAAAACTTTCCTATAAGTCAACTCCAACTACAGGGGCCTGTTAACTCGAAAGCCACAGTGCTTTCTGCAGTTGGGTCGGATCGTGGTCGAATTCTATTCACCTTAAATTATATAAATTATATTTACCTTAAACGAACTGTACCAGAGTTTGTTTGGAACTGAACTAAGACCACCTCTTCAACTGGGTCTCGGTTTGATTGTTTGGATGCACATCAGAGTGCAATTGCTGGTTGTTGGTTAAATTATACAGGACTTCCAGGACACGTGTGTGTCACGCTCTTTAATGTTACGCGTAGAAACAAAGATGGCATGATGCCAAACTCCCTTACAAAGAATGATGTTGTGTTCATAACTGTAATGACAAGCGCTTATCGGGATCAACAAAATGCTAGGTTTTTTTCAATTAAAATTTTACGCCATAGAATCTGTAAAATTTTACACAATGTAACTGTTTTTGTGACATTTCCACGCCCCAAAACATGATACTGAATGAAACAAAATCTGATTAGATGTTTAACAAGCAGCCTCGTGGGCGGGCCTTGAAAGCTCTTATCAATTCTATGGATTCCATGTATGAAAAGCATGTATAAACCTCAGTTAAACTATTTAATAATCAATTAAAAACAAATATACCTGTACTGGCCCAGCAGTTTGGAAAACAGATAGATGGATGATTCAGCTGTAGACGTGCCATCTTCTAGTGAGAAACTGGAATCAATTTTTTACAACATTCACAGGGCATTATGGATTTTCTTTAACCCCTTAGTGTACTTCTGTTGCATGCTCACCATAGCACTGCATTATGATATTTAATGTGTACTCAATAGCATCTACTTTGGTTTCATATGGCCGTCCACTTAAATAGTGCCCTGTTTAAGAATATTGGGAGTTTTAAAAGACAGCCTTTCTGGGCCAGCCGAATTTTAGCTATTGGCTGGACAGAGATATGCAAATACAAAGTTGAAGGCATTGTAGTAAGTACATTCTACCATAATCTTTTACTTTAACAAAAAATATATTTATATATTTTTTGAATTCACGCCATTTTAATTGATTAACTCTTAACTAGTAAAACTAAAATTTTCCATAGCAAATCAAGTAGTATCTACTGGTTTTAGAAAGCCTCAACCAAATTATATCAATGGTAGAGGTTGAAAGACATCACTAATTATTTATGTTAAATATTAACTTTCATAACTGGCATGTAGACTTTCGTAACTGGCATGCAGACTAGCATTATTTTCACTCAACTCAGAACGGAACAATTTAACTACTGCAGTCTTCTGATATACTTTCATTTCACCACTAAATTAGACTTAAATATGTCAGTTAGACCATGAGCTTTTGGTATATGTATCAGACATTAGAATTGCTCCGGCATGCATAGAAAACAGAGCGAGTCTATTTGTAATGGTAAAATCATTAAAGCACAGGCCACTGAGCATGACAGCCGACAGAGCTGGGCCATATGTCAGTCAAAGAAGGGGCTGCTGGGAAATTTAAAAGCGATTAAGGAATGTTTGGTCAAAATGGCATGCCATGATGTGTGGCTTTCTTTCATGTCCAGTAGACATTATTCCACAAGCTCTCATTGTAATGCTACCCACAGGGCACATCTAATGCAGCGCCCGGTGCAGGTTAGAGACATTTTTGCTCTGTTTTATGAGCGGTGTGTGTGTGTGATAGGAGAATGTGTTGCATTTTTCACAGTTATCTCCCATTTGTGGTCATGTCTGTTTATGTGTTGACCAACAGAAGCGAACTGTGGGTAAAGAAGTGGTTGCATTACAGTTGTCTTTTATTGTTTTCCTTCTAATCAAGACAAAATAAATGGCACATTTATTAGAATTTTCAGTAGCTGTTTAGAATTTGTGACACTATAAGTCATGTTAAATGTGTAAATTATGCAAACATGGCTGCATGTAAGAAAATGTACAGTATACATTTAATCATAAACATTTTAAAGTTCAAGCCTGGCTCAAATACTTACATTTTGTCATAAAGCAGTTGTTTTAGATTGAAATATTAAAAAAAAACTGTTCTGGGTGGTTGCTAGGATATCGCTAAGTGGTTAGTATGCAGATACTAACTAGCGTTAGGGTAGTTCGAAAAGTTTCAAGACGGTAGCAAAGGGAATACTTTGTTGATATGTGGTTGCTGTGGTGTTTTGTTTTGCTGTGTGGTTGCTAGGGTGTTCTCAGTAGTTAAGGTGTTGCTAAGCGAATGCTAGGGTGTTCTGGGTAGTTGTTAGGGAGTGTTTGGGGAGGTTACTAGGCTGTTAGTGTACAATTACTAAATTGTTTGGGTGATTTATAGAATGAAGCAAGATGACAGCAAAGGTGTTATATTTTATTTAGTGGCTGGGTTGTTCTCTGTAGTTAGGGTCTTGTGTGGATACTATGGTGTTCTGGGTGGAATGTTTCAAGATGTCATCTAGGGTTTTCTGTGTCACATGTGGTCGATGGGGTGTTCTCAATAGTAAGGCTGTTGTTAAGTGGATGCTAAGGTTTACTGGGTGGTTGCTATGATGTTGCTCAGGTTGTTTTCTTTTGTTTTTTGTTTGCTATGTGTTTGCTGGGGTGTTCTTAGTATTTAGGTTGTTGCTAAATGGATGAAGGGTGTTCTGTGTGTCTGTTAGTAGGTTGTTAGGGTGTACTCTGGAGTTGTTAGGTTGTTGCTATGCTGATGTTTGCTAGGTGTGTCGCTAAGTGGTTGGGATGTGCTTACAATGGTGTCCTGGTTATTTACTAAGATGTTACAAGAGGGTTTGGGTGTTCTTTGTTGCTGTCACAAGGTTGCTAATGTGTTCTTAGTAGTTGTTTGACCATTGCTGTGGGAATGATATGGGTGAAGTAGTTACTAAGGTGTTACTATGCTATTAATAGGGCATTATGAATGGTTTCTAGAATGGTGCTATGTGGTGTCTAGGGTGGTGTTTTTCAGTTGCCAGGATGCCTGATTGGCTGTGATTGCAACATATGGTGTCACATAAAAAGGACATGGAACTATATATCTAAGATCTGTTTGGCAAATCCATGTGTGTGTGCGTGTGTGTGTGCATGTGTGTAATTGATGGTGTGTGGTGTGAGTGCTTCTTTACCTTTCATTATGGCTTTGCCTCCATCACTCTTTGACAGAGAGAGATAGCAGAGAGGGGAGATGGGAGGGGAACAATTTTGGATGACCTTGACTGCATCATGCGACAGTGTGAGATGCATGCGTGTTCACACACACACACACACACACACACACACACACACACACACACACACATACATACACACATATAATGCTAATAAAAGAGAAAATGTCTTGATAATCTTTCATTCTAGAATCTCATTGTAGAATTCAGGTCACAACGCAAAAACGAATCTCAGATTTGGTGGACAGCAGCAGAAAAACAATGGCAATAATAAAATACTATAAAATATGATCATTCATAGTAAAAGAAATGGGACAAAGAAAATGCTTCCCAGTCCATTAGTATTATTGTTATTTTGGATGTCGAATGCTGAAATTATTGTCAGTGTTTTAACAAATTAATATTTTATTTGTTAAAACCACATCAATCTAAGCAAATTTCCATGTCATTTTATCATGCCCTTATCCTTAAAAAGCATGAATAAACATATAACCCAGATGACTTTAATTACAGCTTATACATGCACAGTTTGTTTCAACCACATTGCGTTTGTTCAGAGAATTATTAACTTAATAAATGTTAGCCCAATTAATAATAAAGTTTAACATTTGATTTTAAAGGCATTCTTGGAAGTTTTGAATCACCACTTGAAGTCTGATGTGAATCCTTAAGCAAATCCAGTTGAGAACCACTGGTTCTAATCTGTGTGTGTGTGTGTGTGTGTGTGTGTGTGTGTGTGTGTGTGTGTGTGTTAGGTTGTCATCTCAGAGTCGTGTGTGCCCTAAGCAGTGAGTGTGTGTTGTGGTGAGGCAGTGCTCACTAATTAGATGATCGCTATCCTCAGTGCCATAATCATGTGCATCTGGGTCCAGCAATTACTTAATATGATATATTAACATATTCCTAGCAGGCGCGTCAGAGGAGGCCGCTCGTAGGAGACAAATTATCCAAATTAATTTCTAATTTAAAATCCTCTGCCTTTTATTATAAGCTGTGGGCGCCCCTCCATATAAAAAATGAAAGAAGAGAGAGAGTGAAGGATATTCGGGGAGGTTTTAATGATCTGGGCTGGTCTCTGCCCACAAACCAAATGAATAAACAGGAGGAAGAACAAGAGGAAGATAAAGACATGGAACTTCGCATGGATGGATGGATGAGCGGTTTGGAGCTGTTCACTCGAGTGTAAAAAACGAATGACAGGGAATGAATTATATTTTCAGAAACAGACAGGCAAATATTCACCAATTAGGGCTGAGAAAAGTGCACGGAATATTGTGCGTGTTCTGCTTAATTTTCGCCAAAGGTTAAAAAAACCTAACGACTCTTGCTATAGGTCAATTTGAGAGGAAGTTTCAGTTCAAAAATGACTTTCGCAAGAGCCAAAGGGGATCAGGCTGCTTTTACTATAACACAGAAGAAGAGAAGACAGGGCGATATCTTTAATAACTGATCCATACAGGCGGTACAAAGAGATTAGATATATAGATAGATAGATAGATAGATAGATAGACAGATAGACAGATAGTTAGATACCACCTACAAAGCTAAACTAAATGTGTATGTTTATATGCTAAAACTCTAAACCCAGCATGGAAAAATCAAACAAAAAGAAAGGTATAAGAGTTATTATCTTCCTGGTGATCACAGGAGGTCAGGAATGTGTGTAGAATTTGTGTTAATTGTTTAAGTGCGTGTGTGTGTGTGTGTGTGTGTGTGTGTGTCTAGCATGTGTGTAGAGCAGTAATTAACAGTAAATGGTGTTGTGTAGCCTAGATGAGACCTGCTTGTTAGTGTGGTTTGCTGGAGGTACAGAGTCCTAATGAGATATAAACTGTAATGAGAAGCATAACTGCCATGGCAATGAAACATACATTATGTGTTTAATGAGAACGCGGTCAACATGCCCAGTCCAATATAGCAGAGAACTGCCTAAAATGGCATTCAGCAGCTAATAAATAACCACGCATACAGTAGATCGCATCTAAACACTACAACTGAGCTGCAGAAAAACATTTCATCATTTGTTAACTTTCAGACACTGCAAAAGCTGGATACATGCATACAGTTTAAGTGGGCATTTTCTGTGTAGGATATCTATGTTACGAAAGTGACACAGAATTGTGCTGCTGTTGTATTCAGTATTAATTTCAGGGGGCACAAGGTGTGTAATGATAACCATCAGTTATCTCAGACAGAATGGACGGATGAACAGTTAGCAAAATGTGATTTAGGAGATAAAGCCTTGTGATTAGGATAAATGCATAGATTCAGTAGTTTATTTATTTATGTATTCACCAATTAGATTTTAAAAATTGCAACGTTAGAAATTTTCACTGCATTATTCTGTTTTATGAGTTTAATGTTCTTGCTGAAAAAAATAGCAATTACATCTGTTAAGCAACTGCATTAGTTAAAATAAAATAAAATAAAATACTTCTAAAGCATTTATTAAAATGTTTACTTAACATCTACTAATTCATTGTTATGCCATAATAATTTACATTGTAAAAACATAGTAATAATAATAATTAGTATTAAAATATCTTTACAAAGGTAATATGAATATGTTAATATTATGTAATGGACCTAATATGATTTAAAATTAAACGGATGCATTTTTAAAGTAATATTCACAAAAATAATAAATATGAGCAATGGCTAAAAATAAAATAAAAAAACATGTAAATGTTTTTAATGGTGTAAAGTTATCGTTACAAAAATAAAAGTATTACTTTATTAAGGAAGAGAGAGTAAAAATGAATTAAAAGTCAGGTTTAATAATGAGGCGGGATAGAGATAGTTGCATTTGATATAGTCTTTTGTTCATTCAGCCCAGTCAAAGCAAGTTGCATTGTGGGTATACCAAATACCATACTCCATGTATTCTGTCAAATACTTTTACTCATATTTTGCAAAATGTAGGAGGCCACCTGGGTGTTTCATATACAGAAAATTTACATGCATACTATATATGAACAAATCCACTGCCTGCAAAATACTTAATATGTTTATATAAATAAATTAAGAGAGAAACAAGGAGAGAAACTGCG
The DNA here is from genome assembly GCF_018831695.1 of Puntigrus tetrazona. Classification (NCBI taxonomy): domain Eukaryota; kingdom Metazoa; phylum Chordata; class Actinopteri; order Cypriniformes; family Cyprinidae; genus Puntigrus; species Puntigrus tetrazona. The sequence continues at coordinate 11,683,986 of NC_056722.1, read as the reverse complement.
TATAGCAGAACAGAGAGCATCCCAAAAATATATATATGGATCCTGTGATAAAAAAATAAACTGCATTTGAGATTTGAGCTAGCCAGTGGCTCTCACCCCATGACACACTAGTGATATGGTATTCATCAGACTCTGAGCTCATATCTCACCAAAGGAAGAGAGAGACACAGAGAGAGAGACAGAGGCCCTGAGGGCAGAGAGCTCAGAGAGATAGACGGCATGCGTGTGACTGTCAGGCACAGTCACACAGGTATATTGTGATATGATTTAATGTGATAATAACCTCCACTTTGCCAGACAGATGATGTTTCCTCACGCTGGCCGGGACTTAATGAATGATACATTAGTAAACACTGCCGAAAACGTTATTAGAACGGAAGTCGGCGAGGCTCCGTACAGGAGGGGTGAGCCGCTGAAAAGATGAGTACGCAAATGCGTCTTCCGTGGCCCTCATCTGTTTTGTCGGCCTCCTCCACTGAGCAGCGTTGAATAAAAGATGAAAGCAGAAGAGAGAAAGAGAGGGACAGAAAGAGAAATTTGCACACCGTATTTAAAGCGGCTTTACACGGCTGAGGAGAAAACGGCAGGAACGCTAAACAAACAAATGACTGCTTCTTTTTTACCATTTTTTTTTTTTTTTTTTTTTGGAAGTACATTTCCTTTTACAATAAACATTTTTTTTTTTAAATAGCCTTTTAGCCTTAAAAATTATCTTTATTTATTATACTACTTACTGTGTGTGCCAAGTACTTATTTTAAATACTATGAAAACTTGCTAAAGCAGTTCATGCAGAAATCTAATCTTAATTTAAGGGTATAGCGAGAATTGCAAATAAATATTTGCAAATACACACTTTTCACCAGTTAAAATATAGCATTGTGCTATAAAAGTCAAATGGATTGTGAATGCAAATATACATTGTTCATTCTTCATTTTTTTACAGATTTATGCTAATACCAAGTTGTCATACAATATCCTTTCATTTAAGGGCATGTTTACGCTTGGTAAATTTGGTTTGTTTAATTAAAATGAACTAAATGATAGGATTGCTCTGTTAAAACAAAAAGTTTTAATTCTATTCTTAATTACTCACCATCACACCATTCCAAACCAACCCAGAAGAACTTTGCTCATCTTGAGAACACCAATTAAGATATTTTTAATGAAATTTGAGAGCTTTCTGACCCTAAGAACATTTCATTGCTCTCTATGGAAGGTCGGAAAGCTTTTGGATTTCGTGGAGATATATTCAGCTGTGACGCAAGGGCGAGTACTTGATGGCATTTTAATTTTTGGGTTAACTGTTGTTGTTGCTGTAGTTGTTTTTTGTAAGTGAGGTTCATTTAAATAATTTCGAAGGACGTCATTTGAATCTTGGCGCGAAAAAAAGAAACACTTCCACACAAACTCTGGTATGGTTTGACTAAAAAATAAATGCAACATTGACAAAAGACATGCAAACGTTAGGTAACCATGTCAATGCATGTAAATGTATAATTACCTATATCTTTGTTTTGAGTTGAAATTATTTCGCTGAGCATGGAGTTTAAGTAATTTTTTAACCCCAAGTAGTTCCTTTAAAGTTTGTATGTCTCAGCAAAGTGCACAAGCGTTTTAGACAACAACATCTCAATTTTCCATCAAGCAAGCAAAAAATCCCTTTAAATCAGTTTGTGAGATGTCTCTCTGGCATTATGTATACTGAAAATTGCACACACATTGCATCACAAACAGCCACAAAGTCAGCAAGCAAGAGTATCAGGTCAGCTGTAGTGAAAGCTATTACATTCCAACCAGGACAAAATGAGGTGAGTGAGGATGTGCTCACCTTCATCTAAGAGAAAGAAAGAGGCAGAGCGTTTTGAGCTGGTGAGGAGCAAAAGGTCACATGATAGCTTCTATATTAAGTTGGGACAAAGAGTACAACAAGGGCAAAGAGGAGATCCAGAAACAGAGCAGCGCAAAATAACTGCCGCTGTGAGCCGCTGAATGCATTAACTCCACATTAAACATACAGCGGCAGAACACTACAGCATTACACAGAAACATGTATTTCTGACCCTGCACATATATATGCTGACATCATCACAGGGTGGGGTGTGATTGGCTCACAGAAACCTCTGTTTATATTTTAGTGGACAAGCCCCTCCTATTAAAGCCGCTGTTTTCTACAAGATGACAGATACCGCTGAAATTAGTGTGGCAAGAATTTCTTTTGCTGTGGTGATCAGGACTAATAATGAGCGAAAGTCGCTGTTAACGGAAACTAAACCATGTCTTGTTTTACTTAAAGGAAAAAAAAGTTTTACTACATCAGCATGCAATAGCCGGAAGTAAAATATATCTCAGTGGAGTTCTAGAAGTAAATAGCACTCAGATTCTTCACAGAACTGAAACTGATTTTATTTTGTTACTCCAACGCAAAATGAAAATTTTGTCAATAACTCCTTCATTAATTTTTTCCAGTGCTTTTGACGCTATTCATCTAAATTTGACGGCCTTCAGAATATTTTCTGCTGTGCATACTTTATTTGAACGTATTTTATATCAAAATAAAGAACAGAGCCTATGCTTTTGAACAAACAAACAAACAAAAAAATATGTTATTCGATCTTTATGCGTTCATGTTTTATTACCACAGTACAACATCTCGGGCACAAAATTGAGAAAATTGCATTTTTATCAAGTAGTGCATTGTTATTAAAGTACTGCATTTTGAAGCAAAATACAAGCAAAATTTAGATATAATATTCTTTCACCACCCTTAGCAAAAACAACTGCAATCAATAGTTTGTGCTAACGTTCAATAGGTCTGTTACAGTGCTGTGGAGGAATTTTGGCCCTATCATCTTTGCAGAATTGTTGTATTTCAAGCACATTGGAGGGTTTTCGAGCATGAACTGGTCATACCACAACATCTCAGTAGGATTCAGGTCACTTTTTCACACACTTTTTCACACATGGCCATGCGGGCTTGGATTTAGTTTTCTCTTCATAATACAAACCTTCATTTAAAATTTGAAGGCTATGTTTACTTGTGTTATCTTTGGTAAATATTAAAATTAGTTTGATGATCTGAAACATTAAAGTGTGATGAACATGCAAAAAAAAATAAAAAATCAGGAAGGGGGCCAACACTTTTTCACACCACTGTAGTGTGTGTGTGTGTGTGTGTGTGTGTGTGTGTGTGTGTGTGTATATATATATATATATATATATATATATATATATATATATATAGAGAGAGAGAGAGAGAGAGAGAGAGAGAGAGAGAGAGAGGTCCCAAAACTAGGGGATATGCACTAGGGCTTTCCTTACTGTAATACACCTAGAACAGGGATTGCCATAAAAACTCGTCTTTGGCAGGGAAGCATTGTCTCCTAATTAATTATTTAATTTATTATTTAGAGGCAATGAGTTAATAACCTACCTTGTTGTTGTTCAAATCCCATAAAACCTTCGTTTGCACAATTTAAGATATGTTGGATGAAAACCGGAAGGCTTGTGACTATCCCATTGACTACCAAGTAAATAAGACTGTGAAGGCCCAGAAAAGTATAAAAGACTGTCAGAAAAGTCCATCTGCCATCAGTGATTCAACCATAACATTTTCCAGCAAAGACTGAATACAATAAATGAATACAATTCTGCACAGTATGATCACTGTAGCACAATTTAGGAGAGTATGTCGTTGTGTGTCAGCCGCAACACACAGATACGCTGTTTTCATTCAAATTAAAGCCTAAATACACCCCCCACCACACATACATACAGCATACATGATCACCTCATAGCAGATCTATGCAGGTGGAGCTGGGGGAGGTGGAGGTTTTCTGAAGCGTGCAACAAGCACTAGTCATATATTTGAAGATGTACTCTGTACTTTAATGACATTTCTGCTGAATCTCAATGTCATATATTTGTAATTATACATTTAATGCCAAGGTTGCAGTTGAATACATTTAAAATATGTTAAGTTAATATAGTCACTAAATAACATATAGAATAGCACATTACAGTTAAAATAAAAGGTTTTTTTTTTTCAAAATGAAATTTAAAATTAAGTTGACTTTTTTAATGTACAAAAATGTAATAAAATAAAATATAACTATTTAATTTGATAAATGTACTATTTTGAAAACGGACACTTTAATTTAGTTACTTCTCAGCACACAATTACACAATCTTTCACAGTGTTCTTATTCCATTCCTTTAAATCCATCTTTTCTGACCGCTCTCACTTAGGTTGGAATAAAGAGCAAGCCATCTAATTTTTCGAGATAGATGTAGCATTTTGCCTGGGATCAAAGGGACATTATGTCCTTAATAGCGAGTGCATTCCATTTGCTATTTGATGTGTATGGGTGCGGCGCAGGCCTGTCATTCTGCGGCAGAATGAGCCCGGGCTAAAGAGATAATATTTCAATAACACAGTGGCCTGATCATAAAGTAACTCAATGGAAATGTGTAAGAGCCTCAGGCTACTCAGCAGGACAGTCAGCAGTCAAATCATTTCACTTCCCTGTCTCTCTCTCTCTCTCTCCATCCTACTATCTGTCTATCCATTTCTCTATTTTCACATTTTCTCTCTAACCCCCCCATTCTCTTGCTTTTATTTCTACTCATCTCTCTTCCATGCACACATACACGCATATATATTCACATGTATTACACGCAAATATAATCTCTGTATCCATGCATGCTCGAAAAAAGATTTTGAGAAAAGTAAATTGGCCTAGATTATTGAAAATGAGCCCTACTTATTCATACCTCTGACCAAGATAAAATTGTATTTTCTGCGAGCATAATTAGGCCAGAAACGCACTCACGGACACGAATCCAACTAATGCTGTTTCTGACTGATGTTCGCTTGTTGTGGTCACTGGCGGGGTGATAACCTATGCTTGTTTTGACAAAAACATAAAATGACATTGCGTACATTAATGATTTGCTTTTTATTTAGTCTTTTACTTTAAATTGCTCTGTAACAAGTTCAGGAAAAAAAAGAAAAAAAGCTTTACTGAGTGCATAATTACTTGCAGCTGACAAACTGCAAAAGAGGGGCTTCCTTTTGTTACTCCTGTCTTAAACATCATCCAGCCCCTTACATCTCATCTAGTTACAGCCTTTTTGGTTCGTTCTCCTTTATCAGAGAAGCTTAAAGTCAGGGCGTGTCACTTTAAAAGAGCTGAGACATCTAATGAGGCTTTGTGGCAAAGCTGCGGGCACCTATGTTTGGAATCGGACGTGTTTTTTGGACAGCTAAGACGATGCCGCTCTAAGCCTTGCCCAGGTAATGCTGCTCTTTAAAGAGCGGATTTGCCTAATGCAACCTGAGCTTGTCAATCAGAATTCCTGCTACAAAGCACTAGCCTCAAACATAGCTGGAGATTTTTTTTTTGGCGTCAAAGTTTAATTGGTGCTCTTAGACGACAGTAAACTGAACCAGAAAGCGGAAACGGCAGAGATGATGGGCGTGTAACTTCATTCAGAGCTCGGAAGAAATGAACTGTGCTGCTAACATTCTGCTGATGTGGACAGTCAGCAGGTACAAATTAGGATGCCTGAGACCATAAGCTATTGGTATTAAAAACGGTGGCATTGGTAGAAGGTTCTAGTCCGTGCAAACTCTAGTGTAAAAAGACACATTCTCGAATGTGCATTTTGTGTAAAGTACTTCAAATATTAATATATTTATCAGATTATATCAAAGAAAAAAAACTCTTAAGTATCATATACAATATCAATATGATTCTTAACACATTTAATTACTTTTAAAATGTGTACTTTGTGTTTATGTAAAATTAAGTACATAATCACATTTTTTTAAATGCTTAAAATATTTTAAATGCTTATTTTGCTGTGTTTACATAGTAAAACGCATGTAATGTACTTTAATAATACTATAATTTTAACTGTAGTGTGATTTTTGATATTACATTTAATATTATTATATTTTAAATGTACACTGTAGAAAAGCTGGCAGCTTTGTTTGCCAGAATTCTAGAGTAAAAAAAATAGGGTAACAAGGTTTTTGGTTTTAAGTTTAATTTACAGTTAAATACTGTAATTACATTAACCAATATAAAATATATATAGCAACCTATACTGAAGTACTGAAAGCTGTTTTGTAACTTTAAAATACACTGATAACTATGAGATGATGAAAAAGATGAGAAAGTCATGTGATAAAACAAAGCCCATCACAAGCAGATTTTTAAATATGAAAATAAATAGAAGGTGCATAAAACACCATAATGGCGAGACTCATTAAAAGGAAATATGCAACAAACATTAATTTAACCACATTAGATGCAACATACTACCTTAATAAACATAACTGATAACAAAAAGCATAGTGATTTGATAGAAAAAAAACTAAATTTGAATATAGGAAATGTCAATTTACAGTTTTACCATGTAAATTTTACAGGAATTTAGTGTTAATTATTTAAGAGGTGTTTACTGTAGCTTTTTACAGGGTTTTTTTTTCAGTTAAAATCACTGTAATTTTTTTTTTTACAGTGTATTAAATTACAACTTCATATTCATATTTAAATATATAACATACAAGTTTACATAGAAAAAAAAATATATATATATATTTTAGTTTACTTTAAATATTCAGCAGTACACTACATTTCAAAGAAAATCCTGTCAAAGTTCTGAAATTGCTACAATTTACTACTATATATGTAAAATGTAATACATTTTTAAAATTTTGTTACATTAGCACGCAGTTAAGTGTACAATTACATTCGGAACAGATAATATCGTGGCAAGAAAATTAAGAGTACCTTTTTTTCTGGCACAAAAACGCAAACATTACATTTGTGCAAAGAAATGTAAGCTAATATTCACAAAAAATCTGCAGTTCTCAAATTTAATTCTCTGTTCTAAAACATTTAAACTGGCCATTTTTGCATGTGTTAATTTCATAATTTTTGGTCTGTTCCTTATACAAAGCTTTTAAATTGCTTCAGAAGACTTCTTTCTCTTACTCAGTCACATTCTTTATTTAAAAAAAATAAATAAATCTAAAATGGGACAGTAACAGAATGAAACCAAACACAGGTGTGTAAAAAAATGTTTTCTATAAACATGCGATTTCATTCTTTGAATATGTTCAGGTGCTAACCTAACATACCGACTACTGTAAGTAATAACTATGAGAAAAATGTAGTTTGGCACATAGACAACGACCTTAGTTTAGAAAACTGGAGAGATTGTTTTACGTTTTTTTTTTCTCTTTCTCCTCAACACAACTCTTCCCCACTGTCTCTCTTTTTCACGCCATGAGTCCCTGCTGAAGCTTTTATGGCCTGTGCAGCCTCACAGAACCGCTGGATGAATTGTTTGATAGCCCAGGGCATGACGAAGAGAGAGGGGCCGTAAATAGGATTGAAGTTTAAATGGAATAATATGACCGGGGAAAACGGAGGGACAGAGAGAGAGAGAGAGAGAAGGCTGAGGATGAAGAGGTAAGAATGAGGTGAGAAGTTCGTGCAGAAAGCTGCTGTCTCATTTCAATGAGTTTAGTACAGGATAACCACCCTGGGAAAATAAATAAATAAATAAATACAATAAAAAAATAAATAACCACCATGAAGTATAGTTTACTCTGAATGCTTAAGGTGGAAATTAGATCTGATTTATCTTATTTGTAGAGTTAAACCAAAAATGTTAACATTAGTTTAGCCTAAAGGCATATAACGAGTTAGTCCCTTGTCTCCGACAATCCTAAAGGAACGCTAATGGAAATTCTGTCATAAATCAGGAATCCCAATCCTAACATGGAATAAGAACGGTCCTATGAAATTTATTTTCTTTTAGAACTGCAGTTTATCCAGCTGGCTCTTGTTTGATTATACATTGTCAAGGGTGAGTGGATGTGTACGTGGTCTCACATTAAGAACAGTTCTGTCTCATTGATTTGTCTTGCAAAGTGACACCTGCGTGCTGAAGATTAATCGACTGAATTGAGCAGACGTCACGGCAGCGCTTGACTGTCCTTGCCACAGCACTGATGTAAACTGAAAGTCATTGAAACTAGAATATGTGCTGAAAACTGCATTTACTGGAAAAGACAAAACATCTTGATTATTTTAGCTCAAACTGATGAAATATAGTTACAGATAAATTGGGATGTGTATGTCTAAATATATATGGCTTATTTGCTGACTGCTAGCCATCACTGTAGCATTATAGGTAAATTATATGAATATAAATATATGTATTTTAATTGTAAATTATAAATGAATATATATATATATACACACACACACTTTTTTTACAGTAAACAAAAAAAGTTAGGGGATCATGTTTTACGAGAAAATAGTATAGCAGTCTTTCTACTACAAAAAGTATTGTTTTATTTTTATTTTTTTAATCAGTTTGTTAGTTTGTCATATCTTTGTAATGATTTGTGAATCATTTCTGAGTGCATTCGGGGGTTTTTGTATTTATTAATTAACACATTACCATTATTTTTTAAATCCAGTTCAAATATTCGTAACTGCCACAAACTGTATTTATTAAAATTGAAATTATTTATTGAAAAATAAAATTTAAATAATAAAAAAATATATTTGTTTAAAATGAATTTTACTAGACAACAAGACAAAGATGTTCTGATCTCACAGACTGTGTCCCATATTCCAGTTGCACCCAAATGAACCTCATTACATGGGGCACGTCCTTTGCTTTTTGGCCAATTAAGCTCATTCTTCTGAATAACCTTGTAGGTATGTGCCGGACTGCAGCACATTTTTAACGCCACTGATCTGTAGCCCCATCTTCTCTGCTATTAATAAAGCATTCCGCGGATCTCGTAAGCATCATTAGGGAAGTCCCCAAACATCTCCAACCTCAGATAAACTTCACAGTAAATTAGCCACAATTAGCAAACACGACATCAGCGCTACGGCCCGCTAATGCCATTACAAACCCACCCAATCATAACTTACAGTCTACTGGATCATTTCTCAAATCAATGATCTTAGTAAGTACTTGTAAGAGGGCCCTATTGCCAAATCAGCTGGATACGTCCAATTAAAAAGGAATGGAGGAGAGGGAGGCAGCCCAGCGTTGATTAGCACTTAGCTTCAGGGCACCAGCGTTATTATGCAGAGAATGCAGCTCCGCTAGAGTCAGGTTAAACGCTTTTAATTCACAAAACCTCCCACTGGCTCTCAAAAAGGCTTGAGTGATAATGATCACCGTAGGTAGAACAGCCACAAGACATCTAGTGTGTCGGTGTATTCTGGTAATTCAACCAAATGTCTTATGTGTTTCTGCTAGGTTTTATTTATTTATTTTTAATCAGATAAAAATGGGGCTATTTCAATAGCATCAATCTTTTTAGCAGAGCGCAGAGTCCAATATACTTCGTGGGAGTATGCTTGTGAGTGTAAACTGAATTTAACGGACCATTTCTGAACCAGTACTTGCACTTTACTTACAATGAAGTTAAAATATATTACCATTTTAAATGATACCAAATGTAAAATGAGTTTCTCATTTTAAGTGTGGCTTATTTTTGCAGTGTAACTGTAATTTCAAAATTACAAAATTAAGTAATATTTTAACTTATCATGTATTTAAATATATTTGTAATTACGCATTTTCAATTTAGTCACAATTTAGAATATAAAAAAATATTGATTTGAAATGCAATATAAAAACAGTTACAGTTAAAAGTATAATATTATCATCATATTATTATATTATAATATGATCATTATTATGTATTAATAATATAATCAATCCACATGTTAAAATAAGTGTATTTGAAATCATGACTTATTGAATTATTAAAATGCACTTTAGTGTAAAACATATATGTATGCACTTAAAAATTGTGCTTAACTCTTTCCCCGCCATTGACAAGATATCTATTTTAATATATAAAGATATAATGAAAAAGATTTTTTAGTTTGAAAGCAGAGGCTTGATTCTTTATTTGATTGATCTGTATCAACATGTTTATATATGCATAAAAGAAAATATTCTGAATGCTGCAGTTTTAGGTGAAAATTCACAAAAAAGGCTGGTGGAGGTTTGCAACTTTTTTCAAAAAACACTGGAGGGGAAAGAGTTAAGTGCCTTAAGAAAATGTACACTTAAGTGGCCTTTTAAGTCATAAAAATTTAAGTATACTACAAGTGCAAATTTAATACAACTAGGCATACATACCCAAAGAATCATGAAAGGAAAGTACCAAATACTGTTTAAATGTTACATTCAGTTCAAATATGGTTCTAAATCTGAAATCTGACAGATTTTTTTTGAGATAGTAGCAATAGATTCAATAGATGGCAATATATGATAAAGCTTGTCCAGGTAAAATAATAATAATAATACTAATGCATGTTGTTAATTTTAGAAGTTCTCTCACGTTAATTAACTTTTGTAATAACCCTTCTTCCTTTTATTTAGCAACGACAGTCAAATGCTTCAAAAAGGGAGATAAAACTGCTCATCCTGACCAAGCACGGATAGCACATCACAGATCATTTTGACAGTATTAGTGTAAAATATTCCTTCTAATATTATCAGAAATGTAAACACAGCTGTTTGTAAGTGAAGTCAAGAAGAACGATGTGATGAAATATCAGATCTATGGGACTCGCAGCATACATGCAGCCTGTGAGCTCGTTAGATGCCGAGACATCTGTGAAAAATTGCATCATCTGGAAACCACAGCATTCTATTCATCATATTGAGTTCAAACATCTGATAAACATCCGAAAAGCACAAATTCAGACATTCGTTCTGCATGTTGAAATCATCTGCAAAATGTCATTTTAACATCTAACAGTGCTTTATAGAACATGTGATCTGTTTTTACCATGTACATTTACTCATGTGAGCGCTGTGTCTGTCACACGACTCTGTTCCACTTTCCGGGCTTTAACTGATGATAAAATTACTAATGACTTTATTAACTGTATTAGCTGAACTCACGATTATGGTAAGGGGCATTACATTTCTGACATATTCTTGCGGGTTTCGTCCAATCACAGTGCACAGCTGTGTCAGCCGGCCAATCAGAGCAGACTGTGCTTGTTGGAAGGAGGGTCTTCATAAAAACCAATACGTTTGAGAGAGGCTGGGCGTAAAGGAACTAAAATAATGCACAGTATTTGAAAAATAATGTTTTTTGAACATCAAAGCATGTCATCATATTCTGTTACACCAAATACACCAAACAATGGACTTTAAAATAGCATCATATTATCCATTTAAAGAGGAATCAATTTTGAAAATAGTGTACTGTTAGATAACGAAAGTTTACTCAGTCAGCTCATGCTGTGCTGCATCTTTTATTCATTCCAGGTACTTTTTAAAGCCTATTCATAATCTAAATATGAGAGCCCTTGAGTGTTTCATTGTTTAAAGTAGTCCACAGATCCGTGACACCTCTCCGTACCTGCACTGCAGAGCGATATACTAACAGCGGTGTCGCATAAACCCATAATGGCATCTCACTGTTATCACACGTTCTCATTATGCATGTAGACAGAGCGTCTCAACGCACATGACTGGTTCTCCACAGGCCCACGGCCTCACGGGGGATTTAATACATGTCGTAGTCTCCGCTCCACCACCCCACCGCAGCACCAGGTAGCCGCTCTGCACCTCCATGAAATTAAGCAGAAAACACAGATTAGCTTTCAAAAAGCGAACTAATGTAGCATGAAATGCTGCAGCCATGCTCTAGCAATCAGACGTTCCTCTCCATGACCTATTTTTACATCGCTCTCCTCTCTCGCGCGCACAGCTTTTTATCCCCAATCCATTCCCATCTCAACATCTGGATACTGGGAACATTTAGCTGGTAATTGGTTTGGGCTTTTTATTATTCTAGTAGTGCTGAGAATTGGAGGGGGACGGGTGGGATGAGCGACACGTCGATGATAGTGGAGGATCATGACTTAGGCTGACAAAGAAATCATTTAAAGACAGACAAAAAGAATTAACACAGCAGAGGGGTTTGTGATATGATCTGTATATATCGCAATATAGTTATTCATGCAGAAAAAAAATATTTGTTTTAACGATTTAAAATTTTTTTAATTCATGACATGGCAGGTTATTAATCAAATTAAATACAATCAATGTTTCAATATTTCTTAATTGCGGACTAGTACACATGTAGACCTGTTTCGCTGTTTTGTTGCTTTGGTCTTGTATGAAATGTATAAATAGTACACTAAATAAAAATGAAAACTTGCAAAAATGGACTTTGGTGTACATATGACATGCACATGTTTTGCCATGTATGTTATATTCAGTTTTTTTTGCATATGCCAATTTTTTTTGGCATGATAAGTTTCGTTTTTATTTGGCATGTTTGCATGCACATTCATGAGAGAGGGTAGCACCTATTCATTCTGTTCTCAAAAACATAAATGTGTGGAAGGAAAATCCCTCATTATGGAATTTGCATGGGTCAGGAAACATGATTTATTGCATTCATTTTTTCATGGTTTAGCCTTATTTTTTTCTGGTAATGTCTATTTTTGTATAATTCAGTGATTTAAATTGAAATTACTTTGTCTCCTTCATATCATTTGTCTTGTTTTGAAATTTGATGGATTAAAAACCAAAAAATGACAAAGTCTGGCATCAGTGAAAACTCACAACAGGGAAACTAATCCCTATATGCACTCCTGTGAATGCAGTGGAATTTATATTAATCACACTAAACCGTGCTAAAGTTGTGATGTTGCTTGGCAATAGTAAACGATTACATTCCGTTTTGTGTTAATGCTAACAACCCCTTAATGGCAAGTCCTTCCTCATCTTGACTTGTTTGGGAAACGTCTTGCTCTCTTTCATTCTCTTGTATATAATGTGAAGCAGTCCTGTCCAAAGAATACCAAACACCTAGCATGATATAAACAATACAGCACAATTTCTAATGGTTGACATATTCATCATCGCGTGGTGCACTTGGTAAACAGTGTCATCTCAAACCCATACCTAATAATATAGTACAGTACATATACTGTGCTCAGCATGCAAATATATTTTCTGTATGCATGAAACACTCAGATGACCTTATACGTTTGCTAAATGTGCTGTATACTACAGAATACACACTGTATCTCACATAAAGCAACACACATAACTTGACCTTTCATTTCCAGGGTGGTGAATGAACCATAAGTAATTACATTTGTGATTTTCCAAAGTGGTATCCTTGACTTGATCAGGCTACCAAGACATTTATAAAAGTGAAATATAAGCTGAAAGATAAAAACACGGAAATATAGCTAAAGATCTCCATTTCGAGGCTTTTTTGAAATCTTTTCATTGGACCGCCCTTGTAAAAGAACAATACTTAATTGTATTGCATGTGCATTAATGTGCCTATTATAAAAAAAGGTAATACTTTTTTCAAATTATTTATTTTAAGGCGCGCTTGGTATACATTACATGAACTAACAAGTAATGATACATAATTACATGCTAACAAACCCAAGCCAAACCCTATCCTAACCCTAACCATATAGTAAGTACATATTAGTAGTTAATTAATATTACTCAGTACTTAAATGTATAATTAGACTTTAACACGGACACCTTACAATAAAGTGTGACCAAAAAAAATGACTTAATACCATACCAGTGTAATAAAAGGTAACATAATTATATTTAAATAGGGTACACTTTAGTCAGGTGTTTGCACTTAAGGTCATTTTAAGTATTTTTTCTAAAGTGTACCTTTTTTCACAAGGCTGCTTAATACAGTTAGCAACTTTCTGCGATTACCTTAATATTTAAAGGTGGCTTAACGTTAGTAGACACCATGAAGTTTAGCTGTTATGACATTAAATGCCAGAGGCTGTCTATAGTTAAAAGGTCAAAGAGTAACAGGGCATCAGCCACAAGGAATTGCTTGAAATTCTGGATAATTTACTTCTTGGTGCCAAAAATTGAATACACAAACCTCTACGAATGCTCCATGTTCTCTGACTTTTATCACTGTTTTGTAAGAACTGCAAAAAGAAGAAAAGTATGTGTGGCATGGCTTCTATTTATTCCCATCTCGATCAGGAGATGGCCATACGCTGTCTCCCGTCACATGCGTAGAATGGGACACAGCTCAGCGAGAGCAAACGATTTGAGGCATATGTCAAGATCTTACAGACTCTAAACAACGGCGTGTCAGGATGGCGGGCAGCAGAGAGAGCGGGAACAGAGAGCCATCCGCTCCAATCGCTGCCTGCAGACTGCGGTGCATACTGCGCTCTGAAAGGCTCAGGGATGTTTGCCTGCGAGCGAGAAAGAGTCCAGGAGACTGCGAGACGCAGTCCACTTCTATTACGCAGACAGAGACAGAGCCGAAGAGGGAAAAGCAGGCCGCACAGAGGGAGATAAAGGAAAATGATGAAAGATACACCTATGTACATGTAACAAAGCATATTTGAATGCATACTCATTTATACATGAAGGCAGGAACATCTGAAAGAACTCAAAAGCTTTCAAGCTTCTCCGTACCGTATAGTATATGTAGCTTACTGCTTAATTCACCACAGATTTCATTAAAGTACAACATTAAACATTAAGTAAACATTAAAAATTAAAATTTGATTACGGTAATATGACATTTTCAAATAAAACAGGATGTTTAATCAGAAAATATGTAGGGTGGGACTTTTATTTATCAGTAATTAATTTGAAAAAGTGTAATGAATTATATTGACATTATTGACTGAGCTTGCAGTGTCCTAAACGCATTTTTTTTAAAAAGAACTTGCAGATCATATAATATTAATAAAATATCTTTAATGACTATTAAAGTGAAGGGTTTTTCTTTTTACTTCATTACATTTTAAGTCTTTATGTTATTTGAATGTTTTGTCACGTTTTAAGGAAATACACTTATTTTCATGTATTGATTATAACTTGAACTGTAGTGTGCTATTGTGTATTACATTTAAAGTTAATACATTTTACATGTACTGAGTTGTAACTATTCGGTTGTGTACCATGTTGCAAAGAATATAGAAATATTCTAAAGTTATATATCTATATGTCTATATTTACTTAAGTCCTGTTTAAACGGGTCAAAAAAGTTTGATTTACATTCAGTTTGCATTGAAGTGTATGTGTTTATTTGTCGTATTATTTATTATGTATTATTATGTAGTATGTAGGTGTAAGAAAAATGCGTTATTACATTTCCCTTTATAGTTAAACTACACGACATATTTAGAAACATAATTTGAAACCATTCTTTTAAAATGCATTAAAATATTCAAAATCCCAAGGGCATACATTTGTTTGAACGTGAATGTGCATTAACAAAATTTGTTACATGGTGTTTTGTCATCTACATGAAAAATAAACAGCATGGAGTTTATAATGCAGAAAATGTAAATAAAAGATTTTCATTTTCAAAACTACTAAAAACTATTTAAACTCTTCCTTTAAGCCCTTACAAGTAATTTATGATTTTATCCAGTTTACTGCTCTTCGTGTGAATGTCAGCGAATGTAATATTAGTGCTAATTTATGGAAACAGCAGAATTGGTGTACTGTCTAGTAGATATTCTCATATGTCTAGTACATCTCTATGTTATTAAGAGTCTGATACATGGCTAGTCTGTCTATGTGGCAAACAAAATAGTGAAATAAGATTTTGCGTAGTTTGCTTCAGGGCAGTGTTAGACTCTGGGGTTTGCCCTCTATGTAGTTTGCTGGCCTCAATAATCATAATCCAATATAACAAATATTAGGACTCTGTAAAGTAAGCCAGGGATATTAGCCGTTATTATTTCCCATCTGGATACATTTACTTCTTGCACAACAATATTGGCTACATATTTACTAGACAGACATATGGAGCATCATCCCCGCTGTAATTAAGAAGGTTTGTGTTCTTAGTCCGTTAACTAATAGGAAATGATCTGCAATGTTCCACTGAAGATAATGGAAATAATGTAACATGGCATTTTCAGAAACGCTGTGTTCTCAGAATCACTGACCCTCATTGTAGGACAAATAATGCAATGAAATAAAAGGTAAACAGTAAGCGCTTCATCGTAGCTCTGCATTTGAACTCTGTAACTCCTAAAAATGCATCTGTAGTTTAAGGAACAAAATTATTTTGAATGCTTATAACTTGATTGTTTACAGGGTGATTATAAAATGAACATGCAGCCACATGGGAGGCAGAGGATTAAGTTTTGTAAATACAAAAAAAAAAATATGTTTCCAAATAGGATGTTCATAAAGAATTAACTTACATGAGGACATCCACTTGATGTTTACTTTAATATTTTAATAGAAAGAAAGTCATAGTATTTTGGAAAGACTTGAGGGTCAGTAAATCTTTGTAGTTATTTATTCTGAAGGGAGAGGGGTGAATAGTCACTATAAATAAATCTATGCATAGGTAAATATCAACTAACATTCCCTTTTTGCCGTTATTATATTGCAGCAGAAGACGACATTTCTCATTAAAGTTTCCTGCATTGGTTTGTTATTAATGGAAGTATTTTTTTAACGTGGACCACTGACTTTATAAGGTGGCGGGTCTTCGACACGACTGCTTTAATCGTATTTCAATGCAAATGATGCTAAAGAGCGTAAACAGCCTCTAACGTATCTCTCCGCAGGCTGTCGTATACTTTCCCAAATGCTATTGCTTTCTCCTTTATAAACAGACCACGCTAATGATGTTCTTCCACAAGCTACCAGTTTGTAGGTCCGATGATGAATGGGATGAGTTGGGCAGTACGCCGGGGTTTCTGATAGAGCACAGTTGAGTCACTTTAAGTCAGTCTGGGGCACTCAAATGACATCCACAGCAAATAATGATGATAAACACTTTATTTTTCTCGACCGGCGACTGCACATTACCTAATGATGTTCAATGGCTGGGCTAAGTGGTAAAGACAACAAATACATTATAGCCGTGCATTGTAAATGGGAGTCCCCAAGGAAAGTGATCTGAATTTTAAATTTTGTCGCTATCCACATTTTTCATATGGAAAACCATGCGGTGAGGCTCACTTCAAACAACTGTGCGCTTAATGTGCAGCTTTCCGTATTCTTGATGCGGCCACTTAGGTATATGTGTATTTATTCGCATAAAATGCGCAATCGAGCGCACATGAGCCATGATTAATAACAATGTTCGGGAAGCTACAAGCTACTTATAGTTTAAAGGAGTTAAACTACTGTCAAGCTCTCCTTTTGAAAAACTAGTTACCTACACTAAAAAGCTACATAGAAGCTACTTCAGGGTACAATATATTTTAAGTAATTCACTCTGCACAGACAAAAGCAGGCAAACCCAACAGACATGCTGACAGTGTGTTATCAGTTTGTTTCACCTTTCAACCTGTCACCCGTCTTTCACTTCATCATGCTGAATCAACATTTATTAGGTATTTGATAGTATATCACTATTTTAATTTATATACTGAAAGTTTGTAATTAAAGTTACACTTGAAAACATGACATACTGTAAAAATGATTGTTGTAAATAATAATAAAAAAAAAATGCACTTCAAAATGGGTCTTTGATAGCATATTAAAAAAGTAATAGCAACATGACACTGTAAAGACGTCACGTCAAGTTAAAGCTTTTATGACTTTGTCTAAATTTGGTTTAATTCTGTTGCGCTTTGTTAGAATGCATATTTTGAGAATTCCATGCTTTGCACTTTCTTGTACTATTATTATGAATGATTTGGAAAGAACTAGCAGCTTCAGAGTGGTACTTCAAGCCTGAATGGCACTGATGGTATGAAAATCCCTTATTATGGCATTTTTATGTATTAGTCAGAGGGAGATAAATTGCCTTCATTCATTATTGCATTATTTTTATCAAATTAATCACAGAAAATTAACACATTCAAATAGAGCCCTAATTAATACAAATTAATGTACAATGAAATGGTACTGAAATGTGCTATTTCGTTTGGATTTGAAGTTAAACCTGTCTATTCAAAGGACAACAAAGGTTCTTTCATGATGCAGAAAGTCGGCCATCAAGGTACAGCCCTGATCCTCTTTATGAAAGAATAGCTGGCAGAGAGAAGCAGTGGAAAGAAATGAAGAACTATTTAAGGTCACGTTTATGTCCGCAGAGACACACGCCGAAGCCAGCAGTAGAACTGGAAATCCATTGTGTGATTGGGAATGAAACAGAGAGGCCTGGCAGGTGTATAAGATCCAGCCGGAGCACTCTGGATGTGTGGAGAAAGGCTGGATTGAACTTGCGACTCTCTATTTGTGTGGATATATGTGTGTGTAGAAAAGGACTTCCTCTAGAAGAGGGACTTTAAAGAGGAAAACAGGATCTGCTATCAGAGAATTACGGGCTTCATACAAAACTCCATTGTTGTAGCACCTCCATAGTGCTGTCATCACCCTCCATTTAAAACGGCACATCCAAACCTCCCGACGGGACACAGAGCTACTGAGAACCTGGAGAACGTAGACATGACAGATGTGGAAATACTTGCTTTTAACATATTCACTATTGGCAGTAGCACATGTAATCAATAAAACAATATATTAAACTCGGGGTAAGTGTTACATTTCGATTTATTGCGAGTCATTTTTCAGTTATGGTCTAAAAATCGCCTTTATTTTATGCAGCTGGCTATATAAGAAGCAAAAAAGAGAAGAGAAACTGTTATGATGTCATTTCTTTCTGCTATGGGGTGCATTCAGGAGACACATTTTATGAAGAAAACGGACACTCCAGTGATATTTTTCCTCAAGTTTAAATGCTGGTTTTGCACAGTGAAACTGGACCATTTTTCTCAGAAAGAAAGTAGACCAGCTATAAATAAACAGTCTCAAGATCCGTTCCTCAAAATCTTACTTGAGTGCCGGACACAGTCGGACACATGAAAGTCAAAATACACGCGCACACTCAAAACAATGTTTTTTCAGGCTAATTAACTCAATTCTAATTTTCCAGAGGAATCATCATGAAAATTGAATCGAGATCAAGTAAAAGTTTTTTTGCTGTGGTTGGAGTGCTGTGGCCGTCTCTTTCCTTGGGGACAGTCTCAGATACAGACTCGCCGTGCAAGGGTTCGCTGTCTCCCTGAGGTACGGCAAAACATATTACATTCTATATTTTTGCTCCATTGCTCTTTGGATTGTCCTTGATGCTGAAAGTGTGTCATAATGATATCGAGGGGATAGCTATTAATCTGTCACTGGGGAGGAACGGCAAGTCTAAAAACAGTCATCTGCCATCAACAAGGCGTTCACCAACATGCCCTGTTAAGATGTGAAGTCTCTGTTTCCTTTCTTCTTTAGACAGCAGAGGCAAATGCAGGATGCGGCTCTGTCAGCAAACACTATGCACTGGTCAAAGATGCTCACATGACTGTGTTAAAATATATACGTGTGCCGTGTATGATTAGAATTTGATCCATTCTACGTTGAAAATAGTATGGTTTTCTATTTCTAGTGTACATTCGCACTTATTTGTACTTACAGTGGTGGCCAAAGTCAGTTACTTCTATCTTTTGCTGTAGTGCGTCAGGAAATACCAAAACACATTTCCAAACATGCATTTTGCTATTCATTTTATTTTTTCTCTAATTTATTGTCCTACAAGTGAACAATAATATCACTGAAAAAATACATTATTTGAATAGCTATTCAGAAGACTAGACCTTTACCTACAATGCCCATTATTTGACAAAAACCTTAAACTTTGTTGCATGATACATGGTCACCATGACCTCGTCCACCATTTTCCTTTGCTTTTTGTATTCTCCAGCAGTTCTCATTTCCTCCGTTCACTCATCTCTTCACCATCTGTCTATCCTCTGTTCTCCACAGCCCTCATTTGGGCTCTCAGTAGGACTGTGTCGAATGTCCGTGAGTGGGGTACCAGTCATGTACGGCTCACATGGAGGCCGTAATTAGTGTGGTAGCTCTTGGCACTGCCTGAAGAGTCCCTCAACACTACACACACTCTCCTCTTGTTCTGGTCACTTTCAGAGGGTTTTGGG
The DNA here is from genome assembly GCF_018831695.1 of Puntigrus tetrazona. Lineage (NCBI taxonomy): Eukaryota > Metazoa > Chordata > Actinopteri > Cypriniformes > Cyprinidae > Puntigrus > Puntigrus tetrazona. Next base: position 11,663,982 of record NC_056722.1, on the reverse strand, counting down.
TTCAGCTTATGGCGGTTCTTTTCAGGGGGCTCTTCGCGATGTGCTAATGAGAGACAAGAAGTGGTACTACTGAGAATTAAAATTTGAAATTCAAAAGATGGCAAAATGTACACAGTCATATTCGTACATTTTATATTAAGGAAAAAACAGGAAATTAGGTTTAATCTCAGCAAAAATACATTCCTGATAAATGATGAATGGAAATTATAGGCCTACCTTTAATTATTTACTCAGCCATATGTTGTTTCAAACCTAAAAAAGGACACAAAAGCACCAATCACAAGAAGTCCAAGTGACTGATTTAAGTCGCCAGTGGGTGTTCCCACCTCTGATTGCCTAGGCAACATTTATGAATGATATTTATGACACAGACACAGCTTTACAAGCGTAATGTGGGAAGCGACATAACATACAAGATGGGATCATTTTTCACAGCGAAGATAAACTTTTCCTCCATCTTTCATTACTGCAATAACTTGTAGTGGGCCTTACTACTGCTCACGTTCATTCAATGCATTAACATTTACTGATTATGTTGACATATAAATTGACTTTGAAAATAGATTTGGTTATGGAATGTTCTCTGGTTCATCTGCAGAGCTTCCCACAAGCTTATATGACATCACTTTACAGAGCCAGGCCCTGTAAACAATTAAATTAGTTTTTTACCCTACCTATATCTGTAAACTGTATCAGTTTTATTCATCTAACTTCCTTAATGTATATATAGCCTATCCTTGTGTGATAATATTTAAAAAGTCATTAAGAATGTAATGTATTTGTATATTTTTGCATATATGTTAACGTGCATTCAAGTGATAAACACACACACACAGGGTTCACAGTATAAGTAATACATATAAAGTCGCTTTTAAATGCCTGCGAATAGCATGTTAAAGAAATAGTTATCACTGAGCCCATATTACCCCGTGTTCTTCTTTGGAAGATGAAAAAAAAAAGTAATGCTAATTAAGCAAAAAAAAATCACAATCGTCATAAAAGAGATCCACATGACTTGGATCGTTTGGTGTGTTTCTTACAAAGTTAAATTTGACGCATCTGATGAGGAAAAGGCCCACATTTAAAATGTAAGAACGAGTAAGATTTCATGTCAATGCCAACTGCATTTTTACCAGGGCTTCAGTGAAGCTTAAAAAAGAATAACATTTGGTGTCGCAAAAGCTAGAAATCAGTGAGTAAATGAATGAATGAATGAATGAATGAAGGACATTTGGAGCGACAAGAGGTGACAGAATTTTACATTTTGGGTGACCTATTCCTTTAAGGCCGGTTTGATCTAAACGATCAACGTGCGCATTTACTGGTGTTCAGTGGGGCTCTGTTAGTGTAAGTAAATGAGCTGAAATTTAGCATGAGGTCAGAGATCAGAGCAATCGGGGGATAAGGCTCATCCCCTGCGAGTGGCCAATGGCCTCCAACTCTTTACTGAGTGGCTGGCCCCAGACAACAGGGTCAGCCCTGTCACCGTGACAACTGCGAGGGCTGCCATGGAGATGGAGACTGAGTTGGAACTGGGGACCACAATAGGAGCGCGCCCCTTCACAATCAGGTCAGACATGGGGAGAAGGAGTGGGTGATGGGTAATATGGGGGGTGGAGGGGCTTAGGGTTAACCTGGGAGTACATAGAGTGATGGAGAGGTGGATGTGTGGAAGAAATGAGGGAGTGGACGGTCCGTCAAGCAGGCAGTGTTAATTGCAGAGGGACAAATGGAGTTAATGATGCATACTCACAGGTCAAGGATGAATTCACAGGGCTTTCTTTCCTTACTGCTCATTACGACACCATCACAAACCCACACAGACAGTGAGTCACATCAACCTCACATTGGCATGAAATAAGTACCTTTACAATCGCAAATCGGAGAGTTTAAATGTGACGTGTGTAATTTTTCTGATGTTAAAAGCACTTTCCTCTACCACAGCTTAATACGCAAAGACAACTGTAAGTCATTTGTAGACACTGTGACTATCAAAACATTGCTCACTTGTTTAAGTGTTTTAATTTAACTGATGGCATTTTTAAGCTGATGGCATTCAACGACTGACTGGTGTGAAAGGACCTTTAGAGTATCGTCAGACAGTTTGAGGACAAGGACCACTCACGAAAAAACGAATAGCAGAAATAAAAAAGTAAAATATGAGTGTGTGTGACCCTGGACCATAAAACCTTAAATTGTTGGGGTAAATTTATAGCAATAGCCAAATATGCAATGTATGGGTCAAAATATAGATTTTTCTTTTATGCCAAAAATCATTAGAACATTAAATAAAGAAGATATGTGTTGAAGATATGAAGATATTTTGTAAATCTCTTACGCAAATATTAAACCTCAATTTTTTAATAGTAATATGCATTGCTAAGAACTTCATTTGGACAACTCTAAACTTTTAATTTTAATTTTTAATTTTTTTACATTTTTTTAAATGTTTAGATTTTTTTGCAGCCTCTGATTCCAGATTTTTAAATATTGTCAAATCAAATTGTCAAATTGCCAAATATTGTCCTTTCCTAACAAACCATATTATTGGAAAGCTTATTAATTCAGCTTTTCGATTATGTCTAAATCTCAGTTTCGAAAAATGGGTCACATGATTTTTGAAAGTGATGAAGAATCTACCGAAAATTTGACATCACAAGAATAAATATACATTTTTTTTTAATATATGAAAATATAAATAAATGAAAGAAAATGAAAATAAATAACTAAATGTCATAAATAAAAAAATATATATATACAAATTTGTATACAAATGCACGGTAAAAAAGCAAAATCACGTAATATTTTTTGTTGTCAAATTTTACACGTATAGTATTTTGACAAATTTAGGAGATTTCAGTTTTTCCTGATTCAAGCAGATAAGAGCTGCACCTTTAGTAATAGCTCAGGGACGTTATCGAATTGGTATGTAAACATCATATTGTTAGCTTGACAACATGTTAACACAAAACTCTGTTTGGGATCAGTTGTGTGTTGAGTCTTTTGTGTGTTTCAGGTCGTAATTTTATTCCAGAAGGCAGATGCATAAGCAGATAGCAGATAGAGCTTCTTTTATGCTACTTCTGGCAGGCCACAAATAAAGAAATGGAGCAGCACAATTAATCAAAATGATTATGAAATCACAGGTTGTCGTTAAAAATTTTAATTAAAAGTATATCGTGCTGCATGTTTCAAAGTGAAACGTGACACTGTGTTCATTTACAGAGCAGCACAGTTTATGTTAAATACTGCTTCCCCAGTGCTCTGCAATACAATAGTTTTATTATGTGTTTATTTAAATGTACAAATATATTAAGTTCGCCACACATAGAATTGTTGTCTGTGTGGAAGCATGGTATTTAAATTCTGTTATATTCCCTTTTCAGACCACAGATGGAATTCACGTGGATTCCTAAGCATTTATATATAGAATATACGTGCATTATCATGTGAATCAGATATCTCTAAAAACAACAGGAGCCAGAGGGGTTTTCAGTAGCAGCTATGCTAAGTGGTGCTCAGTCAATGTATTTGTCGTCTATGCCTTAAAGTCAACAGTCTCAAATACACATGCACAAATGCATGCATATACACACCACAGGGCCGAGAGCAGGTAAACTACTTCTGACCCAGACAAAAGCCCTGGGTAAAATACATTCACTGTGAAAAAAATTAAAAAGATAAGCGCATATCATTTCAGCCCCTGGACTGGCGTTTATTTAGAGTGAGTTAGGTGTGCCGCTGTATGTGAAAGAGACCTCCAATTACAGCCGAGCACAGGGCCGTACGGGCCTGTGGGCAGGTGATTATCACCGCAGATATTCCGCATGATCTGAACGGGTTTACGAGGGATGACAGTGGCCGCTGGTGGCCCTTCATCTAAGCAAAAACACGACGCTTGTTTACAGCTCCTGTTTCACTCTGCATTTGTTAAGGACCGTTTTTCTGGACTTCTGCTGGACGGACATCAGTGGTCTCCTGATATTCTTGGGGGCAAACATTAAATCACTCATCCGATGCCATCAGTAATTAGCTTTGTAGGACTTACTACGTAGCTCTTGTTCCCTCGTCGGTCCTTAATTGCTCTAGGCCTTTTTTCTAAACTTTACTCCCTCCTTTCAAACTCCTCCATAGTTATTTCTCATGCAAAGAGAGAACAGTCTGTATTAGTTTTCTCTTTTGGTTCAAAGATAAAAGGACAAAAGCAGCAGGACGGAGGTAGAGATAGTGGTCCCGCTGTGTATTACACCTGAGGAGTAAAGCTTTCTTCATACAGAGAATCTGTAAAAAGAGATTCCACTACATTGCATTGCTAGTTTAAAATCTTGACTAGGGATAAGCATTACCACGTTTTAGGCCACATTCACATTGCAGCAGAATACAGCTGTCAAGCCTGAGTTCTTACTGTTATGTTCACACACAGTACGGTTATTTACAGGAGTAACAACCGCATTCTATAACCGAAGTCGCACCCATAATTTTTCAGGACTCACAACCGCATTCTCAGAAAACTTGCGCCATGTGAATGCATCTGGACTGTTGTCTTCCATGTCTGGACAAACGTGTGTCTGTTAGGTGTTGCAGGTTACCGTGAGCTGTTTCAGAAACTTCCGTCTACTAGGATAATGCTAAATAAACCAAAAAAGTACCTACAGCAATCCAAGAAACCAAGAAAACAGCAACCAAGAAAAGGAAAAATAATAGCTGAAATAATATAATCTCGATTACAGCGCTGTATTTATGTATGAGGGCTTTGTTAGGCCACATTTCTACCCTCGCTACGTCTCCAGATATACAAGCACGATTCTCTCTCTTCAGATAAACGAGTGTATCTGTGACAAACAGAGAATGCTGTCCCTCTGCCCCTCAGCCCTTGGCACTGGACAGCTCACTGGTCATCTGCGCTAGTGGAATAAAGCAGAGAGATGCATTTGAGACACAACATATGTTATTCGCCTTTCCAATAGCCGCGATGCCTCGCAGGGAAAACTCCACCATCGCATTATGACACGTAAAATAAAAGAGCCAAGACTGTGCCTGGAGACGCACTCACACTAGCCAGAAATAATATCTTCCATGCAGACATCTCCTTCTGGTGACAGTTAGACTGGGCACTTCACAAACGATACGACGAGCTTACGTTTCAGAGCTAATATGCGATATCGCAGTCTTTGTTTTTTCTCTAGAAACTCTTTTCTAAAGGACTTCAATTATTCACTGCTTTAATCCAATTGTCATTTCCAATTTATAATTTAAAGATTAGAAAAACTACATATGACTGTAGCAGGAGGAGGCGGATGAGATGTTTTCTGATGGGATGGTAAAAGGCCCGAAGCTAAAGATCTGTGATCTCCGCTGTAGACTGTCATTCTATCCTATTTTTAGAGTTCATATTCAAGAGAAAAGCACAAATAAATAGACACAGTCCCATAATTTAAATTATAGTGCTGTTATACGACAAGCGCAAACAGCGTGTCAGACTGCATATCATTTGTAAATACACGGATGTGTTTACAAAAAAAAACATTATAATGCTACTTTAATGATTGTTTACCTCTCTTCTCAATGTGTGTAATTTCCTGCGGTTCAATCATTGATGCGAATTCCACACAACCAAAATAAATCAAATACTAACATGCTATAAAACGTGCAATAATACAATATGGGAGGTTCATTATAATACATTTTTGTTTTCCTGATACTATTTTCAGGGGAAAATGACATCTTTTGTATAGTTGACTGTGCAAGTATTTTTCAAACGCTGCTGATCTTTAGGCATCTGTAAAATCTCCATGTTCTCCTGTAAAATTCGTATTAATCTTGATTAGTAGTATTACGTAACATAGAATTAAAAACACATTAGTTCATTCAATGTCATTTCATTTTAATGACCAGTTTAGTTTTACCCTTTTTATCAGATTGTGTATAATAATATGATTACATTTTCTTATTTTTTGTACATATTTTAGTGTTGGCTACATTTGTCAAGTCATTCAACCCAGACATAAGCAAATTTATGTCTAAATAGAATTCAAAAAATTATTTGCACATGAGTTACATGAAATATGTCAGTAACGACAAACTAACAATAGGCTGCATGCTGAATAATAAACAAATTGTAGTTAAAACTTGCAAACATTAACTGCAAAATCATTTTATATTACTTAAATAATCGGAATATCAATAATAATAAAGGTTTTTGTTTATACATGCAGGTGTACTGTACACACACATACAGTATATATTTTGAAAATATTTACATTTACACATGTATATAAAATATATAAAAATATAAATATATATACTTCATATATAAACATAAAATCGTTTACATAGTAAATATATACGTGCATGTTTATATATGTATGCATAATAAATAGTGTATTTTCAACACTGTTCAAGTGATTCAAGTGATAATTGCATATTATATTCTTTTTATTTGGTCCGATAGCAGCAACATCAGCAGCAATATAGGACTTTTAAACGAAATAAGTCCTTTGTGCGAATACACATTCCCTTAAGACATCAGATGTGCTTCTGACTGACAGAGAGAGACAGACAAACTGAGAGAAAGACACAAATGAAAACCAAAGAGAGAGAGATGCAGATACAGTAAGACAGAAAGAGATACGGGGTGTATCCTTCTCCTGTCAGAGGTACATCCTACACAGAGGGGCATAACAACTCTAATCGCAGTAAATGAGGTGGAGTGGGCGCACAGAGAGGAAGTGGTAGTGGGGTAGTGTTGGTGATGGATGAGACTGAAGGGGTGACACTAACAAAGCCAGGATCTCTGGGTGCTTCAAGAACCCCCGTGAAGATTCATCATTACTGGATAATGACCCTTCTAGAGAGACAAAGAGAGAGTAAGCTGTAGAACTGAGGAGATTTCTTGAGCATCCTCGATGTAACTGGTGGTCGTGATGTTAAAATGCGTTAACATGCATGTGTATGAATTATATTACAGTGCTCAAATAATGTATCTGGACAATGCATGAGCAACAATAACAAAATACAGGTCAGACTCACCAGACAACGAACAATGAATGCAAAGCAAATGAATGACCTTAACATGTAATTGCGTTAAACTGAAGTATACTTCATTTTTGATGTAATTACTTAGTATAGCCTTTCAAACAACTGCATATTCCATTTGACACTGCCACAAACACAGACGCTCAATGCATTCGCACACTAGAAAGTTTCATAGCCTTGATTCATTCCTGCGTAATTTCTCTCAGTTATGAGTGCTAAAATACTGTATCTTTGTCCTTTTTAAACTGAAGTTGTCTCCTGAGCCCCTCACAAAATGCTTCATGCTTTTTTTTACTCACGTTTCTTTTTTGAATGTGAAAAAAAGCAATTGGTGAGTATTCCCACCTTGAGCATTTTTTGACTTGTGAAAATGCAAAGATTTGATTTCAAAAACAGTATCACGGCTTTTAAACTATCCTTGTTATGATTTTAAATCTACATTTATCCTCAGAATGATCTAAAAGAAAGTTTTTTTGTGGTGGCTGTGCTTCAAAGGGTACACCGGATGCCCATTTTTTGGATTATTCTTAGGGGTCTCAGCGGTCGTGTATAGTAACAACCTTTTTGCCTTGTTAAAAATAGCTCAGTTGTTTCGGTGTGTATCTCTTTACATGCTAATGAGCTCTACTCACGCCACCCCTCTATTCTGTGGAAGAGCAAGAGTGGAAATATCATCAAATGTTGATGAATTTGTTAAGTGTGAGACTTGCTTCTTCTGGAGGTGCAGCTGGATCATGAGCAATGGGTATTGATCCATCCTTGAGTTATAACTTTTTTAAAAACCTGCCTGGATTTTCCTTCAATTAGAAAGCAGTCAGGGGTAAAATGATTTGCGCAGACATAAACAAATTTATTCGGTGGCATATTACCATTAAAATCAAAAACTAATCTGAGTGCAGAAATATGCTAGATCAAGTAAATCAGCGGTCGTGGGAGGGGCCTGAGCAATATAGCATCACATTGCTCAGAAAAGCAAAATGGCTTGATAATTGGTAATTGTGTACAGACACTGCTAAGACACATTTATATGCAAATGAAGATATTTTGCCTCCAATGTATCCTTTAAAATGAAAATATTATAATCTTAATTCAAGTGATGAATTATTGTCGAATATAAGTCGAAATTTCGAAAAGTAATCACACGTAAGACAAATGTAATCAGTTACATTACTTTAATAAAGTGTTTAAAAAGTTACACTACTCATTGCATTTTAACTTGTAATCTGTAACCTATTACATTTCTAAAGAAATCTTCCCAGCACTGGTTTCAGGCATAAGTATCTGGGTTCACTTGCCGACTGGCAGGATACCGTCAGATCTGATTGGCTGTGACAGAAACTGGACGAGTAATTGCTCTAACCACGTTTCCTGGTCCACTCAGTCTCAGGATGGGTGGGCCAAGGTGCTTCACTGATTCCACCTCCTCCTTCTCAAACTGACATTTCTATTGCGGCCTACCCCTCCGCCCTCCCTCTTTCCTCCGCGTCTCGGACCAGGAGAGGCTCTTCCACGTGCATCTGCACCCTCATTAGCCCAACAAGCATCCTGACGATATACGCAGGTCCGACCGCAGCCGCTGCCATGTGCAGTTGGTGGAAAAAAATGATCTGATCAGTGCGACAGACAGACAGATAGAGCAGAGGATGCATTTGCCACCCCCTCTGCCTTTGAAGGAACCAATAAAACAGGGTCACTGTACAGCTGAGTGGAAAGAGAGACAGAGAGAGAGACAGGGACGGAGGTGCTTGTATCAGGGGATGTATAGGTATATTACGGTGTCAGCTCCACTCAGAGGTAGCGCAGTACTCAGACAGTATAATGATATGTGTGTTGTCAGGAGGTTCAGGCCGGGCAGGACTCAGGGAGAGTGTAGTTACAGAGATTGAGGCTCTGATCAGATAACTGTGACAGAAATAAAGACTAGCTGAGCCAATACTGGACACTTGAGCCCTGACACACAGACAGACAAAGACCTTTTCTAAGAAAATTGGATGCTTCTTTTTGTGTGCTTCCAGATTTATAATTTAAATGCCTATTTAATTGTCACCATTTGTTTTTCTTTAAATACAAAATAAACATACACAAGAATAGTAATGTACATAGAAAATAGAAAGACAAAGACTATATTTTTTTAACTATATTTTATACATGCATGCATGTGTATTTATATAATGAATGTAGACAGCACACACACAAAAACGTTATTTTGCATATGATTAATTAGCACTATTTTTATAATACGTGCAAGCAAATTCATATATTTGGCATCACAAAAGTAACATTAAAAATAATAATAAGTGTGTTAATTATATCAGTGGTATTATGAGGACACAATAGCCATTGTTTCTAAAACCCTACTTTGCTTTTTTTTTTTAAACTATTATGAAAACGTTGTAGATAATACTGTTGATCACAGCAAGAAATTGTTGATAGAGCATTATGGGTAACAGTGTAAGTATTTGAATAAAAATTGCATCCATTTCTCTTGATGACTGACAGGTCTAAGCTGGCCACAACACAACACTATGTCATTAACAACTGTTTCCAGGAAGTATGAGTCCATGAGATATACATCATTGTGGTTCCTTACTTTAAGTGGATAATACCAATAGGAAATAAGTAGATAGGGACTACCTAAATGTATATGGCTGCTTTGAATGAGCTCCGTGTGCCCTCAGGGTAAAGGAGAGAGGCCAAATAAAGGCTTTGAACAACATCTTTGAATCTCGGTTGTTCTTCTTGATAATTCTTTCACACAACAGTGAACTTCCTCTCCAAATATCTCAACTGGCTTGCTAACTTTATGCTATGTTGGGGGTTTGTTTGTAGTAGTCAGAGAGTCTCGCTGTGCTCAGTAAGAGGAAGCTTCGTGTAATTGAGTTAACTAAGAATACTAACTCACGTCTGTAACACAGGAACAGATGTACATTTGAAGCAGAAAGATGAAAATACAGAGTTCTTTTTTATTCCCCTTTCCTTTAAATGTTTTCCATTCTAACTGAATCATTTAACTCAACAATAGTTACCGTGAGCAATGAGTTTTTAACACCATTACCACAGTATCCTACAATATTCTGCTGTCATAGCCTGAGCTATGAAATACATTTTAAAGATACAGTTCACACAAAAATTTAAATTGACAGGCCTGACTCCTCAAGATTCCACAAAGAAGCATTTTCTGTCCTTAGTGAAAGTGAATGTTGAAAAAAATATCCAAGAGTCGGTTATAACAGTGCATTGATAAGTTCTCTTTCTTTGCGCATGCTCTCACACAGCACAGCTGAAAAAAACAATACATTTTATCAAAATATTGTGACGTATCTCCAGATGGTATCTATTTTAGAATGTTTTTTGTTGGAGCTTGGGGCATTTGGCACAAAATGAGTTAACAGGTTATGTTTTGGTCTTTTTTCACACAAATATTCAGAAAATGAGGAAAAAGTAACAAAGTGACTACCTGTATGGTGTTTTTTTTGGCCTGGGAAGCTTGTTTCTTTTATTCTTTCATTGTAAAATAACTGTTTAAACCTAGTTATAAATTTCTCCTTTTGTAATCAAGGAAAAAAAAGAATGTCATACAAGTTTGGAATGGCACTAGGTTGACTTCATGCTAAATTTTTCCTGTACTAACTTCCTAAATTTAAACCTGTTTGGAGGTTGGCTGATGAATGAAGTGGGCATGGCATTTGATTTGACAGAACATTTGATGATTTTAATCAGTTCTTCCACTATGTTCCACTATGTACTGCACAAAGAACAATATTAACTAAACAACTTCAAAGACAAATAACTGCACAGATGATCAGAGGTGAAGTATCTCACATCTCAGCACTTAAGTGAGACTAGTCCTGACAACCTGCATTAGATGGCTGTTTACTATACTGTGCCAACCTCAGGTAATATAATGGTGGGTAATGAGTCTCATACGTACATACATACATGGGGTAGATGTATGCGGTTTTGTGTGAGCGTGTATGACGTTGACATTGATAGAGCTAAATGAATGGGGCGCTGTTAGTTCTGGGTCATTACACTGCTAAACTGGGGTTTTGTTGGAGAGAGAGCGAAAAACAGCACAGTGGTCGACTGCCGCTTTTGTGGTTCATGGCCGCCATCGTTGTCAGGAGGCAAATGTCCTTAAGCAGTAAGTGTTGTTAGAAATGCTGCAAAATTGGACTGTTCTTGGTCAAAATGGATGTCCTCTTTAACAAAAATGAACCTTCTCAAGGAGGATTCAATTATTATGGACATAAATGTGGGGCAAAGATGTTCAGGCAAGTAAGGAATAACAGTCTATTCCCAAGGCCATAACATGAAGGGGTTCAAAAAACAAAAAGTGGCCAGACGGGGCTAAAATTCCCTTCTCTTTTCAGCCTCTCTCTCCCTGGCTCAATTACGGCTGCTGTTTCCCTCATGTCGGTATAACCCCTTCAGCACACCACTCTTCAAAAGCAGTTCTGACTCAATCAGCAACACTCAACATTAACACACGCTAATTATTCATGAGACTGGAGTCACAGCGGCCAAAGAGGAAACCGCACTGCATCTCCTCATTAATGTATACATTTCTATCCAACGTCCCTCAATCCATGCCAAGACATCCAACGCAATCACAGCCGTGTTAAACCAGGTTTACATCTGGTCAGGGGAAAGCAATTCTACTCTTTTATGTAATCAATGAAATATGTCTGTCGTTTACTGTTGGAAATGTGATTACTGGCCCGTCTGGCTGTGGCTACAGTAACAAGAGCGCTGTTAACATCGTCACAGTAACGCTCCAGGAAAGGTATTGCCTGTCAGTGCCCAGTGAGGACGGAGTTTATTCCTTCTTAATAGGCTTTGGGCCGAGTTCCCACCGGAGAGTTTGGTTGACAATCTGACAAAGTTATCTGGAGATAAATGGGTTATGAAGCGGAGAGAAAGGGCCGGAGAGAGAGAGTGAGTGAGTGAAAATGTCTCAGATTTGATGGAGGTTTGATGGAGGATGTAGCCAGGGGTCCAGAGGTCTAGGCGAGTACGGATGCACTAGACTGTACCATAAAAACATACATGAGTCTCATATGATGGACCATTTCTAAATTTGTGGCCATGCACTTTTAACATTGCTTTCAAACACAAATACCAAAATATTAGTTACAACACCTATGAGATACCTTAACATTATTTTAGGGAATTATATAGCTATACTTGCCAAACAAAAAGATGGAAACAAATGGATAAGTACCAATATTACACTGCATTCTGAGAGTTTGGGACACAAACTGTGAAAAATAAGTACAATTTTACACTTCTAGAAAGAGTACAGTAAGTAATATGGTAATAATATATATATATATATATATATATATATATATATATATATATATATATATATATATATATATATATATATATTATACTCTATAATTAGTGTGAATTGAATGCAGAATTTTCAGACACTTAACTGCATGTTATTTGCAAATACATTAAAGTGTATTGTAGGTTAAATTTTTATAAAAGATTTTCTTAAAAAAGTCTTTTTATGTCATTTCTTTTTAAATGATTTTCTTCAAAGTATAGATGACAAAATACAGTTAATACATAATGTTTTAAAAATATACAAAAATGTGATAAATCCACTTTTTAAACGTAAACTTAAGTGTGTTAGGAAACAGTCATTAAAAATTTGTCTACACTTAAGTGACCTTTTATTCTAGTATTTTATGTCATTTCTTTTTATGTAATTTTCTTTGAAGCATAGATGGCAAACTATTAATAATACATAATGTTTTAAAAACATTCTTCAATAGAAAATTTGAGAATTGTTTTTATGTAAACAAGTGTGTTAAGAAACAGTTCATTCTACTTAAGAACACTTAAGTGATATTTTATTCTACAAATATTATAGTATCTGCAAAAAAATATATCAAACTAAGTTAAAAACTAAAGCTCAGTGACTAATTCAAATTTCTTTAACAAGTAGTGTAATTGTATACATTCATATCAAAAATATATTTTTACAGACAAGTTTAGTCAAACTTATATTTCATTCATCACCGAAAGTTATCAGTTCTTAAATTCTGTCTAAATTAATTTACTATTTTAACTCAATATTTGTCTGTACTCTGCATTTCTGTGCTTATTATAAGTATCACATTGTTAGTGTAGAATCATGCTAACATTAAACTTTGTTGAAAAGTTGCCTATGTAATTGCCACATATGACATTTACAAACACATTTCAGTGCAACCTTAAAATACTGATGTAGATATTAAACAGCAAGATTGCTTTCTGGTTTTTAAAGCTTATATATTTTTATTAGCAGTTGCACGGTGCACAAATTAATGTAAAAGTCTGTCATTTTTATACATGGTTCATCTGATATGTGTGCCTGTCACCTCATTTTATGGCAACGGCCTTCATGACTGGAGAGAGAATGAGGTCTTTAAATGTCATGATAGCAACATCTGATCAGTCTAATTAAAGAGAGAGAGAGAGACCTCATCATGGACCTTATCACTGAGGGAATCCGACAACTACGCACACTTTCAAAAATCCCAAGTAAGCTGTTTTCTGCAGAGTAAATCCTAACCAAAACGCTGTACAAATGCTGAGTGGCAACTGTATGTGTTATAAAAATAGCTTTCATCATATGAAGTATCAAGGAGACACAATTGATGTAGATGCTATTTAATGTTAGCATGTTGCTAAGCTAATGACACAACAGTACATAAGCGTTAAGTAAACATCGGCAGACGCAGTATAAGCTACTGAATTATAAATTATATTTATAATCAACATTTTTCTCAACTTGTCTGCCATCGTGAGATATTTTTTTTCTTCACTGAAGCTCTTCATTTGCCATGAAATCACTCTGATCTTGTTCAGGTCAGCGCTGTAAACTGTTGACTTGATCACTTACTGCTGGAAAGGATAAAAAGACAAAATGTTTTGCATTTGCGGCAAAGTCGTCCAGTTCAGATGTGACAGTGTTGTAAACAGTACGTGAGTGTGTGTGTGTGTGTGTGTGTGTTTGTGTGTGAATTGATTTCGCCCAGCGAGACAGACTCTGCTAATGGCGTCTTGGCCTGACTGAAACATATACCAAAGTGATTATTCATTACAGGGCCATTTCATGGTGTTCATCACTACAGAAGCTTCTGTCTCTCAAACCAGCCGTGCTGGAATAGCCTGAGGAAACACTGTCAAATCTGTGAGAGTGTGGCGGTCCTGCTAGCTCACTGAGACTTCCCCCAGCGTGCTTCACACAGAAAAAAAAAAAATGAAGAATATGTTAAGGAGGGCCGCCTCATATGTGGTCAGACTTGAGAATAATGTTTGAAAAAATGAGTTCATTAAAATGGTGTTGTATGAATACTTTTTTTGTATGATTATGAACCTTATATGCAAATCTGTGCATTAACCATGTATATAACTATAACAGGCTATGTACACCTTTGCTGCACTGTTTTATGCATGCTCTGCAAAACCAGTTTTTTTATCACAAATCTCAATAAAACTGCTAATAAATAGAAATAATATAATAAATAATGCAAGTCAGACATATCAACAGCATGCTGCAGGGATTTATTTTTGCAGCTCACAACCCCGGAAACAAGGTACCATTTTAGAATTTAGGGTTCCATTGTCCTCAAGTCCTCTCATTTTATTTTATTTTTTTTTTTTTTGGATTTTCGGTTGCCTGAAATAAGGTGAAGGTACCAGAAATCAGTTTATCACTATTCTTCCAAGACTAAATGATCTGAGCTATGCTATCCATATTAACTAGTCAAAGAGAATTATAACTAGATATTTTATAGCTCCGTGTGACTAAAGCTGTGGTAATATTTATTATTGTTCTGCAAATTATTATGGTCACAGTTTAGTAATTTCAATAGGAACAGTGTATCTTCAATGCAATCTACAGATGTGCCGGGTTCAACAGATACCTGCAGTGATTTCTGTTTGATCTGTGCATGGCTTTTGACAATAAAATTTTTCGCCAGAAATTTCACTAGAATTTTGCTAATGTGACCTCACTTTTGACTACAAAAGTTTCTCATTTTATTTCTCCTTAGGAGAGGTATATGAGACAATGTGGACATTTAAATTGCATAAATGAGTGCTCCCTTAAGTCACATGAGCTATGAAAGAGCAACCTCTGAACTATAAAAGTTTCCTCTGGGTGCACATGTGTTGAAATGTGTACACTCCCTTTGTGGACATGCCTGTCTGCACCAACACCTTTATTTCCTCTTTGTTGTGTATGTGTGTGTGTGTGTGTGTTTATGATGGTCAGAGCCTCAGCTGTCCCAAAGCTGAAATTGGCAATAAAGTTGAGCTCATATAGATCAACTGAGTGGGCTAAGGGTGGACCTGTCACTTGGGCCATCTTCTCTCTCTCTCTCTCTCTCTCTCTCTCTCTCTCTCTCTCTCTCTCTCTCTCTATTTCTCTATTTCTCTCTCTCTCTCTCTCTCTCTCTCTCTCTCTCTCTCTCACACACACAAACACACACACTTGTTCCCTCTGCAACACAAACACACAGTTTAAGAGGATACACACTATGTTTATCAGTGATATTTATGCATTTTGCATGCATAATATTAGGAAGGTAAAAGAGTCAGTAGATGTCAGTAGAAGCATCAACAAATTAGGCAAAATATTGAATTAGGAAATGTACAAGTGTTGGTGGATATGTTGAATTTTCAAAAAGAATGTTTTCAATTATACACCAACGTACGGAGGAATTTTGTGAGAACAAATTATATACAGTATGTTCCTAGTTATTGCAGATGATTTCTAATTATTTAATATATATATACCAAAATGTACCATATGTACAAAATACATAATTGCTAAAAAAAGAAAGAAAAAAAACTAAATTTGTAAAGTTCATGAAACAAACACACAGAAATTATTGTAGTTGAAAGTATTGCATTGTAATCGCTAGAGTATTCTGAGTGTTCATTATTATATCATATGGATTATTCTTGTCAGGCGCCATCTTAAATTACATGCCAATAAATCAACATACGTGTGTTCTTAATGGAAACAAAATGGTTTATGTAAACCTGTTTTTTTTTCGGTTTTTGGTTTTTTTTTTTAAACAAAAGGTCATCTGTTTTAAATTATGCGCTTTTGGTCAGGTAAAAATCACATAACAAGCATTTTCCCTTTGCGTTCATGATGTGTTTCTGTCATTTAATGGGCTGTGAGCCACACAGCAGCTTGTCTTTGCCTTTCAAAGAAGTTTTTGCATGTTAAAAGGACTGTGTTCTATCACAGGCCTGCAACTGTGGTGGTTTGAAAGAGCCACAGTGCTCCCTGCTGGATGTGCCAAAAAAAACACCTAGTTCTTCGGTTTAAGGATGACTGGTCAAAAATCCTGCTTTCTTCGTGATGTAATTGTGTGTATGAGTGTTGCGCACAATGTATGTTCAACAGTGTCTGTGTCACACCGATATGCGTGTGCATGTTTAATTACCCAGATAGGCAATGCAAAAAAAGTATGATTTTAAAGGAATCCTCCAAGAATTTGTCTCGTTCACATACAACCTGCATGGCCAGTGGGCAATGGCAACAAAGATGAATTGACTTTTCAGAATATATAACAATCAACATCTTCCCTGTAGATGTTTTCCCTCATAGCTGGAGGAAACAGATTTCACAGTGTAATTAAAACTCATAAATGAGTGGCGCTGGGTGTGAGCGGCGGCCTGGGATGCACGGCCCCTAGCGTGACCCTCGGCCTTTGGCTGCTCTGCGTGTTGTGAAACAGAGGAACTGTGCTGTCACTTGCATTTCGTTTTTTTCTGCATTCTCTGTATCTCCAGGGTTCGCCCTCTGTCGGGTGGACATGTTAATATTGTGTCACAAAAGAGAAGGAAAGGATGAGAGATGCCAACAAATTTCCATCATCTTCCTGTCACCAGCCATTTTACTCCCTCCTTGCGATGCATTTGCATGTATTGCATCACACGTGCATGCATGTGCATCTTTGCCAATTCTCTGTGTTCACACAACAATAGCTTATCCTTTGCACTTCAAGGCCAACTAAATTTAACTTTTTTTTTTTTAATGCATGTTCCGGTACATGATTTTGCAATAACCCAATACCATTTTCTTGTTATGTCTTCTTTCTCTAAAATTTCTTGAAAACTGCATGCCGCACTGACGTGAGGTTGTCACTCAAGATTGCATTTCCCAAAAGCATTGCTAGCTAACTTGTGGTAAGTCCCATTTAACTCTATTGGTAATGGCAAAGTAGTTCGCAAGGATTGCTATCAGCCATTCAGCATTGTCGGAATGCAACTATTTTCCAACCCCTTAGCTCAGATGATTAACTAAAAAAAAAAAAAAAAAAAAGTGGAACTGGGCACCAATGTGCTGTGCAGATTTTGCATGCTCCAGCCAAACAACTGCCATTGAGTATGGCATGTTAGGGAATAGCTCCCCTCATAACGAAACCGATACTGTTAAACTAAATAAAATCAAAAACTTGATGTTAGATAGTTTTTAGGGGTTTTTTTAAAAAAAGAAAATATCAGAGAGAGGTTCAAAATTTTCCAAAATTCTTTACCAAAATACAAAAGGAATGTACATATTTTATGTATTCATAATTAGCCCGTGTTTATTACATATATGTGATTAATACACAAAGACACAAAAACAGCCACGTTCTTTTAAGGTCTCCAGTTTACCTTCCTTACTCGAGCTGTGCGGTGTGATGTGCCGTGTAAATCTGCGGATTACCGGAGACAGAAAGAGATACGGAGCAATCACAAACATGCGGCCGCCGCAGCTGATATGTGCCTCTTGTGGCGTCAGGCCTGCGTTTCTCTTTCCTGTCACACAGTCGTTCCGCGTCCCGTCCCGAGATACGATCCGCCCGATGCCTCCTGACAGGCAGCACGTCCGCTACCGCTGCCCATCTGACTGCGCCCGATCCCTCTGTACGTTTAAATATACAGCCGCTGCACTTACAGGTTATGAGAGGTAGCAGTGCAGACAGTTATACGCGGGACACGCGGCTCAACTAGACAAATCAGGATAACGGGAAGGAAAGAAAGAAAAGAGGGGTATAGTGGGAGCGCGGAATAGCCCCACGGGCGCCATCGATGACCCCCACAATATATTTCTAACTAACGTGACCCCGCTTTGTGTATCGCTATTGGCATTGGAAGACTCCCAAAGGCTACGGATTGTTCCCGGGAGCGGGGATCGCTGTCCTGCGCGCGGGCTCACACACGGGCTACAGGATGTGGCAGCTCCGGGCTTTTTGCTCTGCGTTGCCGGCGTGCATTCGCGATAGTGCTACGGGCTAAAACCGTCCGACGCGCCAACAAAAGCAGAGGCAGAAAACAAGAGAATTAGACCTAGCTTGTTCCCGAGCACCTAATCGTTTCTGATAGTTTGTGTATGGGTTCATTACGCGTGTTATTTAGGCCAGCTGTTTTTTTTTTTCTTTTCATTCATTTATTCGTCCGTTTCCATAAACAGTTTTTAGATTGAAAATAAAAACAACAACAACAACTAATGAATAGCATATGTGGAGGGCTGTTTGAATATGGAAATATCTAGTGTGAAGCTTATATATCCGCAATTTCTGACAAAGCATGATTATGATTGGACCGTGGCTATACACTGGCATATTCCTGAAACAAGACACAACATCACAGAAGGGCTTTGTGTTTCTGTTTAGGATTTGTGGGTTGGGATTACATTCTGTGGCATTGTTTTAAACCCTCCTATTGTGCTCAGGAACTGTAGGCCTAAGATTCGTGTAAAAACAGAAAACCCCTGTTGTAGCTTGTCAGAGACAATAAAGTATAAAATAGGTAGGAAGTGTAATAATTCACATTTATTGTTATTTCTGTTGTGTTAGGGGTCATATTTCACATGCATTTTCACATAGGTTGAATATTTTTATCTTGAGAATGAACTGAAATGCACACTTATTTTTAGTGCTGAAACATAACTAAGATCCAAAAAAGAAATAGCAAAGAAAAACAAAACAACATTAATAATGATCACATATGTAAAGATATAGTACATTTTTCTTAGATGATTCAGAAGACAGTTTGGTTTTATTAAAATTAAATACTAACTTTTAGTCTTGTTTATTTAAAATTTTTGTGTTTGAAAAGCTATGCATGAACATTCTTTCTTATCCTGTTTTTTAAATATCGCGGGGAAACAGTGGAGGTTAATGAGGGGGTCAAAAAAAAAACATCTGTTGAAAATTATATTCATGACAATAAATTTAAAATTTCAAGTTTTACCAGTTATGTTGAGCTGGTTAAAAAGTGAGTAAGACTGACCTTAACACAAGAGGAGATAAAGGAGCACCATCAGGAGCCTTGGCATGCTGTCCTCCTCAAAGAAAAAAATAAGAGATCTCGGCCAAGATCTGTGACAGACAGTGATTTGACTGATGGGTGAACGAGAAGCATGCAACACTTTGAAAGCTGCGGTGGCTTTCCATGATGTCACCCACACCTGGACCTTATAGAGTTAATGAGGCCGGTTTGATTGATAGCTGACATTTCATTATGGAGGAGTCATACAGTGATTGTGTAAATCCAAACAGACACGCCGCACGGAGGACGAGCAGGAGGATGCTGGGAAACAGACAGCCAAGTGAAGCAGAGGGAAACTTGCTGCAGGACTCAGGAAACTCTAAACCTTTGCTGTCATTTTGATTTAAATTTCCAGGATTTAGATGAAAAACAATGAGTAAATACATATATGCTACTATAAACTGCACTGCGACTCTTTCATCTGCTGTACAGTTGTTCCTGAGCTGACTGATGGCAAGATCACAGGCATTTTTTTTTTCTTCTCAATTCTCCATCAAGAAGATACTTATGATTGCATGAAAACAAACATGGGAAAATTGTGTATACAATACATCCATGCAGGATCTAAAAACCAGCCTGGATTCTGTGTCAGTGGCTTCTTCCTGTGAAGTCAGCATCTCTTTGATCTGTATGATGGGTCTTGTTTCAGTGAACACTCATGCAAGTTACAAATCCTAACTGTGGTTGGAGCAATAAAAGAACAAAGGCTCACTCAATAATTTGCTGATTGAGTGGGTCCAATGTGAATTAAAATGTATTCTCAGTAGTCTAAATCTCAATAAACTGGAAAAAAATACAGCTGAATGTATCCATGTGTTATCCGCAAATGCAAAGATGTTTCCTACGTTAATTTTAACAAGTATAATAATGTATACTTATTCATGTTAAGTAGGCCTATATATGCTTCACTGGGAAGATAATTCTGAATGCTTGAATTTGCAGATTTGACAAATAGGCCAACAGTAGTACTGAGCAGGATGGTAGTTTATAGCATTGGTCCAAGCAATGAAATAAAAAAATATATAATTTATGTCATTTATCTTACTTTAGGTAAGTAATTTAGGACATTAAAAGGAATGTAATTTTCTTTGTGGCTGATCACAAATTAAGGAGAGGGAGAGTGCTGGAATTTTTTTATTTTTTTGTAAATACTAAAGACATAATTAAAAAAGACAAAAACACTGAAACAATTTAACTGTCTATGTTAATGCACCACAGCTGGCTTTTTAAAATAAAACTTACTTTCACCGAGCTGAGTGGCTGCTACCATACCAGCCTATAGTAAACTAGGCTAACCTATAAAATATATTATTTTAATTACTTTTATTTCATTGAAAGCCTTATTGTGTCAATATGACTGCTAGTTCTTATAAATAACAGAAGAGAAAAGTATATAAAATGTAGCAAGTGAAGGAATAAGATTTATCATATAAACACGACTCTGCGGGGTACACGCGCACACGAGGTTCTCTTCTGTCCATCATGACGTAAGCGGGGCGAGGCTTGAGGATCTCCACCAATCAGCGAGCGCTTTATGTGTCCGCTTAGTTTCCGGTGTGATCAAGATGGCGTTAAAGGAGCTGAGCTCGTTGGAGAGGTTTCTAGGATTAAAAAAGCCAAATAAATACAGCACGCAAGGAGGGAGAAAGGTGAATCAAACACCGAGTGTAATATACCCGGAGTTATAAGGCAGTAATAAATTTAAAAGATGAATGTGTGGCATTATGTTTAAATTTTAGAGATCGTATGAATCAATGACTGGTATAAATCAATGGGGTTTTATTTCGTATTTGTATTATTTAAGATTTCAGATTTGTATGCAGGATTGTGTCACGAGTGTTTCATTAATTCATACATTTTGACGAATTTTTTTATTTAAAAGAAGCGATCAAGTGTTTTAGTTTATATCCTCACTGACAGATCTATATGTCCGATCAGGACCGAAGACACACAGCACCATGTGGGAAAATCACTTTTGTTGTTTCAGATAACATGTTAGAGTGCATTCAGAACATAAAATATACTGAGTAACTTACAGATGCCCATAAAAACAAAATACCACATGGCCATTTTAGTTAACTTATATTGTTGGACCTCATATACTTCGCCTCCCAAGAAGTAAATCTTACTTCAGATAAATTTAACATAAGTTATGAGTGCTTTCATGACCACAAGGTGTATTTAAGGCTCATATATATTTGTATTGTCGTGTGACTCCAAAGAGAAAAAGGCTGACAAGTGTGCTAGAAAAATAACTATTCTTGTTACCAGAATGACTATCCTGAACACTTACATTTGTACCATTAATAGTAGTACTAATAAACATATTGTAATACTTTATACACAAAGTATTACAAATAATATAATAAATATATATATATATATATATATATATATATATATATATATATATATATATATATATACACACATTCATTGTAATTTTTTAAATACATTTTTAAATGTAAAACATTGTGCATCAATATGAAGTTAATGAAAGTTCGTTTTGCAAATTCTGAAATGTTTAAGTAAAAATAATCTCTTAATTAGCCTGGAAACCTGTACTACCTTTAGTATTAGCCTAGTTTGTTGAATTTATATATTTTACAAAACTAGACAAAAATGTATTATTATTAATTTCTCTAATTAGTCTGAATTTCTTTTAAAAAATAAAAAGAACAACTTTTGCTTTGACTTAAAAAGTAATGCGATGAATATATCTACCCCTTCTGATTGTTTTCAGGTACATTTTTAACCTTTTTTCTTATTTATTTATCCACTTGTAGAACCCTGTTCTCCAAAACAACAATGGACCAGCATTGACTGGTCTGGTCACTATAGCGTCCCATCTAGTCCGTGAGGCTAAGAGACCTGAGCTGCTAGGAGACAGCGCTGAACGGAGAGCTGTGGTCCAGCAATGGCTCGAACACAGAGTAACACGAGTAGATCACTGTTCTAAAGAAGAACTGAAAGTTATTCTGAAGGTAAGATGTGAAAATGATTTTGAGTTAAACACTTAAAAACATTTAAAAAAATGTGAAAGAATCGTGAGATATACATATTAAGGTTAACTTGTAATCAGTATTGACAATTTTTTAAAATAGAATATTGCTGTATTTTTAGACCGTGCCTCCTTTTCTCAAAATTGCATGAGAAATTAAACAACGAATATGACTAAATATGACAATAGAAATCTGAAAGTCAGTTGTTTTATCAGATAACACTGTCCAACATCGACACAATCGAATAAATAGAATTCACGTCAGAGGACTCAGTGCCTCCATCATGCTATAATTGGATGTGATCGGTTATGATTGCATGTTAGTGGTTTGTGCGGTAATTCCCTGCCCTTGTTTTCGTCCAAGCTCTTGGTCTGAATGAAGAAAATTATGGCATTATTGACTAATTATAAAGTAAGTAAACGACTCTCCCGCTCAGATATCATTGCTTTGTGTCCTGTCAAAATTAAGCTTGAAATGGCTTGAAAACATAACGACACTGTCGGTATTTAGTGAGCATTCAGCTTGATGAAATGAAAGATGTATCTTTGAGGTCGATGAGCATAAATAAAATAAAAAATGGAGTGTCTATTGGCCGTGGCTTTTACAGTAACTTACACCCAGCAACATGTAATTACAAAGCATTACAAAAGACCATTGTCTAATGACACCGTCTAATGTATATACAGGGGTCGAATTAAAAAAAAAAAAAAAAAAAATTCAGGGGGATAGTGGGGTCAGGTGAGAAGACTAGTTGTAATAGATGACTTATTGAATCCTTCAGATCAATCAATTTGTTCCAAAAAGCTGATTAAATAGAAACAAAACAAGTGAGTCCATCTGAATTGAACTCGTCTCTATAATATCGAGTTCTGATTGGTCAATCACCATTATTTAGTTAAGTCAATATTAAGTCACAGCTGAGCCGCTGTGCATGTGGTCTTTCGCACAGCGCTGTTTCTTTTATAAATTAACTTGTGCTTTTGATCAAATCTTGTGAAAGAAATCCATTCATAAAGAGAGTCACTTGCTACATTACTAAATGAATCAGAAGTTTAAACTAATTGATTGAATGGATGATTCAGTGACTTACTGCCACCTGCTCAAGCATTTGGTTTAATTTTGAAGTACATGTCACGTAGTTGGACTCTTTTGTGTTTGTTATTCTTGTTCCATGTGCTCTGTGTGACCTACTTTCTGTCTTCTGTTAATTGTCTCATTGTATTCAGGTGTGTCTTGTTAATTTAGTAATTTCCTGTGTGTTTATAAGTTCCGGTTTGTTTCAGTTCTCGTCTTTAGACTCGTCTATTAATGCGTGTGGTTGTAGTCTGTCTGTTTGCTCTGTTGTAGAAGATTAAAGACTGTTGGAAGTTTTATTCCTGTTGAGCACTCCTGCCTGAACCACACCGTGACAGTATAGTTTGAGTCTTTTAAATAATTTTAAATGTTTACATACAAATTCTTCCATAACGTTGTTATTGTCAAAAATTTGGTAAATTTTGTAAATCTTTAATGCCACGTTTGGCCTCTTCTGTGCCTTGCAAAGATGCACTGTTGATGCTGATTTAATTTTACTGATGACTTATTCTTTCTGATTGTATCTTATTATCTTAATTTAATTATCTTAATCTTAATTGAATTTATTGCCTAATTAAAATGGCATGCATTTAATATGTATTTATTTATTATTTATATATTTTTTTTTAAAAATTAAGTAGAAGCACTAGTGTTAAGTATAAGTATTAAGTATAATTTACAAATGCATTAATGTACCTTTAAAACATGTTTTTAGCTAAACAGGCCAGTGAGAGACACTAATCATTCTCATTAAATTATTCATTAATTTCACTAATCAGTCTTTATTTATTTATTAAACAAGTTATTAATGACGCTTACATTGTAACATGCATGTAACATATATATATATATATATATATATATATATATATATATATATATATATATATATATATATATATGTTTGTTTGTGTGCGTGTGTGTGTACTGCATATATTTATTATGTATATATGAATTATGGCTGGTAATCTAATTAATCAAATTATGTAGCAATTAATTAGCTGTCAGTGTTAGTACATTATCCTGCTGAAGGTAGATATCATAAGATGGGTGCACTGTGGTCATAAAACTATTGACATGACTATACAGTTAACAACAACAGTTTCCTCCTGCAGCTGTAACCTCGGTTTAAAACGAGTGGGCATTGTGGTCATTGTCACCTTTTTATTTGCTTGAACCAGTCTGGCCATTCTCCTCTGGCTTCAACAATACTGCTGCTGGATATTTTCTCTTTTTGGAACATTCTCGGTGAACCCCAGAGATGGCTGTGTGTTTGAAAATTCCAGTCGATCAGCAGTTTCTGAAACACTTCACACCTATCGAGGAATTGTGATTTCGGATATAAATATTACCAAACATCAGAATTACACACTTTGACAATATGGTGGTGATAACAGTAAAAAAAAAACAGCTAACCGACCACATGATTAACCGCTCATGATTGACGCACGTGTTTGACTTGCTTATATTACGAGGCGCCATTCACACATAATGCGGTTTTGTGTTGATAAAGATGCAAAGCAGGCAGAGGAATAGAAAATTATTATGGTTTTATAACATCAGAAGTCAGAAAGAGCTTTAATACCAAGAATGTTTACACAAATAAGAAATTTGACTTGGTGACAGGAGCTTCCAGTGCAGAGGAAAGTGCAAAATATGCATAAAACATAGAAATTACACAGTAGAAATTGAGTATAACCCTAATTAAAGAAAAATTTAAAATTAAGTATTGCATTGAGTAAAAATAGAGAGAATTGAAACTGTTTAAGATTGTACAGATATATTAACAAATGAGCAGTTTTCAAATTTACAGTTTTTGATTTTTTGATTTCAAAGAACTTTATATAAAAATGTAGTCATTTTCAATTTGAACTACATTGAATATTAAGAATTCATTGTAGCCTATTGTTTCTAAACATAAAACTTGGATGTAGTTGTAGTTCAGGCATCATTTCTGCAAAGACAATTAACAAGTGATTTGTTTAACATTTATATGATGTTGAAAGCATGTGTGTTACACTTGGAATATAATTTTCTTTAACTAGAGGAGTAATAAAAAAAAAAAGTTGTAGTCAAATTTTTAAGTTGACTAGTTAAAATCTTAAAAAAAAGAATTGGTCAAATTTTCTGAAAAAACTAGATAATGTTTTTTTGCTAAATTGCCCAGCCTTAGCTCTGCACTATGAAACACATTCATTTCGATGGCTTACTCTGTGCCAACACAAAACTTCACATTAGAACAGTCAATAGCAAATACTGACTGTCCAGGCTACTACCTGACATGGCTGCATCAACACTGGCTGCTGTGGTTACTGAAACCATGCCTTCTTTCTTTGCGTGACCATTTGGACAGCATTACGTTATTCTACTAAGTGTCCAGAATCCTATATATATATATATATATATATATATATATATATATATATATATATATATATATATATATATATATATATATATAGCCATTATTATAAATTTGAAGACTCACATCTTCAATCAGATTAATAACATTGACATAAAATTCTCTCGTTGAAGCAGTTGAGTTTCTGAAAAGAATGCCAAACTTAGCATCTATGTAGTCACAGGGGTTTCTTAATAATGGCATTGGAGCTTTGGATCTGAATCATCACACCGCAGTCTGTCAGATAGGCTTTAATTGACTTGCTGAGGGTAACAGGGGTCACATGCTGTCCTGAGATCAGTTCAGAAGGGATTAAAGGTAGAAAACGTCTGCCTGTGGACAGTGAGAGGCAGTCTCGTTAGCACAGGCACTCAGCAGGACAGACGCCTCTCGGCAGTAACTGTCAGTGTGTGGCGTAGGGCTGTCCGAGTATGGGTCATGAGCAGAGTGCTGCTGATCGTTGGTTAATAGTGGCAGTTTAAACAGTAATGAAGGACTGACGCAATGCCCACGGCAAGCATTGTCTGACCAACTCACTGCACTCTGTAATGAGGGATCACAACATTTAAAGCAGGAGATACAGGAGTAATTCAGCTGACAGGAATAGACACCTTCTGTTAAGGCCGCATTATACTTCAACGAAATCGAAGAATGAACTGAAATGGCGTCATTTTGAACTAAATCAGGCCAGTTTGAGTCGGCTCACCAAAGCAAACTTTTTGGGGAGTTCGTTATAGCTCCTAAACACCTTTGAGCTACCATTGGTCCGAGGCGGTTACGCAGTCGGTGGATGCATTCTGAAACTCCACCTTCTTTGACGCTGGATTTTTTCTTCCCAGTTCGTTAATCTTTCAGCTGAGTTCAGGCAAGGGAGCAACATCTCCAAGTCATTAATATATAGCTGAGCTGCCAAAGATATATCTGCACCGATCACTCCAGGGGAGACTTTAAAATGTCAGCAAAAGCAGTTCATTTCTACAAAGAAATTAAAAAGATTTATGCAAAAAGCCACGAAAAGAATGAAAGGAAAGGTAGCAAGCAAATAAATATTACACCATACTACTGCTGTCATTGTTGCTGTTCTTTCAGAGCGAATAAAACATTTTTACATGATAAAAAAAGTGCGATATCAATGATATAGCGGATGTCATGGCGTATTGGATGCACTGAATGTTCAGCCGAAAATAGCAAAAACACATATTAAAACTGTCCAGGAAAAAGATGCTAAAATTATTACAAGCACCGACAACGACAGACCATTTAGTACGGCATCGCATGTCTTCTATGAGAAGAGGAAGGGGTGGTTGTTGCTGGTTAATAGCCTACTGTATGATGGTTAAAATCGTGAAATGGCCTTAAACAATTGAATATACTGCAGAATGTTACAGTCAGGTCCATAAATATTGGGACATTGACACAAATCTAACATTTTTGGCTCTAAACACCACCACAATGGATTTGAAATGAAGCAAACAATGTGTGCTTTAACTGCAGACTGTAAGCTTTAATTTGAGGGTATTTACATCCAAATCAGACAGAACGGTGTAGGAATTACAACAGTTTGCGAATGTGCCTCCCACTTGTTAAGGAACCAAAAGTAATGGGACAGAATAATTTTAAGTCAAATTTTCACATTTTAATACTTCGTTGTAAATCCATTGCAGTCAATTACAGCCTGAAGTCTGGAACGCATAGACATCTCCAGACACTGGGTTTCATCCCTGGTAATGCTCTGCCAGGCCTCTACTGCAAGTGTCTTCAGTTCCTGCATTTTCAGTTTTGCCCCAAGAACAAGCAGTTTTGTCTTCAGCAAGTGAAATGCATGCTCAATCGGATTCATGTCAGGTGATTGACTTGGCCATTGCATAACAGTCTACTTCTTTCCCTTCAAAAACTCTTTAGTTGTTTTTGCAGTATGCTTTGGGTCATTGTCCATCTGCACTGTGAAGCACCGTCCAATGAGTTCTGAAGCATTTGGCTGCATATGAACAGATAATATTGCCCAAAACACTTCAGAATTCATCCTGCTGCTTTTGTCAGCAGTCACATCATCAATAAATACAAGAGAACAAGTTCCATTGACAGCCATACATGCTCACGCCATGACACTACCACCGCCATGCTTCACTGATGAGGTGGTATGCTTAGGATTATGAGCAGTTCCTTTCCTTCTCCATACTCTTCTCTTCCCATCACTTTGGTACAAGCTGTCCACAGGATGTTGTTCCAGACCTGTGAAGACTTTTTATATGTCGTTTGGCAAACTCTAATCTGGCCTTCCTGTTTTTGAGGCTCACCAGTGGTTTACGTCTTGTGGTGAACCCTCTGTATCTTGATTGTTGACTTTGACACACATACACCTACCTCCTGGAGAGTGTGCTTGATCTGGCCAACTGTTGTGAAAGGTGTTTTCTTCACCAGGGAAAGAATTCTTTGGTCATCCACCACAGTTGTTTTCCATGGTCTTCCAGGTCTTTCAGTGTTGCTGAGCTCACCAGTGCATTCCTTTTTTTAAATGTTCCAAAACAGTTGTTTTGGCCATGACTAATGTTTTTGCTATCTATCTGATGGGTTTGTTTTGTTTTTTCAGCCTAATGATGGCTAGCTTTACTGATAGTTACAGCTCTTTGGATCTCATCTTGAATTGACAGCAACAGATTCCAAATGCAAATAGCACACTAGAAATGAACTCTGGACCTTTTATCTGCTCATTGTAATTGGGATAATGAGGGAATAACACAAACTTGGCCATGGAACATCTGAGAAGCCAGTTGTCCCATTACTTTTGGTTCCTTAAAAAGTGGGAGGCACATATGCAAACTAATGTAATTCCTACACCGTTCATCTGATTTGGATGTAAATAGCCACAAATTTAAGCTGACAGTCTGCAGTTAAAGCACGTCATTCATTCATTTCATTTCATTTCAAATCCCTTGTGGTGGTGTATAGAGCCAAACATGTTAGAATTGTCTTGTCCCAATATTTATGGACCTGACAGTAAGTTTTCTAATGAACTGCCTTTGTTCAGAAAGCACTACACAAAAGCTTGCGGTGATAGGGATCAAAATCCACACCACAAGAGAAATCTGTGCTCGTCATTTGCTAAGTAACATTTTTATGATTTTTTTTTACAAGGCATGTGACAACGTGATATGTGCATCTTTTGAAATTAGAAATGAGAAAAATGTATCATTTATAATATAGAATATTGTATATGTCAAGAAAAAGAAGCACTGAGGACTTATGGTGGGTTTCCGTTAAAATAAAGCTCCATAAAGATATGAAACGGATCTGGGATGCTATTCTACATTTGTTTTCACTACGTCACCATTCTCACCCTCTGCTCTGGTCACGTGATCCAAGCTGAAATCCTATTGGACTTTGTAATACTGAAAAGATTAGTCAAACTATATGGAAAAAAACATTTGCATTTTCGCTGTAGGAAGCTATTGTTTTAGGGTTTGGTACCAAAAACCCGGTTACCAGTATGGCATAGGTACCTAAGTAGCCAATATGTATCAAATTTGAGCGCGGATTTTGGTTCCTCATTTTGGTGCATGCCTGAATGACAAACTCAACATCTTTGTAGTATCGCGAGTTCACATTCTAAAAACACAGCTTGGCACATAAAAGCATACAAAGAGCATGTGCATGCAGCAATTACATTTGCTCTGACCGTAGCAGATAGCCTTCCGTTAACTAAGCTAAGAAAAAAAAAAGAGCTAAACATGCTTAATTAAATTAAAATGCCTAAAGCTAAACTTTAAAGCTAAAAAAGTGTCACCATTTACACTCATGTTGTTCAAAACCCATAAAACCTTTGTTCATTTTTGAAACAAATAAAAAGCCTAAAACCTGAAACTTGAGAGATCTTTTAATGAGTCATATGAATCGAGTGGTTAAACCCAAGTTTTCTGAAGAGACATGATCTACTTAAGTGATAAACAGATTTCAACTGTACTTGCTTTTCATTAAAAATATTTTCATCTATGTTTTGAAGATGAAGGCAATTTATGGGTTTATAATGACTTTTATCCTAATTATTGAGTAAACTGTGCCTTTCCAACAAAATATAGAAAAAATATATCGCTTATTCATGGTGGTATATAGTAGGTATTATAAAATCAGATCACCTGGCACAGTGCAGAACTTTGCACTATGTTGAGCTTTATTTCAGACAGAATATATAACCCCTCTGGCCAACATCTTATAATTCTACATGGTCCAGCATAACACAGATGTGTCTGTAGGCTGTCCAGCCATTTTTCCTTGAACAAAAGCAAGAGTGAATTTCATGTAAAACTTTCGAAAGCCTAAATACTATAGCAGGGGAGGTGTGTGTGTGTGTATGTGTGTCTGTACAGGTCTCAGGGGACAGGAGCATCTTCAGCACTTGTGCACAATACAGCACATTGTCTTGAGGGCTAATGGAGGCAGTGAACAGTGTTCAGATGAGGCACTCTTTACACACACTCAGACAAGCACACACACACTTATACTATGCCTACACTCCATCAATCAGTTAACCTTACTACTACAATATATTACACTTCATTTGGTCACACTTTATTTTGCAATGCAGCAATTATGAATAAGCAATTGTTACTATTATTTTAGTCACTGAAGTATTTGAATACCTGCAAGCTTTAGGTCTTCCATTCCAGCAGGGATTTTACCACAAAAATGTGTGTTCTTAAGCATAACGTAAAATGGACCTTGCACTAGGCCTTATTGTTTTTTAGTGGCAGTAGTAATGAAAAAATACATAAAAAAAAAAAAATTTAGAGGTCTGTGAAATTTATGTTTTAAAGAAATTATTACTTTATCCATTAGGGATAGATTAAATTGATCATAAGTGGTCATAAAGACACATATAATTACAAAAGACCTTTATTTCACTTGAATAAAATAATTATGAATGTTTTCAACATTGATAATATAGTTTTTCCAGTGAGTTCTGAAAGATCATGTGACACATAGAGTAATGGCTGTTGAAAATTTAGCTTGGTCTTTACAGAACTAAATTACATTTTAAAATATGTTAAGATTGAAAAAAACAGTTTTAAATTGTAATATTACACAATGTTGATGTTTTTACTTTGTATTTGATCAAATAAATCTAGACTTGCTTATCACAACAACCTTCTTTCTAAACATTAATGGCTTTGGAATACCATTTATAATTTATGTGTGAAATGAACGATTAGACAATAACGCTTAATGATGTCAAAACAAAATGTCACAATTTGTGACATATTGAGACTTTGTCAAGCCCACTCTGTGTGGCTTTTTGACATTCAGAGTACCCCTTTGGCATAATTTTTCGATGTGCAGGAGCCTTCGTTGTTTTTGGTTGTTTGTCTTTATTTAATAGTTTGTTCACATTTGTAAAAAAATATATATAAATAATTTTATAGAAATTTAAATTTTCATTAAAGCACCTAACCACACCCCTAACCTAAACCTACCCAGGCTGAATAATAATAAATAAAACCACATAACAGCTAAATATAAATGCACAGGTATTTATTGCAAAAACTGACCATAAACAAATGGTATAAAAGCACTACAAACAAGTCATGTTACCTTCCAAGTCTTCTGAAGCCATACAATGTCCTTATGTGAAGAAATAAAAATGATCCCGCTCAAATCTGACACAGCCGGTCATGAGACAAGAGCCAATAGCATTTCACAACTGATGTTCTTTTGGTGGCATTTTTTAAAATTCTGCATTACACAGGATGAGCTTTATTGCAGACAGAGACAGCAATCGTGTCTGTTCCTCTCACAAATCAAGTCATTTTTCCTCAGAGAACTTAATACAACTACTGTCATAATTTTTTTTTTAAAGTATCTACCTGCTGTATCTTGTGTGTTGACAGTTGAAAGTTTAGGACCCTTTGTGTAAAAAAATTATGCTAAAGGGGTGCTCACAAATAGGGTCCTGGCAGTTGGGAGTGAAAATGTGTTACTCAAAAATGAAAGTTCACATCTCAGGTTCTGGGTTAATTACAGATCAGACATGAATGCAATAATAACTTACAGTACAGGGAGTTTAAGACTGAATTACTTAGTCGTCACATTACTTAGTCATACTTTGTGTGTTTTTTGCATACGGTGAGCAAAGCAAACAACTGAAAGATGTCAAATAGCAGTAAAAGAAACACTGGCTTGCAGTTTAAATATGCAATGAACAATCTTCTCATTGTGGTGATTTCGACAAACCATGTACTGATGCAAGTAAACCAGTGGTGATTAGACTTTAAATTGGAGCAAAGTCTACTTAAAGTGCTCATTCTATTCTTCTGTAAATGGAAGTGTTCTAACAGTAACAGTGCTTTTATAAATTGGTGTTCCTGCTAAACTATTTATAAAACAATTTCCTTTTCAGTATATCATATAATGTGCTTTGTTTGAAGCCAGCTTTCTGTCTGTTCCTGTTAAATGCATCTGTAGTTTTATTTCTTTATTCTTACGCACGGCCTTTAGAAGTGCCATTATCCCCAAAAAAATCCTATTTTTGGCAGCACAGTAATGTTCTTTATACTTCCCTTACAGGATCTTAACCAGTACCTGGAGGACAAAGTTTACCTGGCTGGGAACGTCTTTACCCTGGCAGACATCCTCATGTATTACGGCATTCACCACATTGTTGTAAGTCCCTCAGCGGTGAACTTCAATCGTTTGAGAGAAGTGATGCAGAGCGCCCAATTAAAGCAGTAAGATGCTTAAAGCACAGGAGAAACCTGACACGGCAGAAAATATGAGACATGTAGTGATGTCATTTCCCAGGACAGCAGCCAAGGAAGTTTAAGGAGCCTGAAGGAGCCCATTGAGAAAGGAAGAAAAGGATTAAATGAGAATTAGAGAGAAAGAGAATAGAAGATCACATCTCTCCATGTCAGTGTTTGTAATTGGCTGACTACATGACTGACAGAGAGTTGTCATTACCCAGAAGGCATTAGTATGTCACTCAGTTTGAATCTCCTGAAGATAAGGTCAGTTAGACGTACAGATATTAAAAAAAAAAAAAAAAAAAAAAAAAAAAAAAAAGAAAAAAAGTATTTACCCCATTTTTATATGTAATTCATATATATATATATATATATATATATATATATATATATATATATATATATATATATATATATATATATATATATATATATATATGTGTGTGTGTGTGTGTGTGTGTGTGTCTGTGTGTCTGTGTGTCTGTGTAATTGTACTACCACTATCAAACCCACAATAGCATTTTTATATTCACCATTCTTACTTAAATATGTGTACTATATTTTTCATTTCTTGCTGTATGTTGCACAGTGTTTGGCTTTTGACAAACATGTTTTTTAGTCTGATGGCCAGAAAGTACTTCACCCCAAAATGAGTGAGCCTTTGGAGAGGATTGTGACTGGCCCATTGACTGCCACGTAAATACACACTCAGAAAAGTTTTAAAGTCAGAATACTCCATCCTCCATCAAGTGGTTTAATCTGAATGTTATGAAGTGACGAGAAAACATAGTTTTTACTTGCCCACAGCTACAATAAATAGCTGAATGTGTTCAAAAATCTAAATCTACTATCTGTCAGTTAAATCCCATTCTCACATATCTTTTTACGTTTCTTTACCTTCCTTGTTAGCACTGATGACTCAAATTATACATTCTTCTCTTATTACAGGTTCTATTCCTTCACCCTTTAAAGTAGCAGTCCTATACTCAAGAAACTCAAGAAATTTCTAATTTACCTTTTCTTAACTGCAGATTTCGATACTATCTCACGTAGTATTTTATGAAGAGGTTGATTTCTATTGAAATTACTGGTATCCCCTTGATTGGTTTAAGTCATATTTATCTGGTTGGACTCAGTTAGTTCAAATTAAAAAAAACTCTAAATATTTCAGATAACCAGTGTTGTGCCTCCAGGCTCAGTCTTGGGCCCTCTTCTTTTCATTGTTAATTTGCCTCTAGGACAAATCTTTCATTAATTTAATATCAATTTTCACTGTTAAGCAAATTGCATCCAGCTCTATATGTCTACGAAGTCTAATTCAGTACTACCGTTTTCCTCTCTTTTGCTTTTTTTCTTTAAAATTAAATCATGGTTTACTAGCAATTTTCTAAAAGTTAATAGAACGAAGACTGAAATCTTACTAGTAGGTACTAAATCAAAACTGCATAACTGAGGAGGTTTTACACTTACTGTCGATGATTCTGTTATCTCTCCTTCATTTCAAGTTAAGAGTATGGGTGTTATTCTTGAAAGCAGTCTTTTGAAGCACATATAAATATTACATGTTCAGTAGGCTTGCTGCGATAGACGTTGGCAGTGATATCTGTGTTAAGCCGCAACACCGGTTACATCACTTACCCATCATGACACTGTCTCCCATCGTGGTTTAGAATAAATTTTTTTATTAAAATATTTGATTTAGTAAGTTAACATATAACATTTAGTTTATAAGAGAACCGACGCTCAATTAAAAACTAAAATCAGCTACGCATTGCAGCATGCCGAGCGACAGACAGTTAGCAGATTAGCAGCAGAAGTCAGATTTACCACATGAGGAGAGTAAATGAAAGAGAATGGTGGAGGTTTTGGTTTCAAAATGCAATGTAAAAGCGCCTGTTAAGCAGTATTTTAAATTCACACTAAATGCAAACAGGGAACCTGAAAACATTAATGAAGCAATCTGCAAACTTTGCCTGACGAAGGTGGCAGCATCCAGTGGCAACACAACTAATTTGTATATAAACCTTTAAGTGAACCACAAGTATGAGGCTGCCAAATTAGGCCTTGCAATAAAAAATCAACTGTAGATGCTAGATGCACAGGTATAACCATCAATTAGTGATGCATTTGCTCAGTGCACCAAATATAAGAGGGATAATGTGAGGTGAAACAATTGCACTGATGCAGTGACCAAATATATCTGCAAAGAAATGGTGTCTTTCTAAACAGTTCAAAAACAGACTCCCAGAGGCCTAATAATTGCACTCAATAGCCAGTATGAATTGCGTTATATACCTCCAAAACAGCTATACTCCATGCCTACAACTGTGTCTGGGGTGACCTGCAAAAGGTTATTTCAATAGCCGAGCATTTTTCACTCACAATGCACATGTGGTTAAGCACAAAAATGACACTTTACATGTCACAGACTTTCCATTTCATTTACACGGAATGGAAACTGATGTCAAAATGCCTCCAAACAAGTTTTTTTTGCAGGAGGCTCTGCATGAATGTGGATTAGAAAAAAGTAAGCTATAATTAAATAAAATTTAACCAGGGTTGTAATGTCATATATTAAGCAGTTTTCTCAATTATTATTGATGATAATAATAATAATAGTAATGGTGATAATAATAATGGATTTATTTTCTCTCAATTGCATCAATTGACTTATTGTGGATGATGTGAGCATTACGTGGCAAAACGAGGACGTATTGCAATCGTTGAACAAAGTGCTGAAGCCAGCAAGTTCACCAACATTTTGTCTGGCAAGAATTATGTAACTGCTGCTTTGTTTATTAAAGAGGACACATTGGCCCCATCAGATGAAAATGGACAACTAACAGCCAACCTGAAAGCTGGCATAATTTCAATCTTAGATGAAAAAAATTGGGGATCTGCCAGAAGCAAGCCAGCAGCTTATGCGCAAGGCAACATTCCTGGATCTGCGTTCTTGGGGTGACTATGACCCGATTGTTGAGAAGACCAAGAAGATGATAGAGGAAGAAGCGGTCATCCTCAATAGGAGAGTGCAGTCAGCGCAGCCTTTGGGAAAGGGAGAAGAAAATGACAAGAAAGCCACCGTCGAACCAAAGAAAAAAATGTTTAGCAAGTTTATTAAAAAGAAAGACAGGCACTGCTACAGAAAATCTGACCAATTTCAGAAAAAGTATGGACAAAATTGGCCATCTATGCTCAGGAGTTCCCTCATCTACACAGAGCAGGATCTTATTGTTTGGTGGAAAGATAATGAAAATTGGTTCCCCCTCTTTGCAAAGGTAGCAAAACATATCTTGCATGTGTGCGACAAGCTGCACATCTGAGAGGGTGTTTAGTATGATGGGGAACATAGTCACCTCCACAAGATGCCATCTTAAGCCAGAAATGGTTTGGGTTTCGTGGCAAAGAACATGTAAGCTGCAAGCAAGCCAATTTCTTATTTATTTATTTTTATTTTGAAAAAACTGCAGAATTTTTTCTTGTATTGTTGTTTATTCAAGAATTTATGTTGAATTGGCAATTGCCGCTAATCAATAGTGAAAGTAAAATTGTGCACTTATAGACTGTTCAAAAGCAAAGAGAAGCAAGGAAAATAGTTTAAACTGAAATGACACCGCCCCACGGTGATACCGGTATTGCCAGTTATGTCACACGTCAATTAACCTGTGGAAAAACTTCTTCATCGTCACAACCCTAATGCTGTCTTTGTGCATGCATTAGTTACATCTAGAATTGATTATTGACTGTACTTAGTGGTGTTTCACTGAAACTTCAGATGGTTCAAATTTCAGCAGCTCGGATCATTACACGAACACTATGAAATGAGTGTATTACTCCAGTTTTAGGGCACAGTTAATTGGTTTCCAATTAGATATCAAATTCAATATAAGGTTTTACTTTTTATTTATAAGATTCTTTGTAATCTAGTACCTTCATATCTAAGGGAACTTCTTCGTGTGTATTCACCTACCTGATATGTCATAAGTCTTAAAACTCATTTTTTGATTATACTAAAATATATTCTTGTATTCTTGTCACTTCATAACATTCAGATTGAACCACTGATGGAGTATTCTAACAACGTTTTTCATAGATTTCTGGACCTTGGCAGTCTAGTTTACTTGGCACTCAATGGGACAGTCACAAGGTTCCCGGTTTTGAAGGCAAACAAAAGTATCCCTTTTCAATTCCATCCATACATCCATCTTCCACTTATCCGAGGCCAGGTCGCGGGCTCAGCAGTCTAAGCAGAGACACCCAGACTTCCCTCTCCCCAGCCACTTCCTCCAGCTCTAGCGGGAGAACATTGAGAGACATAGTCCCTCCAGCTTGTCCTAGGTCTTCCCCAAGACCACCTGCCCAGGGATTTTGGGAGGTAACCTTGGAGGTCTACTCCGAGCTCATCCCGCGTGACTGAGCTCCTCAACCTATCTCCAAGAGAGCACCCAGCCACCCTGCGGAAGAAACTAATTTTGGCCACCTACATCCGGGGTCTCATCTTTTCGGTCATGACCTAAAGCTCATGACCATAGATGAGAGTAGAAATGTAGATTGACCAGTGAATCGAGAGCTTCACGTTGCAGCTCAGCTACTTCATTGTGGTACATTGACCAAAATACTGCAGAGACTGCACCAATCTGTCTGTCGATCTTCCATTCCATCCTCCCCTCACTCGTGAACAAGACCCCAAGATCCTTAAACTCACTGACCTGAGGCAGGAAGTCTCCACCAACCTGAACAGGGCCACCCTTTTTGACTGAGAATCATTGCCTCAGACTTGGAGGTGCTGATTCTCATCCCAGCCTTCACACTCAACTGCAAACTGCTTCAGTGTCCGCTGAAGGTCCTGGCTTGATGGAGCCAAAAGGACAACATCATCTGCAAAAAGCAGAGATGAGATCTCATGGTCCCTAAACTGGACCCCCTCCGGCCCCTGGCTTGGCCTAGAAATCCTGTCCATAAAGATAATGAACAGGACCAAAGTCCAACATGCACTGAGAACAAGTCTGACTTACTACCAGCAATGCAAACCAAGCTCCTGCTCTGCACTTACAGGTACTGGACGGCCTCTAGCAAAGGCCCCCAGACCCGATAGATTTTACCAGGGAGGCTGAGGAGTATGATTACCCTGTAGTTGGAACACACCCTCCTGTCCTCCTTCTTAAAAAGAGGGACCACCACCCCAGTTTGCCAAACATTAGACCTAGGGTTTCCTGATGCCACGTTTTTTTTTGTTTGTTTTTTTTTTACAAACTAAAAAATCTGCAAGCTTACAATACTCAGAATTGTGTTTTAAATTAACCTTAACACTTCTAATTGACCATTGTCTTAAAAAAAAAAAAAAAAACAATGGATACGTCTGTGATTGGCTAATTTACTCAAAGCTACATTTAGGTAAGTTCAGGTAAGATTTTGTAGGCCTAAATTAGCTTAATGTGATCCTTAAATCCTGATTTGATTCATCAAAAATCATCATTCATTAATGATTTCCTTCACTTCTTTCATCACTCTCTGTGTAAATATGTTAGATTATTATAGTTAAGTATTGTCTTAATTTAGATAAATGCTGTAGAAATAAATTCAGCAATTAATAAAGCCTACATACAAGATAGTTTACTGAATGCCTCTGTGGTGTTGCACACATTTCTTTTTCCATTTAATCTTTACAATGTCGTTTGTTCTTACTTTTGTCTTAGGTGGAATTGGCTGTACAGGAGAAAGAGCGATATGTGAATATCACCAGGTGGTTTGATCATATCCAGCACTATCCAGGAGTACGACACCATTTACCTCCTGTGGTGGTTTTGAGGAACAGGGTTTACCCAAGTGGTCACCACTGAAAGCCTTGATAATTACTTGCGGTTGTTAAATAATCCTGAATTTATTGTCACAGTATGTGGTGTTTTACACCACAACCCTAATGTTAATGCAGACAGTCAGAAGATGTAATGCAGGTCTTGTCTGTTATTTTGTTTGTTTTTGTTTTGTTTGAGCAACTTCATGTCCATTAGTAATGTTATTTTTTGGTAGTTTGTGGAAGGCTTATTCAAATGATGTGGATTAGAGGAACTTAAAATCAACAATGAGAATAGTGGCTGTGGTTAGATAAAGCTTTTGCAAATAGAAAAGCAGTTAATTGAAATAATAACCCAAAAATGAAACTTGCAAATAAGGTGGTCATTAATTAAAATATCATGGATATCCCTCATTTTACTCCACAAACATCTTTCCTCTTTTGGCTTTTTCTGACGTTCTCCTCTTTCTCCTAGTCTCGGCACTGGTGTGGGCAGTACTCTGAGGTTTGACAGTATGTCATGTTCTTGCTCTGGGGCAGTGGGCAGACTACCAGCTGTAGCTGCACAGACAGCACTGGTGTGTTCTGATTTTCATGTGCTTTTCAATCCATCCACAATCAATGTGTCATTTTCCCTAAAATCCCCTTCTTTGATAGCTGTGAATTTCTTTAGACGCTTAAAGTATTCAACCGCATTAATCCACCTCTGTTATATAAATTACTGGCAAAGGTTTTTTAGTATTTAAAATATGGTGGAATCAGGCATTGTTTAAGATCTTTGTTTGTGTTTTCACAGCAAAAATTGAAGCATTTTTATAAAGGGTTGAAGACAAAAAAAACTTTTCAAGTTCCATGAGAACATCACAGCTTTATTGATCATAAAAAGGTTGACTTAAAACATCCTTCTGGGAAACATGTGGCCAATCTGGTTTGGAGCTGCTCTGTCTGTAGCCTTTATGGTGGAAAATCCTCTTCTTATGAAACGGAGATGTGTTTTTGCACGTTTACTTATCTGCTGTGCATATGCTGACAAAAAGATCCCTCTGTTCTTTTTATTATACTTCCTTTCTTGTAAGCCTTCTTTATGAAATGTCTGCTGTTCTCAAGCTCAAGTTTGTGTTCTTTAATGTCAACAGAATGTTGTCCTGTGCCAATAAATGAAAAAGGGAAAACAGAACTATCAGTGTCCTTTTTTTATGAGTCCTCCTTCTGGATGTATGACACATCCCATTTTTTGTAGAATTCAAAGAATTTCCATCTGACATTCAGTGTGTTCATAGAGGAACCGCAGTGGAACAAAGCAATGTGTGTTTGTGGGATAGCAAACTGAAGAAGCGACAGAAATCTTGCAGTCATCAGAACAGGCCTTGTGACCAGATAATAGAGATATCCACAGTGGAGTCTCTGTCTGCCTGTTTATTTCTGTCTCTAGATTTAATTGGGCGGCTAATCTAAAAGAGGCTTCCCTCATCAAAATGAAATTTATCGCCTCTTTCATATCCACAAAAGATGACCAAACCACATGTAGCAGATGTTCCTGAATGAATGTCTTTAAGGAGATTTTAACGAAAGTTTTCCACATTTTTTAAACATCAGTTCAGGTGTCATGGGGTCACTATTGCTTTAGATTGAAGTTGAGGAAAGTGAAAGATGTTTTAAGTCACTAAAGATCCACAGCAGGAGGTATAGGACAGTCCAATTATTTTTTGGCTTTTGTTATCTATGCCGAGTTAGGGGCAATTCAGTCTTCATGGGTGGACTTCTTTTATTTCAGTGGCGCTGTTGCTCATTCATTGAATTCTGGCAATTAATTTGCCTTGCAGTTCTCAAGAAGTCGAAGTTCAAGAGGTTTGGGGCATTGGATCTTACATGGCAGCATGCCACAAGGTCAGCAAACCACCTATTGCTTTCCCAAAAGGCTGCAGGGACTTCAAGAAGAGCAAGAAGTTGTAACCTAAGGTCCTCTAAGATATGCACTCTGACACGATTATGCCTTTCGTTTGATGCAGCAGGATCTTGGTGAAAAGACTTTAAGGCTGAAAAATGTGGAGCAGCTTTGGAAAGTTAAGTACTCCAACAGAAGATCATGGGTATTCCTGGTTGTACTAGAACAAAACAGTCTTGCATCATTGATGCAGCTACAGACCACAATGGATAGATGGATACACATTGACTTTGCCAGGCTGCACTCGCATTTTGTTTGCATCATGTCCCCTGAAGTGCCTGAAGTTTTCACCAACTGTTCATTATGTCTCGTTAACAAGATAAAGAGCTGCATGCCAAGCTAGATGTGAAGCTGGGAAAACAGAAGACCCTGATTGATTCAATGAAACTATCAGCACTGCGTGGGGCGCATTAGCGCAGGGTAAGTGGTTGTGACAGCTCCCGTGTTATCTGCACCCAACAGGAAGTGACAGTTCTACCATGCGCCCATAAAGCAGGCATCTGATTGTCTACTGCAATTACATGACTGAAGAAAAACAGGAAGGGGAAAAAAGTTATGCGATGGTAACGCATCCACATGCAATTAATAGCTTTACTTTAGAATAGCGAGAAGCAAATTTAGGTGGAAATCCTCCACTTGAGGCAGTGTAATTGTCAAAAACATTTGTGAGTTTGCAAATTAATGTCTTGGAGGCAAAAGCGTTTTAGAGATGCAGCTATGCATATTATCATGGAATGAGGTATTCTGAACTAAACATTAACATCAAAGGCATGTCACTCTTACTTAGTGATTGAAATATGCAATGGTTGAGAAAAGAGAGTCGAGTGTTGCCTTTGTATTACCCTCTTACTTATGTAGAATAGGTCTTGCAATAAGACTGAAGGATCGCAGGTGTGGGTCTGTGCACAGGGTCTTCAAGATGCTCCTTGCTCACTTCATCAATCACAGAAGGCGTCTGATTTTAAAGGTGCTAAAGTACATGTGTGTGACCCCAGGCACCGTGATGGCACCTCAACACTGACACGGATGACAGAATTTTCCAGAAATAGACTCTCTGCTGCACGGAACCCTGTCCCAGCTGCACAAAATGCACTCCTGAGAAGGATATGTGAGCCTTGTGCACCATGTGTGTGTTGAGACTTTCATTTAAGGGGTTATGGATTTGGCTTGAGGGTATCAAAGGTTTAGGAGGTTTTGGGGGTGGGTGGGGGTGGGCGGGAGTTAAAGACATGAAAATGTCCTCGTGGATCTCGAGAGATTATGGGCCAAGCATGGAAGGTGCACAGGCACCTATAATAACTGTTCTTTAGGGCACCCCCTAGAACTATTTCGTTTCTGTGAGATCTGGCACTTTTACCGAGGATCGATTACCATGCTAAATTTGGGATCTGTCTTTCTGTGCCCTTCTATCAGCTCTAAGGCACTAAGGTCCTGATCTAGTATATTGTAGCATACTAATGAGCACAGGAGAGAAGTGGCCCAACCCTAATAATTTTGGGGCCAATGAAGTTTAGTGATGGCCCAGGTAGAACTTGAACAAATTTGAAGGTAAGAAAGACAAATTAGTTAAAGTGTTTTTTCCTAAACATGGTTTCTGTCATTTTGACCAAGTTGTGAGATATTCGCAGTTCAGGAGCAGGGCCCAATGTTGGTAAAGAAAGAAACACATATTATTGCTTGGTGTAAAATGTTTCCTATCTTTCCCTGGTCTTTTGTTGATTAAATCTGCTTATTACACTACAAGCTGCTTTTGTACTTATTTATTTATGGAAGTTACACAAATTGCCTGCCATGTCTGTTGTGTAGCCTGTTGTGTAGCCTCTCTATCACAGTCTATCTAGGTTGGGGGAAAGTTGTTAACTGAATATTCACTTGAGCATTATGGTGGACTGCTTCTCACTGTTCTCACTGTTAGCTCAGAATTAAGGTTAATTTTTAAATGCTTGCTACAGATGCAAAAATGCTGAAAATCAAACTTGCTCCAAAGTTTTTTGTGAGAGACAAAATTTTCTGAGTCAGAGTGTAAACATGATTAACACAACATGAGACCATACTTTTTTTTTTCTTTTTTTTTATGTGCAAAACTTTTATACGAGAATTTTGACCAGTGAAAGAAAAGGGCAAAAAAAAACAAGATTGTAAATATTTATTCACACAACTATTTTCTTTTCCACGTTTTAAGTGAACTGTGGTTCACAACTGAATGTGCCAACAAATTTGTGGGAAAAACAAATGAGACAAATGTGTACAAAGTTTCGGGAATGTAATCCCATTTTATCTTCTGCATGCAGACCTCTGTCTTTTAGAAATCATT
Source organism: Puntigrus tetrazona (assembly GCF_018831695.1). Taxonomy (NCBI): domain Eukaryota; kingdom Metazoa; phylum Chordata; class Actinopteri; order Cypriniformes; family Cyprinidae; genus Puntigrus; species Puntigrus tetrazona. The sequence goes on along the minus strand of NC_056722.1, from coordinate 11,621,344 downwards.
TGGGTGTAAAAAATAGTATCACAAGTAGACTTAATACATTTTAATGTATGTAACTTGTTGCCCCATTTGCATAATTTCTGCTGTTCCAACTTGAACAAAACAAGAGTGCAAAGTGATAACAGCGCTCATTTTACAGTCAAAAAAAAAAAAAAAAAAAAACAGTTGAGATTGCACCTCTTCCCTGTTATCTTCACAAACAAGTGGGTATCTTATCTCATCTATACATCACCTCCTCTGGTTGCCCCCATTGCCCCACAGGTCTTGCCAGGGAACTTTAGTAAGACCTCCTGTGTTAATGTCTTCTGATAGGATGTCTCGGGGGTGCTGTGAGAAGTGATACTAAAAGTAATTCCAACTGAAATGGCACGACAAAGAGAATACTTTTTATGAGCTCCTCAAAGCTCCAGAGGCATGAGGCTGATAGACTAGAGTCCAGCCTGCAGTTGTTTATTCGGGTTCATGTGTCAGGGGCAGTGCAGTGCCCTCAGCTACCCTCCTAATGGCCACTGGTCAGAAAACACTCAGATAACATCTCATTAGCATATCTTCGGTTCAAATCTGCATATTTGTCACACCGGTTGTGAATTTTTAATTTGTTCTTCATTATAATGCAGGTTTTAATTCGTCCTGACTAATTTATTTAAACCTGGAGTGAAATTAAGAGTTTTTCTCAAAGCTACAAATTACTTTTTTCTTATATTTCTGTAACGGACACAGAAATGCAAAAATCATGTAGATTTGACAAATCAAATTAACATTGCTGATATTATTAAAGTTGTAAAGTAAAATATGGATTTTACCACTTACTGTAATTAATATAACGTCAGAGCATATATAATAAAGATACATGTAATTTCTTTTCATTTCAGTATGATCATCATATCTTTATATTTATATCTATCATTTTATTGGCTTCCTTTCATCTCTAGATATTAGTATGAAGAACGCACATTTTTGCTGATACTTCAGATCAGTGATAAAGAGTCATACTGTGTATCTACAGATCAGCATATGAGCTGTCCAGAACATCTTCCCATCTCCGTGTAAAATGTTTTCAATGGGAATACAGCATCCACAGCAGCGGCTGGCAGTCAGACGGCCCGTCTCTAATGGATTAACCTTGACAGGACATGCTTATGAACCAGAAATGTACCTTTTAGTCCTGCATGACTGTGTCCCTGCAGCGCGGCCTTCACTGCTCACTGGCTGCGTGTATGTCTGCAGGCATGAGGCTGTGGCTGTTAGTGCTCTGAACATACATCCGCCAAATACAAGCTCCGACCAATCAAACCCCTTCCCTTCACACAACATTCAATAACAAGACTACCTGAAGACCGGACAAACTAGACATTAACACTCTAATTATTTGTAGTTTGCTATGATTTAAAAACAACAACTCTAGGGTATATTTCTAGTGACTACAATAACTGTTGGCTAATTAGCACGTTTTAAGCAGGCTAAACATTTGTTATACAGACAAATCGTACAAGTGAGGTCATATGAATTAGCCAACTTGTAAAATACATACGAATTGGTTGTAAGACTGTGTTGTTCTAACACTTTAATGTAACCCATACAGTTACTTTTTGGAGTAAGTGCACAAATTGTAAATTAAAGTACATCTGGAGTTTTTCAGAGAGATTTGGAAGTGGCCTTTATGCTGCTACATGTTTTTTCTCTGCTACAAACCGACATCACAGGGAGCTCCACTGTGGTTTAAGTGTGACTCGCGCTTGCCGTGACTACAGGTGCATTTCGTCATGACAGAATTTAAGAATATATCATTGCAAAGGGGTCATATCTCAGAAAACGTTTAAAACATTTTTATTCCTTATAGTGAAACAAACTCAAACCCTAGATTATGGCAACATGTTCTGCAACATTCCCAATTCAAAAAAATACATTTACATATATCTCAATATACTGATTCAACCTTTTGTTATTCCTTTCTTCTCCCTTTTACATGTTAGCTTCGAGATGTGCTTCTTTTTACGATAAAAATTGACAAAATATTTAAAAAATGGGTATTTATTAGGCCTTTAATTTTAAAGGTTGATCAGTAGGACATCCATTTATGATTTTAATAAATATTGTAGCATTGTAGCGTTATATTGAACATTAGACAGGGTTGAACATAGTATATGCCATTCTTTGCACTAAATGGTATAAATATTTTATTATTATTATTTTTCTTCTGCTTTGCAACTACATGTCGACGAACCATCATTAGAGTATTAGTAGATTGTCTGCTTGTATTCTAACACTTTATTTTATTGGGTCCACAAAATACTCATTACCAGAAACTTTGCAAGTATATGTCAACTTATTCTACTAGCCCTAAACCTACCCTAACAGGCTACTCTGAGAAATAGTAGACACATTTAATGAGAACACATTTAATGTTGCAATTTAATGAGAATTAGTCAACATGTATTTACAAAGTTACTTATATTTAGTGGAATGTGGACTATCAAAGTAAAATATAACCAAACATATTAGCTGTGCATAAATTCTTGTTGTGGCTACTGTATGTTATTCATATCAGTACTGAGGGGTGGGCACACGTAGTTGTCTTTAATTGCCATATTATGACATTAGTTACATCTGATTTTAGAAACACCAACAGTGCCTTGAGAAATGTGCAGCGCTGTAGGGTTCAGGAGAGGAAGTGTTCACTTTCCACTCATAGGAAGACCTGTGGGCCGTCTGGATCCATGACTGAAGATGCTTCATCCTGTTCAGCCCTTCAGTTATTCAGCTCAAGGGAATCATATCCTACGATGAGCCATCATCCGCTTGTTAGAGACTCACTTGTAGAGCTTCATTTTTCAGGCTATATTTAAGCGCACATGACAAACTGCTGATTCTTGGCCCTTTGAAAAACACATACGCTCGAGGCTGGCGTGAAATCGACATTTGCACCCATCTGCAGGGCGTGAGGATGCGGGACAAAGCTGCCGTTATTGTGCTGTGGCGTAATCTCTTGTTCTCCTCATCACTCTCCTTAACTCCCCTCATCATCGCCACAGTTGTTATTAGGCTGCTCTCCTCAACGCTTCCATTGCTGAGCTTAAAGTGTTTGAACTGGAAGTGCTGTGGCCCCCGAGGGCCCGAACTGCTCCATAATCAAAGATATTTGGGATGAGTTTGCTGTGGGTGGAAAGGTTATAGCTGTATTTTATGGCGCTAACTTGACGCACCAGCACAATGAAGCTACTGTCACCCAGCTTTGAGACACAGCCAAGATGTGCATAACTGCAATATTCCTGTTTACTGATTGATTTTATTTTATGATTTTCATTTCTTCGCCTCTTATCTTGTGACTGACCTACCAGGACTCCACAGCCACAGCCGCACACATGTGACATTCTCTTTAGTGCTTGGTAACATGGCCCTTGACTTAATGTGGTATGTTATTGTCTTTAATATAATTTCATGGAGTGTTTCTCTGTAAATAAACAGATGATTTGGGTCTGAAATGTATGAAAGGACAAAGAGCGGTGTGATAACTCACCCAAACAAAACCGTAATCTGTCTCTCTAGTTTTTTGTGAATGAAGGCAGAGAGTTTCACAAGAAATTCATACACAATATACTTACAGTGCTTCCGCAATTATTTGAAAGGCAATTAAATATGAGCAAAATGGGCTGTGATAAAAAATATTAATTGGCCATAAAATATGATTTGTGTGTTTGTAATCATGGAAAACCATTTAGAATTTTCATTTAGAATGACATTCAAGTGTGTATTTCTAAAAATGCAACTTTAATTGAAGCAAAATTATTTAAGATGTATATTAATGATGCCATCCGTAGAAATTCTCCTATCAAATCCTAAAATCAAATAATTTAATTATATTCCCATTAATATCATACATTTCCACAGGAGTGATTAGGAACACAAGGGGAAACCCATGATCTTCAGTTTCGCTTGACACAAATATGAAGCACACATGGGTCAAATTTCTATAGTCTTTTATCACTATGGGAAAACCCCCAGAACACAGTAATGATGTGTGACAAAATGTTGGTGAGCCGCACAAAACAGGAGTTGGCTATACTGAAATCACTAAACAACTGTAAAATGTCCTTTTGAATACTGAGATTTGTCATCATTGTCCTCACACACATTAATTGCATAATTTAATTGGCTACTTAAGGATTATAGCTAAATAACTGCAGACACTAGATGGGTTTACATAACCATAACTTGTTTCCAAGAGTTATAATAAAAAGCCTTTGTTGATATTTTTTAGCACAGTATCACATAAATACTGATCATATTTAATGTGATGCAATTATATTTGAAAATATACAAACTGGTCTCACCTCAAAACATTTAATAGAATGTCATGGATTATTTATTATTTGTATTATTTTTGTATAATAATGAAATTGGGGCTGAAAAAAATTAATGTTTTAGGGTTAGTTTGCAAGACTCCTAATGACACAACACAAAAATCTATCTGACCGGGATAGTTATTTAAATAAATCTTGCCATTCAATCCCCTTCAGATTTCCCTCAAGAGGTTTTTTGGTATCAAGAGGTTCGAGGGTTTTTGCCAAAGCATTGATAACATATCCTGAAGATGTGCGAGTATGTATTTACTTTTGTTTACAATTTTGTGTTTTGTTAAGTTGGAAAAGAAAGTGATTTTGCTTTGTGTGCAGTGATTGTATCAGGTCAAGGGCTGAAGTTGTGTTCTCACTTAAACTTGTGTGTCTATAGTTTTCTGTAATACAATGTTTAATTTTGCTATCTCTGCCTCTATGAAGTGACGTAAATTGTTACATTGCTATATTCAGGTGCTGGTAAATTCCTATATATTATTTAGTTCCAGTTGCATCAAGTGTGTAGAATTAAATAAAACATTTTGAAGGTGTATCTTCTGTTGGAATCAGCGTATCAATTTATTAAGCGCATCTCATACTTTTACATTCAGAGATGAAAATTAGGTCACTATGTGCACTATGCACATAATAAGAATAATTATAACAATAAACATATAAGTTATATACTTATAAGTTATATATTATAATAATAATAAATATAAACACATTTCCCAGGTGACTGTGTAGAGCGATGGGTAATGATTGTAAACCACTACGCGCGCTAGCTCATACTGATATGAATGTTTGCCTTTCTATCAACTGAACATGTGTATGCGGTATTTTTTTTACCATTTCATCGTGTTATATATATTTTAATTTATAAGCAGAGAAGGCAACCGCGAATTAAAGCACTTTATAGTGGCCCCTGTTGAGTATGTGGGGACACATCGCTTCCATCTTTCCAGATCTGTGAGTTAATTTGACAGCTCACGGGGTGTTGTGGAGTCTCCTCTGTGAGACAGGTACCCTAGGGCGAGCCAGCTGGATTGTGGATGCTTACAGATTTGGCTGCAGCTTCCTGCTGGGTGTCATCTGTCTGCGCGCTCTGCCGCTGCATGGCTAGATTTTTTTTTTCCCCCGTCCTCCTGACATCATGTGGCTGAGCAGTTTGTGCCTGGCAGGGTTTGTCTTTCCAGGTCTGCCATCAAACTCAGCCAGCGAGGTCCTAATCCGGTACGGCACCGCTCCCAACGCCGGCACCCCTGGGCACCCCCGGCATCCTGTGCGGGAAACCGTAGGCCGCTAAAACTTCCACAAGCGTCAGAGGAGATCGCTGTACTCCTACACGCGCTTGCGGAGGGGAGGAGAGAGGTGGTGGAGGGGGGGCCGCTGCCAGCGGACTTGTTTTGCTCACACACGGAGAATGTCCCCACTTCCACCGCTGGCCTGTCACTTCGATTGCGCGCTTCCACAGGTTCGGGCATCTCTCCGCCTGTTGCCGGCAGTTTGACTCGGACACCGACGCAAATCCGCAGGGGGAAGTGACAGCGACGAGTCCGTGCATACTCACGCGCCCATCCGTATTCTCTGGCCCTCAGATCTGCAGCGAACATTAATTGCGAAAGACACAACGATTCCACCCAAAGAGCTTTACAGTTTAGCATCGCCAGACAGGCCTGACAGGGTTGCCGGGGTTTCCAGAAAAGCACATGATGATAAGTGCATATGTTGATTCTCAGACTACAGGAGGGGTCCGGTGGACTCCGTTCAGCCCCTGAGAGAACGCACAGACAAACTCCGACACCGGCCGTGACGGGCTGTTTTCCTCTCTGTGCTGCCGGACTCTCAGGGGGTAAAACGGTACCAGGATTGGTGACCTGCTCTTTTGCCCAGGGTTGGATCTGACTGACGGAGAGAGAGGCAGAGCTAGAGAGTTGGGCAGGTTGGTCAGCCCCAGGATGAGAGCTCTCGCCAGGGCTTCGGGTCACGAGAGATCCTCCACCTGTTCCGTGCCACCACCAGCCTGCCGAGTCCCTGCAGCCACCTCCGCGGCGAGAAAAGCAAGATAAAAGACAGCGAGAGCTAGTAAACAGGAGAATGAGAGAAGAGGGAGAGAGAGAAAGCCATTCACTGTAAAATAATGATACCCATTGGGTAATGTGAGCTCCGTGGCCTGAGATGGCAAGGAGGGAGAAATGTATGTGTGTGTGTGTGTTTGCGGTTGACCCTGGTGGGTATGTTTTGTAAAGCTTATCTCAGACCTCCCACTAAACACTTTGTGTTCACTAACCGCTCCAGGAGTCAAGAGCTCATCTACAGTCCAAACAAGACCTGAACATTATTACATTTTTGTGAAAGCCAATAAAATAACTTGTAAAATATTTGTCATGTTTACATAATATTAAATATTGATTTAATTAAACCTGAGTGTAAGTTGCCTGGATAGACTAAAAAATTTAAAGCAAGACGCAGGCAAAACCACTTTTTTTTTGCGGACTGGTCACTTTTAAGATTTTGGGCTATTTTGTTTTCTTTCAGATTAACAAAAGAAAATATCCGAATAAAGGCCATTTTCTTAAAATGAGCAAATATTAATTTCACAAGCACTTATCGATCAATTAATCAATCAGTCGAACGCTTATAATTGAAATAGCACTGAACAGTTTCAAATAGGAGAACACAATGACAGGGATGTATAATGACGAGATTTAACGATTTGTTTTTAAATGCAGAAACGGTCTCTGTAATCAAATCGACGATAATTTCTATAGTGCCCCAACTAAGCTAGCCGGAGGAAGGAATCAAAACCCCATCCATACAGAATGGAAAAAAAAAAACAGGCGAATGGAAAAAGACACCAGGCTCAGTTGGGGCCAACTTATACCAAACATTCCAGTATTAATATCATTTAGATTTTGAAGGTGCATTTTTACATTTTTTATGTATATATTTAAGAAAAGTATGCTTATATATATATATGTGTGTGTGTGTGATATAAATTATACATGTAAATATTTTTAAAGACATACTGTATGTGTGCGTATTCATGCATACATAATAAATGTACACAGTGTATTAGTAAATATACACAATGTTTATTTTGGATGTGATTAATATAAATAACTAAAATAGCTGTTAACACAGCTAAGTCGGTTTTACATTTTTCATCATTTAATGCAAATTGCGTACATCGTTTTGTCGTAACACTACGCTCAAATTTTTCTAATCCAAGGTTCAAGCTTTCAAAACATTAGCACAGACATCTACGATAAAGCTGCGCTCTCAAATGCTTGTGGCATGCTGTCAGATGGCATCATATTAAGCTGGGTTTGTAATACAGCGCAGAAAATGCAATTTACATTCTTCACACAATTATGATTTTGCTGTGCGTAAAAAAAGTGTCCTCAGTCAAAAAACAGTTTTAGAGATCTTGAAGAAGGACTTGGGGAAAGTTCGAGAGAAGATGATTTAAGATCAGTAAAGAAAAGGGGTGAAAAAAGGTAGGTTGCAAGTAAGTAAGTTGATGTTTTTGGAGAACTATTGAGGTAATCAAGTAAGGAAGTGTACATTTTAATCATTTTACCAATCTTTGTATTCCCCATGACCTTTACATTGCTAGTGCCATCTACTAGAGTTGCAACAAGAATAATTTGGACTACAGTATACGGTTGAAATCAGAATACAACACCACTGCTGAAAAAGATTTGTGTAATAAAATTTTTGACTCAAACCCGTATTGCTGTTGAGATATAAGCTCTGTAACAACTAGCCCCACTGCAAACATTTAATTTGGGGGGCATTTTTTCTTCCTTCAAATGATACTTTTATTCAGCAAGGATACATTAATTTGATCAAAAGAGACAGTGAAGAAAAAGTGTAAAGAAACTAAATTCTTAGTATTGGCTGCTGAAAATTCATCTTTGCTATCACATTTCATTTTAAACTATATTCAAATTGAAAACTGCTATTTTTAATAGTTTAACAATAACATTACTGATGTTATCTTTAAATACCATTTTTAAAAATCCTACATAACCACAAACCTTTGAACTTAAATACTATTTACAATCTACATCGGTGGCGTTGCGTTCTGAATAAGAACGTATTTTATTTTAGAACACATTATGTTTAAAAAGTTTTAAAATAACAATTGATAAATACAATGTAATTTATCAAAAGTATTATTTCGAAAATGCAATTTTAATACCAAAGAGTAATTTAATTTTAAATCAAAGCATGCCTAGAGATGGCTTTCTGCATCACTGAGCAAAGAAAAACATGTCTTCATTAGGAACAAATAGAGTTAAGCTTTCATAACTTTTCAGCATATATTTTCCTTGCCGCGTAAAATGACATATTATTTTATTAAACCTTATGTTCTATTTGTTGTCTGGGAATAATTAACAGCCCGACTCATTGATGATTAAGTTTAATTGTTATCACTTTTCCTGATCCTAATCGGATTTTTCTAAACAAGATTGTAACGTTGTTTATTCATCTAACATCCTCCAATGGAAATGTTATATACACACACATATAACAACAGATTCTGTGGGACCCCAAACAGTCTCTGCAATTGTAAATGTAGAGATCACGTATGTGCGCCGACGCTGGTTTCATGAACTCCAATAGAGATGATGATGTTCAGAGACACATTCTCATTACAGCAATAACAGTCCAGTCCTCTTCTCACACTCAGCATACTGAACCAACATATACTATTTATAGGCTCATTAAAAAGAGAATATCATATCCCTATGATTTTCTGTTTCTTATTTCTACTGTTCTCTTTTTTTTTGCTACTAAAGGTTTATATATATATATATATATATATATATATATATATATATATATATATATATATATATATATATATATAACACAATGTTTATAAAATAATTACACAAGTTCATTAAAAATATTTTGTAATTTTTAGAATGTCAGTATGTATTTTAAGTAAAAGGTAGAATCAGTATCATGGGATTCAGATGTATAAGACTTTTCTGAAGAGAGTTGTGAAGTTTAAAACATGCATAAGTGTGCATAAATAGGTAACACTGTTCAGTAACTATAAACTTACAATGAATTCACAGAATTTATTAACCATTGACTGAAGTTAATAAATGGTATGTGAGCTCATTTTATCTACTGTGGTTAAATAGTGATAAAAAAGAAACACGTTTCACTCGGATACTGCTAGTAAATTTAGCAAATAAATACAAAGGAATGGCAAGTATCGGTATGAATTATACATAAAATGTAGTATATACATACTCCAATTTCTTTCAATTTTTAACTCTGAAGCTGTTTTTTTAACAGCTGTGTAGGTGTGTGTGTGAGTGTGTGTGTGTGTGTGTATGAGAGAGAGAGAGAGAGTGGCTGTGTGTGTGTGTGTGTGTGTGTGTGAGTGTGTGTGTGTGTGTGTATGAGAGAGAGAGAGTGGCTGTGTGTGTGTGTGTGTGTGTGTGTGTGTGTGTGTGTGTGTGTGTGTGTGTGTGTGTGTGTGTGTGAAATAATGATAAATAGTGTTCTTTAGTTCTTCATGGTTTAGCTACCAGGTCACACAGTGTCTATCTCCATCTGAGCTCGTGAACAATTCTTATAGCTAAAGTAATGCTTTGTCTCCATCTAGTGCGTACCTTTGTGATTGTGTGATTTTATTAAAATATTTAATAGTAGATAAATAGTGTCATATTTTTGTCATATTCAGCTTTTAAAATGTGAGTTACTAGGAACCCAATTAATGATCATACAACTCACGATGGACATTTGATGTTCTTATATGCACCGATGAATTGATTAACAGCAAGTATGTTCAGCATGCATGTACAGGGACAGAAAGAACAGCTGCTCAATTTCACAAAACTAGTATGTACTTACAGAATACTCGGCTTGACAAGGCCGGAATGTATCACTTGTATTTAAGGCAATAGTACAAAGACACATAATGTAAGAAACAAACCCTGGAAGAAGTAATATGTTCTGATGAATTATCCCACACCCTGCATTGTAAAATAGAAAGCAGTCCAGACTGATTGATCACAGGCCAGCGCTGCAGGGAGAAATCAGATACTTTGTGTGGGAATTGGATGAAGGTCTGGTTTTATTATATAACCTTTTATTCTGACACTTGCTATTAAAATGAATAAATAAAATGTTGTAATAAAGTGCATGGCTGTGTCAGAATTCCCATACGTTCAGAGTGTGCATTGAAGTCAGTGAACTTCTGAACTCGTGTGCCTTCTGCCGTACCATAGTCTCTTTTAGCAACTGTTAGCCATAAGCAAATCTCTGCATTTAATCTCAGATGTTTAATACCTATCATGTTGAGTCGTAATTTTAATCAAAAGTATAATGATTAAATAAAATAGCATAACGATAAATATTATTATAAATGTTATTTAGTTTTGATAGCTGTTTATTATTAATAACTTATACTACTATTTAATGCTAGATTTATTATTATGCTAATTATTCAAAAATGTAATAAAAAATTGCATACACGTTATTAATAATAAACAGCTATCAACGCAGATTATTTATACAGATGTACTACTAACATTTCCATTCATTATTATTATTATTATTATTATTGTTGTTGTTGTTGTTGTTGTTGTTGTTGTTACTTTTTGATACTGTAAAGAAGTAGTTTACCAAGAAAATTAATTAAAATATTAAATTTACCCTTGATGTTGCTGTTATTTTACATACACTGAAAGTCAGAGTTGTTTCTCTCTCCATGTTCTTCAAAATGACATCTTTTGTGTTCTATGGAAGAAAGGAAAGTCATGAGCTATTAATTAAAGAAAATTTGCACCTATAATGTGCAATGAATGTATTAATTATTATTATTATTATTATTATTATTATTATTATTATTATTGTCATTATTTTTAAATTCACTGGTTTTCTCGAAATTTTTATTTCATGGACCTCAAAAAGACTTACTGAACTTGAAGGGACTTTTGTTTGATGTAACTTTTATTTTGAAGTTCACTTTGGGGCTTTTATTTTGGCGTTATTTTCTATTATTGTTTGCACGTGATTCGATGGAGAACGTGACACACTTCTATTTGTAAAATAGAAGAAACATTTCATAAAAGAAATAATTCAATTTACCCCGTTACATTTCTCAAAAATTAGACGTTGAAGGAAGCAAACAGTTGGCAGAGCAATTAATATAATCTTGTAAGGCTGTCAGATTATTTCGTGATGATGGAGAAGATTGTAAAAGGTAGGTTATGTTAATTTTATTATGTTTTACACATTTTATACGTCTTTCAGTGCAGTTAATACAGCTAAAGTATTTATGTGTAATACTGTTTACATTAACTGTTAGCCGTTTTCAGTGCTTATTCGTGTCAGCTTCCTGCTTCCTACTGTACCAAAAAATATCGATTTAGTTAGCCAATGAGTTATTGAAGAAAACTGAACAGAATTGAGCTGAATAACGACAGTGTTGTTATATGATGGACAAAAAATGCTGCTGACTGCACTCCAAAATCGTTAGTAATAGTTTCTTGACCTTTTTTAACTGCAAGTTGCTTCAACTAATGATTGTTCAAGTAGACAAAATATCACCCAACATAAACCATAAATCTAATAATGCAAGTATATATATATATATATATATATATATATATATATATATATATATATATATATATATATATATATATATATTGTTTGTTTATTGTGATTTTTCATTTAACTTCTCCATATTTTTTCACAGATGTTGGTGATATTCAATCCAGACTGATTGATCACAGGCCAGTCTTGCAGGGAGAAATTAGATACTTCATCAGGGAGTTTGAGGTTGTTACATAACTATAACTGATAATTACTTTTTAAATTATCAAAGCATAATGTATGGGTGCATTTAAATAACTACACAAACTATGTATGCAGTTTTACTGAAGAACTGTTGACGCAGTGTGTTTTTTTAGATATACAATTGTTTTGCTAGTAGAAATACAATCCTGGACATAGTACTGTACATCCAACATGATGGCATTTTACTTGTATGTTCTTTGACCCATGACATACTGACAACGACTACATTTACACTACATTTGTTTCTGTTCCCTCAGGAGAAGCGTGCTTTCAGAGAATGCCGTCTACTTGAAAATCTGAACAAGATGACATCCGACACAAATGAACACGATCTGCCGCGGTGCACTGAGAGTATGCATGAGAAACTATGTGACGCTCTCACACGACGTAAGTCTCATCAAACAGCAAAGAGTGGGATGAAGTGTCTGTCACAACACTAATGAATTTTGTTAGTAAAGTTCAAAATAAATCTGTTTTAATAGTTGTCTTTTTGATGAACATTTTCTGAAAATTTACTTAGGCCGTCCAAGATTTAGATTAGTTTCTCAAAAAAGATTTAGCATTGCATCATTTGCTCACCAGTGGATCCTTTGCAGTGAATGGGTGCCATCGGAATGAGAGTTCAAACAGCCGATGAAACATGAATTAGCTTGATTGATTATTTTTATTTTTACTTAAGCTGTGTGTTTGCGATATTCATTTAATAAATTTATGGCCATAAAAATGCTTCCTCCAGTGAAAAAGTCTATGCATCACACATTTCTCTTCTGCATCAGATGAACTTGTCACTGATGAATATTATGAATTATGGACTTTATACTGTTTCAAAAGGGTTTTTTTCTGCATTTGTTGATTTTTAGGTAATTCAAGATATTAAAAAGCGAGATATTGATGTGAATATTGTATATTTCTATTTGTAGTTGAAGCAGCAAATCATATGGCACAGAGGATCCAGCAGAGGGAGCTAGAGGCTGAACAGGTACATGAGGAGAATAAAACCCCACAACATTGTAGAGCAGAAAGTTAGATCTGTACTACAGCACATCGACACACTACTTTTACTAATTCTCCAATATATAGATTTTTTTATATGCTTTGAATAACGTGCACTGCGTTTTCTTGATCTTACATTTTTAAGCTTTACTGTTTGTTTGGTCGGACTGCTAAAGGTTAAGACACTAACTAAACATGTAAAGTTCAAAATGCTATTATTATATTTATTTATGAAACTAGATATAAATGATTTCATTCAGTTCTATACAAATCAGTTAAGTAATTATATCATTTCTATATTTTGTTCAAGTATATTGAAACATCATGGAATTAAAGACCCAATTAAATACTCTCAAAATGACTTCATATGATCCCTGAAAGGATTAATTTATTTTTAATTTATTCGGTTTCGTATATTTTTGTCGCATTCCTAAATTCTAAGACTGTAATAGCTCTCCACTATCTCTGCAAACAGATTAATAAAATAACATTATATGGAAATGTTGTGTTTTTAGATTGCACTTTCAATAAAACTGTAAAAGGTGATTTAATGCATGTTTAGGCTGGAAGTTTCACAATTGGTAGTTTCACAAATTTATCTCACAATTCTGATGTTTCTCTCATAATTGTGAGCTGTATAGGGAAAAAAGTCAGATTTGCAAGATAAAAAGTAGCAATTACCATTTTTATTCGGTGGCGGAATAGGCTTCCATACTAATGAAACAAATGTACTTACTGAATTAAACAGTATTATGGGGTCATTTGATTCTACAGTATGAAACATTTATCTTCGTCTAAAGCATACTGTTTTTATAAAAGAAAAAGCGATGTAAATTGCATAGTATGCAATAGGTGGTCAAAAACATACCGATTTTCCTGGTCAATTTTTTAAACGGATTATTATAAAAGCTAATGATAAGTGATTTGCATGTTGTGTATTGATGTGTGTGTGTTCAGAACACACATCTGCAGGTGTGTGCGGAGAGGCGGAAGCAGGACTGGGAGGAATTCTTGAAGGAGCAGTCTCAGCTGAAGGAAGAGGTGAATGAGGAGCATGCTAAAGCTGTGGGCCGACTCAGTGCTCAGTACAGTGAGATGAAAAAAGACCTGGCCAAACACAGCAGCTTCTGAACCATTATTAATGAGTTCATGAATTTTCCATTACGTTGATGATGTCAAGGATGGCATTAAAGAAATACTTTATGCAAAATGAAAATTCTGTCATCATTGTCATCACAAACACGCTTAATTTTATGCAAACTACAAGTGTACATTCAACTGGACAATATGTTAATGTTTTAAGAATCTTCATACTGTTATTAATGTATTTTATGCTTTTACTTTTATACAGTGACTTAATAACTCTGTCTGCTAAGCTTGAATGTTCCAATGTTCAGGTTGGATTTCTTTGAATTCCTCTGTGTCCGTGTTGATTTTACAGGAGAGCGGAAAGTTAATCAAATATTATATTTACTTCTATTTAATGTATTAGTAAGTACAAAGAGTTCAAGCCTGTAACATTGAATTAAGAGTCTTTCAATGTGTGTGTTACATTCATGAGATCTTTCAGACTGTAAAAACATATGTGCCTCTCACATCCTTTATGTTCACATCTAATCATAGTCATTGTCCACATCAATTAAAATCTGTAAATACATTCTCATACGATTTTTTTTTTCCTTGCATGTGTTTGTTATGTCTCTTAAATGCATCTGAATGTGTTTAAGGCAGTCTGTGCACCTGCTTTAGATGGAAAGATCTTGGCTAGAAATCGGTCCTCTCTCCTTACATCTACCTGTGTTTTCCATACAATAGTAAAGTCAGACAGTTCATTCAGTGAATCTGGGCTGTTTTCGGCACAGTTGGAGGGACCGAACTGTCAATTCTCCACACGCTATGTCCTGAGCATTTAAACACTGCTAATGTTGCAACAAAATCTGTTTACTGTTAGTCTGTGTGGATGCATTAGTGGAAGATATTATTGCATTGAGATGCTGTTGGTCATGCTGTGGCTTTTCCAGCTTCTTTCATGTTAACCAAAATAAAATGTAGCTTGCTTCCAGTCTGCCAACACTGAAGAATCAATAACGGTAACATTTTATTTTGATAGTCCGCTTTAGACATTCTACGAACTATTTTTGCAAATACATGTCAGCTAGCAGTCACTGGAGTCTTGGTAGATTGTCTGCTTAATATATTCCAACACTTTATTTTGATGGATTCCCAACAACCAAAATACTGATTACTAGAAACTCTGCAAGTATGTGACAACTTATTCTACTAACCCTGAACCTACCCCAACAGTCTACTCTGTTAGTAGACATGCAGTTGCAAATGAATGAGAATTAGTTGATGTGTAGTTACAAAGTTACTTATAGTTAAAACAATGTCTAATGTGGACAATCAAAATGAAGTCTAACCTCAATAAAACATTTAAGCAAAACATTTGTCCATATATATATATATATATATATATATATATTATATTTTTATATATATATTTATATTTTTTTTTTTTTTGCATGACTGTGCATTATGTATATATAAATACAAACACGATGCTTGTATATTTTAAATAAAAAAATGTGTTTATGTATCAAATATATGTATAATATAAATGTATATACATATATATGAGCATTTATATATATGTAATACATATACACAGTACCAATGCATATGTAAACAAAAACTTTTATTTTGAAAGCAATTAATTGTGATCACTCATTTGAAAGTACTAAAAGGCTATATATATATATATATATATATATATATATATATATATATATATATATATGTGTGTGTGTGTGTGTGTGTGTGTGTGTGTATGTACTGGCATGATTCTGTCATTGATATTACCAAATGGGCCCAAGAATACTTACAAAAACCACTGTCGGTAAACAGTCCGGTGTGCCATCTGCAGATGCCAGCTAAAGCTCTATCATGCAAAAAGGAAGCCATATGTGAACATGTGAAGCAGAAGCGCTGTCATGTCCTGCGGGCCAAGGCTTATTTAAAATAACTTCAATGTGTTGACAGTTACAGCTAAAAACATACAGAAAACAAGTTAAACACACCTTATATAATTTTGTAACATATGTTCTAATAGCACACATTTTAACAGTGTATTTGGAGCGGAAATTATTGCTGGTTTCAATAACGGGTTTGTCTTTTTTTCTTTTTTTTTGTTTTTGCACAATAGCGACTAAAACATTTTTTCTCAAGGAATAGTGTGTTATTAGTTACATTAATGCATTTTGTGTCACTGAAGCTGAACCAAGCATGGAATACGTCAGTCTTTGGATTTGTCATCTTTCATATCCGAGGTTTCTCTCAGACCAGGGCTATAGTGTTCCCATTGGCATTTACACGTTGAGTGTGAGAGATTTGCAGAGGCAGATATTTTGAGGTTGTCTCCTCCGTGGCAAATCCGAGTCAGTCACTGGCAGCTAATGAGGAGTGACACCGCGGAAACATGGACCTGCCTCGCCAACAAGGCACCTTTCATCTGCGCCTGTTTGCTTATGCAGCTCTGCTTAAGAAAAGAAAATAGACAGAAAATCCTGAAAAGGTCAAAAAAAAAAAAAAAAAAAAAGCAGTGGATGAATAAATCCCAAGAGTGTGATTATGCCTCTTTTAGATATTTAATAGTTCTGTCAGCCAATTTAAACATCTCTATGGAAATTATGTTATTGCAAAGCAATATTTATTCTACACCATTGCCATTCTACACCATTATTTTACTCAAATTTGGCATCAAATTGAATTCGGGTTAATTTAAGGCTGCGATGGTAAAACATTGTAAGCTTTTCTAGTTATTAAAGAAAACAACAAGCAGTTTATTTCAAGGTGATGTTCTTACGATACTGTGTGTTATGGTTAGAGTTTGGTTTAGGATTAGTTGCTTATAATTGTGCATAATGTGCTTTTATTGTTCTCAATATGCAGTTTGAGTTCTACACAGGCTATAGGAGAGCCAAAATAACAGGGGTTACCATACATCAGCATTGTGCATCGATGTTAGGACTGATGTTCTTCGGAACAAAGGCTCTATCGCCTCTGCACGTTGACCCGAGAGGAAACCTCCCTCCTTTTTCAGTGGCTCGCACAGGAAGCAGCATTTGAAGCAATCATTTCCTCTCTGCCCCGCTCAAGACTGACCCTCTGTCCAAGAAGATGAGCGTGAAGTAGTTCGAAGCGCGACCGCTGGAGTTTATCAGAGCATGTCCCGCTGCACCAGCGGCACAGGAACACAAGCTTGTTTTTCGTCTACTCTCTATCAGTTTCTCAGAGTCCTTCCTGTTTTTGAGGGAGCGTGGTGATCCCTGCAGACGAGCTGAGCACCCTGCCAACATAAATTGTGTGGGGAAAGGCATTGAGAGCTTAGCAGCCAGAGGAGACTGTGGAGACAAAGTCGAGGAAATGTCTGATCACAGGAAGATGGACATTCATCCAAACAAAGGGACATCCATATACAGATACTTAGGGGATGGGTACACGCTGACCGGTCATTCACTTATGCAACCTGTGAACCTTTAACCGCACTGACCTACTGTTATGCCCTGTATGGCCTAATGCAATAAATAGATTTGCTGATTAAAAACATTATTATTTATTATTATCATCAACGTTATGTTGAAAACAGCTGAGGTTTTTCAGCTTTTTAATAAATAGAAAGTTCTGAAGAACTGAAATAGAAATCTTTTGGAACACTATAAATATCTTTATCATCGGTTTTGATCCATTTAAATCATCCTTGCTAAATAAATATATTAAATTCCCTTTTAAATACTATTTTAAATATTGATGATGATGATGATGATAATAATAATAATAATAATAATAATAATAATAATAATAATAATAATAATAATAATAATAAAATGCTCTTTGAACATCAAATCATATTAAAATGATTTCCGAGGATCATGTGATGCTGAAGACTGGAGTCATTTTAAAATATTTTAAATTAAACGCAGTTATTTTAAATAGTAAAAATATTTTACAATATTACTGCTACAGTATTATTACTGTTGTTTGGTGGATCAAATGAATGCAGGCTTGGCTGATGTGTGTGTGTTTGTGTGTATAATCATATATTTATTTCAATATTGTTCATATGTTAAAATGAGGTTTACAATAGGTTTGACAATTTTCAAGTGCCACCTATATTTTCAAATTCCAAGAGTTATAATAAAATGTGCCATGGTACATGCTATATAAAAAAAAATCTTTACAGCATCTTATCTTCCAAATCTTTTGATGTTTTGACATCTGGGATGTTCAGGTTTTGGTCTGTTAACAACAGCAAAATTTGGGAGGATGTTATATGCTTACTTTCTTAGTACTCATTCTTTGAAGGTCCATCCAGCAGGATTGGTTCATCATTGCCAGGCTAAAATCTCACAGTCTGACCCAATAAACCTACTTGTGTTCAATTGGCTCTGAAAGCTTAAAAGGGTCCTTGGCACTGCTTAGTGTGCACTGTTAACTGCTAAATTAAAAAGTGCATTCATCCTCTGTGAGAAAAGCCACCAGGACAGGGGAAAAGGGGAAAACTCAAAAGGGGAAAAAAGCATTTTTAAGTGTTATTGTTCCTGCAGTGGAGAGGGTATTAATTTAAAGAGGCTATTCATTATTAGGTATTTGAGCTTGCCATTCACTCTCCCATTGTGTCTCTCTATAGCAATAGCAATTATGAGCCTCTCCAAATGAAAACAGCAGTGAGAGGTGGGCTGCGATCAGTTTAATAACTCAGCATTACTGCACCACAGGGTTCTTGAGTGCTCAGTAAAACAGGTGCTGAAATAAATTCTTTGGCAGTGGCAAATGTTCACCTTGAGAGCAAGTGAAAGAGATAAGAGATCTTGCAGGGAATGCCCAGGCTGCCAAGGAAATTTAGGCCAACATGAAATCAAAAATGAACTTTATTTCTTGTTAACATTTTTTATTCAGATTAAAAGTACATGAGTTGTCAACCGTGACTGCATCTGTGAGAATATGCACCCACAACACTGCACTAAAATATACTTTATTGATGTGAAAGTATGTGCCTTTTTGTACTCAAAACACTTCATATTTTTCATATAGAACTGTATTATATAATGTTATTCATAAGGCTAAGGCGCAGCAATCCTCTAAGACTGTTATTTTGTAATAACATGTTGGGCCAAACCAAAATTCTGAATGTAATTTTGATATGTGGTCTCATTTGAGGGGCCTCTCTTGCGGGTCAGATTCGGTCCAGAATCTACCACATTAGCCACTTGGTTCAAAGGAAAAAGATTGAGGGTAAAGCCTGTTGCTTTCTGTTTGTCTTTAAATGCTTGTTCTCTGTGTACAAATATGTGACTGAATGGGTATTTTCACTGTCCAAAATAGAGACCACTCTCACTCTGCCAAGTCAAGAAGCGATAAGAACACAAATAACAACCTCTTTCCTCAGTCAATCACCCTAGTGAACAATGGGCAGCCAGGCTGAAGGGAATGCCTTGTCATTGTCGGCCGACCACTGCATGTTGTCGTCTCAAGGTTGTGGAATGTCTGTATCAGGAGCCAGTGAAATACCTTCAGAATTTCCCCATTTCAGCATCTCCTGTTTAGATATTTTTTGTGCCAGTGTTCCTCCACCAAATTCTCTTAACATTGCAACATTGGCATGGCAAAGAATCATTAAGTGTTGCATATGTACCATCTGTAGCAGAATAATTTCACATGTCATGTCTTGTATCTCAAATACAAATGAATACAGTGTTTGCTAATGGCCTATTATGTACCACATAACATCGCTCTTGGTCTCACTCCACTAGCTTCTTGTAGACCAGTAGCAAACAACTCCAATCCTGAAGAACCACTTTTATGAGTTTAGCTTCATCATAAACAAACATAGTAGAAAAAAAACAAAAAAATTCTTTGCTACTGTTGTACTACTTTGTATAGCACTACTTTACACAAAAGGTTGCTTCAGTTAAAATTAATAATCATTAAATAAATGTAAATTGTACAGCAATAAAAGTGTATGTATAATTTTAATTTCAGATTCTGAATGTTGACTTATAAGCACAGTTCTGGGGAGCTTTTCTGGGCATGAGTAACACATGGCCTCTGACTCCATGGTCCCTAATCTTTATTAAAAGTTTTTTACAGATTTATGTCATAAAACATAACTAAGGTTGTAAAAAATATGTTTTCGGACACTACAAATCACTTCCCAATAATGCATATGAACATTTTATTTAATATAAATATTTTGTTTGATTGTTTAAGGTAAGTGTCACAGATTCACCAGTCACACCAGCAACCTGCTCCCATTCACACTCACCTGATTACTAATTACAGACACTTGATTCTACTTACTAGCACTATATCTGTACACTCACCTCAGTCTCTTGTTGGATAGTCTCAAGGTTGAATATCTAACTCTAGTTCTACTCACTTCTCTAAATCCCTGTGGTTCTGTTTGTGAAGCTCTGCCATGGAAACACAGAGCCCTCACTCATCTGATCCTTTCAACGAGCTGGTCCAAGAACTTTAGGAATCCCCTTCAGCCTTCACCTTCAGCAACTTCATGCCACATGGCCAAACCCTCAAGCTACTCAGGTGAGGCAGCAACCTGCAGTGTATTTTTACTGCAGAGCTCTCTGTACTTTGAGTTGCAACCCCATCAGTTTGTCAACGATCAAGCAAAGATCACATTCATAATGTCTCTGCTTTCTGAAAGATGTCGGCCGAGGTGCTTTGGAATTTGTGCAGTCCTCTAGTGCACTCCCTGGATGTGTTTGTGGATCATTTTTGAGATGTGTTTGGCAAACCAACCTCTGCAATCTCATTGCACAATAAGCACTTTTGACTACGGCAAGCTGATATCTCCATTCATGACTACTGTTAGATTTTGCACCTTGGCAGCTGGCAGTGGATGGAATGAGACAGCTCTCTTGTCTGCATTTTGTTGTGGTCTCAATCCCTCGATACAAGAAATGTCTCAGTGGGATTTGAGAACATTCTACAAAAACATTTCAGATCTCTCAACACCTAAACGCTTGCCAGAATGGAAGAATGTGTCACCGTTGCCACCTCACCAAGCAACTCCCCTCCAACATCAGAGCTGATGCAAACGCATTGGTATCATCTAACAGCTACGGAAGAAGCTCGCCGGGTCACACAGGTCTCTGCTTGTATTGCGGGTCATCTTTTTGATGCTGTCCTTATGCATATGAACCAATCCTTTCAATTTAAAGTACTGGTTGATTTGGGTGCCTCCAGGAAATCATCTCCTAATTCTGCCTAGCCCAAACCCAGCTCCCAATGCTACCACTTCCATCAGATCTTGAATATCCAAGAAAAGCCACTGGCTAAGAGGTTAGTGCGTCATCACACCTCACAAATCTCTGCTCGCTGGTGGTGCTTGAGGAGATTCTCCCCCCTTTAAGTAAAGCGCTTTTTGAACTCCCAGAAAAGTATTATTATTATTATTATTATTATTATTATTATTAGCCCTGTTCAAGTTCCAGCAGTCTATAGGGTGTTCCAGGATGTGTTCCGTAAGGTCGTGACAACACATCTTCCACCACATCAGCCATTTGAGTGCACCACCAACCTGCTTGGGGTAAAGTTGCTTAAGGGACGCGTCTAACTCCTTACAATCCTAGAGCGTACTACCATTTGAGGAGGACATCCACGAGGCACTACAACAGGGGTTCATCTGTCCTTACACCTCACCAGTAGCTTCCTTTTTTTTTTTTTTTCTCTGTGGCAATAAAAGGATGGAGGCCTCTGCCCTTTTACTGATTACCGTGCATTAAATTTACCTATCCAGTCCCTCTGGTGCCATCCTCACTGGAAGAACTTTGGGGAGCCTGACTATTTGCCAAATTAAATCTATTCCGTGCCCACAATATGATCCCCATACAAAAAGGAGACAGATGTAAAACCGCCATTGTAGCACTATCCAGGCTATATGAGTACTTGGTAATGTTGTATGGCCTTTAAAACTTAAAGAAAGATCATAAACAAAACTTCTGTATCTTAAACTGAAAAATTCTATAAAACCACCATTCAGTTCCTGACCTTTATCATCACACCAGAGGGAGTGCAAATAGACCAGGACAAGGTGGAAGCTGTAAGGCGCAGGCTTATACTCGCCACAGTCAAAGAGCTGCAGTGATTCCTGGGTTTTGTTAATTTCTATTGCTGCCTTTTATTGCCCATTATAGTCAGCTTTCAGCATCACCTCTCTCCTCAAATTTAAGTCAAAGACCCTCTCCTGGACGCCTGAAGCCACCCAGGCTTTTCTGCAGCAAAGGTTCCTTTTGGACTGCTCCTTCACTAACTCATCCCAATCAAAACTTCAATTTTATGGTGGAACTGGAGACCTCCAGACTAGGAGTCAATCAATCAATCACTTTTATTTATATAGCGCTTTTAACAACACGGGTTGCATCAAAGCACAAGGAGTGGGTGTGGTATTGTCTCAATGGAAAGGTGAACCACCCTCCCACCCCCAGTACGCCATCTATATGCGTATGTCTCCTAGAAGTTGTCCCCTGCACTGTTTGGAGACACAAGCACTATGCTGAAAAATGTAACCGGTACTATACCCAGTGGAAAGCCCCTCAAAAGTGTGCCGTGCCATGCCATATCCTGCAGTGTTTAAAGGCTTGTAAACTGATTGTTGGAATTGTGTACCAGTGTCCACCATACCAGGCTTTACATCATGTCCGCCTGGTGGAAACGGAATGTTGGAATTGTGTATTGACATATATGCACCTGTGGCCCTTCAGTCTGAATTTGGTTTACTTTTTGTTTTAGGTCATAACATGACCTCCATTTATAATATCTTAGACTGGTATGGGCGCCAGAAGAATCTGAAGAAGTGAAGATTCTGACGCACAAAAGATATGTATTTGATACGAACATGTTTGAAGTCCTTGTCATTCCTTTTTACTCCTCTCACCCTGTCCTTTTCTATATAAATAAAGCAACTTGTGATCTGAGCTTCGGAAGCAAAAAAGAGAAACTTTTCTCCCGCTTGCAACCGACAGCGCAATCCTTGCAAGCTAAAATCCAAAGAACTTGTTTTATTTCGTTTGAGTTAATCCTTCCTGGTAAAGAGCTGTTTGAGTGAAATAGTCTCAACACTGATTTCTCTAAAAGTACTGCCCAGTGCTATAGACACTATCTTCTAAATGCCATGTCAAATGTAGAAATGTTAACTAATGCGTTTATGACCTTAAGGTTAGATTATTGTAATGCTTTTGGGTGGTTGTTCTGCATACAGCAGCTAGAGTCCTTACTAAAACCCAGGAAGTATGCCTAATATTAACTTGGTTCTTTCAACACTGCACTGGATCCCAATCACACATGAGATTAAATGAATGAGTGAGCTCTTATAATTACATTAATATACATTATAATACCCACAGCATTCTCAAAACTCTTTAGCACCCAAACTCTGGAACAATCCCCCTAACACTGTTTGGGAAGCAGACATACTCTGTTTAAATATAGATTTAAAGACCCATCTCTTTAACCTTGCTTACACAACACATAAGCTTCTATTTTTCAAATTCATTAAAGATCAGCACCAAGAGATGGCTTTCATTGGAGAACACCTAGATGTTTCCCCAGTGAACAGATTACAGGAACCAGACACAGACATACACTTTATACAATTTTATACTTGTTCAGTGCTTTGACACAATCTGTTTTGTTACAGCGTTATATACATAAAAAGTGATTGAATGAGGCCCACAATCTCAGGCTTCACATTCTCTAGATGCCTGTAATTCATTGGCCCATTCAAAGTCATCAAAAGCATTAATCCTGTCACATATAGAATCTAACTTGTTTCTCTTCCCAAGCCCACTTAGCCTATAACCCATACCACTACTACTGGGAGTCCAACATATCTGTACAAGTAAATCCTTACTTCCAGAAAAAAATTAAGAAAACTACAACAATTAAATGGGCTGTGTGGATCCTTTTTTATAGAAATCTGCCTAACTACCAGACCAAGGGGACAGCCACACAGAACTCTGAATTGAATATCCCAACCTGAGAGGGCACCTTCTTCTGTATACTGAATCCTATCATCAGTTTTTTTTTACATGTTGACTGTCTACATAAACAGTGTATCCTCATTTGCACCATGCAAAGTGTTGTTTGCCTAGGCTGCAATTCTGAGCATGTATTTTCTCCTTTTCTTGCGCTGATTTTCATGCAAACCTATGAATTAAAAATGAGGGAAAAAAAATTTTTGTCAGTTTTTTATAAATGTTGACTTTAGAAAGAAATTCTATACTGTGTAGCTTTCCATGTAGACTCATTAGATGTCATACCAAAAAATTTAGGCTAAAATATAAAAACGTGGGCTAATATTATTACTGCTTTGATGATGGGCATGTTTGTGCATGACTTAATTTGCATGGTTTTTACTATCTGTTAATAAGCTGCTGTTTTTTCAGCATTAATGTTCCATTTCTTGTAATACAAATTAATTTTTTTAAATAATAATTTATTGTAGAATAACGTTATAAATTGATTATAATTCTTATTACTTATATTATTTACTATTTCACCATTGCCATAGTCTTGCCTTTTCTCTTTTAGGCATGTCTTGTAATGCTAAGATTGATAAATATTCTGTGTGTGTTTGTAAAAGCATGTCCCTTAGCACAGGCCTCATCTGACTCAGTCCCCGGGACCCAGAGGGCCCAAGAGTTCTGGCAGATGCTTTGTGTGTGCAAGCTTTTCCAGTGGTCTTCTCTAGCTTTATTACACACACACATCTATCCTTGCCTGAACTCTCCTTTCAAAAGAAACTCTGCTCTAATGTCTTTACCTGGAGCCGACTTTACTTTCAACCACACAACAACATCAGAAATTCAGATTCATCTTCTCTGGAAATGATGGTATCCTTCATAAAGCCTTTTATGCAGGCAAAATAAATAAGGGTAAAACAGCTCTTCTAGGGCTGTAAAATCAAGACTTGTTAATTTAATATGAAATCAGTTCATTCATGTTTATGTCTCATTTAACTGGCTGCTAATTACAACCTACAAATATAGTAAATGTTTTAGGAAAAAGAGCCTCTTTTTAGGACAGCTGAATTTCATCAGATGCTATTTAGCAGATGGAGATGATGTAATGTCTGCCGAGTTGAGTAAAACACCTGTCATCAGAACAGATGTAGTCATTAGTGACGCACCATCAGTGTTCTTTATACCACCTTTGTTTGACATATTGGTGAACTGTGGAATAAAACTAAGTAAAAAGCAGGATAGGTAGAACCAATGACAACTAACAAAAACAGTAAAATATGTGAACATTTGTTAGATTTTGTACTGATTCTTGCTGTATGGGGCATAGCTGTTCATATATTCAGAAAATTCTTCATGTTGCAATATATATACTGTATATATACCATATTGTGGCGAATAGTAATTACTAAATATTCGGAAGATACTACAATCCAGTTCCAAGATGGCAGATTGGAGCAGTCGAATGGGGTGTCTATACATTGGGGTGTCTATACATTTCTGCTACAAAAAGCATAAAAATGGTGCATTAAATTGTAAAGGTTCCTGAAAACATTTTACTATTATTATTATTATTAATATAATCCATTTTATGCAAAATTTGATCTGTTAAATTGATTGAAAGAGAGAATTTCTGGGTTTTTTTTTTAAAGTTTAAATACCTGCTATGACTGATGCTTATTTTTGTGGAACATAAAGCATCAGTAAGTCTCTCTGCTACATTTGACACTTAAAATTTGAAACATGAAATGCTTCAGCATTTATCTCTGTATTTCCCATGTATGGATAATGATCCTCCTGTTGTACCCTGCTGCTTTCTGGGAGTATAACTTGTCTGACAACAGTGAATTGGGAATGATGTTTCTTTGTATCCTCTGGAAGAGCACACCCTGGGCCTCTCTGGCCTGCACATCAAAGTTTGAGAGTGAGCTGGCCAGGGGTTGAGATTCTCTGCACCTGCTGCTTACTTCTGGCCAAATCAAATACATTATTTCGCCTGCAGAGCAACTTAATGGCTTCTGTGGGGAGCTGGAAACAAACAGCTATGGTAAGATCGCCCTCTGTCCTGTGACAGGAAGTGCTCCCTGCATACACACTCTGGTACGTCATGCAAAACTAAGGTTGATTGATGAACCAAACTTTTTAAACTTTAGAATGTTTCATGCACTCTGCATAGGTATATGCACAACTTTCCAGATGGTGACAGTGTCTATTTGTAAAACAAGCCACTACAATTGCATATACCAATACACATCTGGTGTTACAGCATCTACACTGTTGCACCGTTAGGTAGCCTGTGCTCTCCATTGAGGAGGGAGAGTCATTTGGCTTGGACATGTATCAATAATAAGCAGTGAACAAATCATCGCTAAGAAAAACAGAATACATCTGTTTGGAGACTTGGCGTCCTCTCTTTGGCACAGTCACGCTTGACTTCAGCAAGGCAGGGCTGTTTTCCATGAGAGTAGCAAGTGACAACATCTGCAATTTCTTTTAAAAGGGAAAATAAAAACAAACCATGATGCAAGTAGACTCACTTAAGTGCCTTGCAATATGTATAAACAGAACCAAAGGGACGACCTCAGAGTTTCCCCAGCCATCAAGTTAATGTCAATTAGCACGGTGACCTTAACAGTGTCATCTCTTCTCTGGTTTAAAGATGAAACATCTGAATGTTCAGCCAAGACTTGAAAGTTTGCTTGTTTTGCCCTTCATTTGGTGGTACTATGAGAAATGCGTACCACCCACCATCAAAGAAAGAAACACATTAGGGGACTGAATTGATCACAGCTGAGAAATAAAAAAACATATAGAAATCAGTGTACTATAAAGAAATACATACCATAGCCTGTTTTTATTAGAACTATGTTCAGCCAAGTCACACGAGGGAATGAAATCCAATAGCTTCTCGGCATTAGTTACATAAGCATCCTGCACACTCTCTGTGTGATACACCACAGGTTGTTCTGTACATCATCTATATATCATATACATTGTCTGTCCATCACAGCTGTTTATCTGCTTAAAGAACAGCCTTAAGGACACTTACCCCAAAACTTTCCTTGCCACAAGTCACCTCTGGCTTACTCACTGAAACAACCCAGGAGATTCCTCAATCCCCCGCAATTCCAAAGACATGCACGACAGGTGAATAGAACACTGTAAAATTCCCATAGGTGTAAGTGAGAAAATAATATAAGTGTTTCTGTTAATTTCTGTGATGGACTGACCATCTATTCAAGGTGTTTTCCTCACTGCAGTCTGAGACCCACTGCATTGACTATCATCCCAATGACCCTATAGTGTAGGACAAGAGATTTGGAGAATAGAAGTGTAGATGGAAATGATGACTAATAATAGTAAATTTGCCATGGCCTACTAAGGTCACAATGCAACATATTTACATCAGTACCCCATGAGAACTGTTTATGCTTGCTAAGAACAAACCAACTAATCATAAAGCACATTTGATTACTGCAAATATTTATCTCATTAGTAGACACTGCAAGACTTGAATTGGGGAGATATCCCAAATGGGCAATGGAACCGGGTTCCCAGGACAGAATTGAGGCAAGCTAATTCATCTAAATGGATTAGTCATGTCAGGGTTTTTCAGTTCTTTTCCTGGAGCCTCCCCAACACAGCAAACTTTGACAACCATTGACCCTAGTAAAAACAGTATTACATTCCATAAAACTGCTTTGAAATATGCTTTGTATTATGAAAGTACTGTAGAAAAAAATTTGACTTAAGGCCTGTTTATATTGTCCACAATCTTATCTCTGGACATTTATTATTTATTATGTTATTACATGCAGTTCTTGCTACTGAACATAATGGGTGAGCTAGATTTTATAAATCTGATCACAAATCCTGGGCTGATGGTCATCAACACTGACCCTAGCTGAGGTGAGAGAAACCTGAAGGTCTCTAGATGTTTTTCTAGGGTTCATTGTGAATTCCTACACAATTATGTGCCTTTCAGTTGGAGAAGCTTTTTAGGTCTTCCTAAATCTTTATTGAATGATGATGCTGACAATCAGCAATGTGCTGTTAAGTTAAAAACATAACAAACCTAATACCAACATATGTAGTAAAAATATTAAAATGGGCAAAACCTTTCTCTAGTCAGTCATTTAACTTCACAGAAATAAGCAAGTGTTAATGTTCTGTTTATGTGTCTCTTGATAACCTTCATTTCATAGGTATCTCCCTGATTCACAACGTTCACAACTAAATTAAACACAGCTGCTGCAAAGTCCGGCTGGTGCGAACTGGACAAAAATTGTCAAGTTTAGTCAGCACATGAATCTGTAAAATGTTTAGCTTCTAAAAGTCACGCTCTAGGTACAGGTTGTGTGATATTGATCTCTACAGTAGTAATGCTAGTGTAGTTAGCCAAAATAATGTTCCTGTCAGAAGAGAAGCTCACTGAGGTGTCCAGGGCCAGTTTCCTAAAGAGCCCCAAAGCAGCAGAGTTCCGCTCAACGGAATGTGTTGTCATTGGAGCTGTGTGGAGAGCTTTTCTGTGCTCCAAAACCTAGTTCCTTGCTGTCCACTCAAAATGTATTCTTCTGCTATTTTTTAATTGTTGTTATACAGTATATACACATGAGCAGGGGTGTCCAAACTTGTTCCTGGAGAGCCACTTTCCAGCAGAGATTAGCTCTTGCCCCAATTAAACACAACATGAATCAGCTGCATCAACATCTTCATGATTACTTCCAGGTAGGTGTGCTGGAGTAGAAAAATTGTCCTTCAGGAAGCATGCAATACCATGGAACCAAAGGAAAGCTATCTTAGAAGGCAGAAATGCAGTCTCTGTAACTAGTTCAAAGTTTTTAAAGCAGACCTTTTGTCTGGTGCAACTTTAACAGGAAAGACAGCTCATCAACAATCAGAAGCATGTGGGAAGCACAAGACAAGCTTAAAAACTCCACATATGCCCTCCCTGAACTGTGTGTGGTTGTCTAGACACAGGTGTTGAACTTTCAAGAATTCCTGCAGCATGTATCCCAGACGGGAGAGGAAAACTGATAATTCCAGCAGATTTCCTGCAGAATTCTGGCTAGAGATTAAATTCTCAGTAGAAGAGATCTCATAAAACCCCAATACAATACTGATAGCCATGGTAACCTCTCAGTGCCGTGACCATCTATTCCAGATGAAAGCCTGTCTGAGATTGTTTCCATAACGACTGCTTGGCATGAGTTGCTGTACTGCATTTTCCCAGGGTGGCTTTTATAGCTGTTTGTCAGCATCCGTTCCTAGCAAGCGCTTGCTTCCTTTAACCCTGAACTTAAAACTAGGTACTATGACTTCCTTTTTTGTACAAAAATATTTATACCATGTTTATTTATTGTACAGGTTCAGATATTGTTTTTCCATGAAGGAAACAATGATGAACTACCATCTTTTTCAGATGTTGATAAATGTTTTAAAGGATATCCTGCAGAACAAGGCAGTGCAGCTTAATTTAGATGATGACCCATGTGTCCACATAAGCACTTTTTCTACATAAAATAATACTTGGCACTCTTGATCTACTCTCAGAAGTATTTCCTGACAATTTATATTACTGAATAATAAAAACATTGAAATAATGTGCTTTCTCTATGGTTACAGCAACTGACTGATGAAATTATGCTGACATTTGTGGTATTACTTCATTCTTTTTGCATGACAGCCTGCTACATGTGCTTGCTCTCACACTTTTTCTCTCACTCACACATGTTGTAAGCAGGGCTGTCCTTTGGGTGGTGCAACTGGCGTAGTTGCACCAGGCCTTGTGCTTCAAGGGGCCCCTTAGCGAAGGGGCCGGATTTTTTTATGAACTGAATTTAAAGCTTGAAGCTTCCCATTCAACATTTATAATAAGCACAAACACTAAAACTTTTAGTGTTGGGATCCTAAAATTCCAACACTAAAATTCTGTCGGTCCCTAAACAGGGACCATAATCTTCACATTAGGAGAGGAGGTGTATGCCTAACACTATAAATATGTTCACAGTGGGCTTTGATTTTTGAAACGGAAACTCAGTACTTTTGGGAAGACTGGAATCGGACATAGAAACATTTTCAGAATTAACTCTATAATCCAAGCCAGACCCGATCTCAGGTAGTTGCAGTTTTGATGGTATTACTGTGTGATAGTTTGTGCACATATGTTTTCATGTTACAATGGAATTTATAATATAATAAGTATAAAAGTAAATAAATTGAATAATTGTGGGGCAGTAAGGACCTGGTCCATGGTCCTAGTGTCTGGTTATATGAGAATGTGTTTGTGTCATAAATAATTGTTCTCCACATTTTAATATCTAGCTACTTCTTGCTGAAGCAGTTTCAGTGCACCTCAGAAAACCTCCACCTTCCCCAGCTACACCTGCACAGATCTGCTATGGAGTGATTTCATATATGTTATGTGTGCAGCAGCAGTATTTATTTCATGCTCACAGTAGCATGTCTGTGAATATATTGGCATTAGCAAAGTATTGGTACTCTGACCTTTTTCCGGCACGAAAAAAGACATTTACATAAGGTTAGGTAGTGTTGGTTAAGTTTGTACACTGCATTCAGCAGATATAGGTAAACATTGGCATCTTGTTGAAAATTATTTCACTTATACATTTTTAATGCTTTGAAGGATCAAAATTCTGTTGATAACTTTTTGTCATGAGTGCTTGGGGATAATAGGGCCTTTTACAATGCTAAAAAATGATTTCGTAGTACCTGAACTCATTGTATCATCAGCTACAATTTGCAACCATCTCCCATCTTTATTTGCTCTGAGCGCAGTGGAGACTGCATATGTAAAATAATGTTATGTTAATGAAAAGTATTGTACAATATAAACATATCAATAAAAAGTGTCTGTTCATACAGGTAAATTGTGTTTTAGGCAATTTGCTTTACATACATTTATAATTGTGTTGTGATCTGTTATGCCGAGAAAACGTTTTAAAAAAAAAAAAAAAAAAAAAAAAAAAAAGAAAAAAAGCGTGTCTCTTATCAGCCGCCGTACACCGGTGCCCCGGATGAGCAGCGTAGAAAAGGGCGCCTGCGCAGTATTCAGATCTACAGATCATACGGCTCGTTTTCACAGCTTTGCTGATTGATGTTAGGATGTTGTACAGATCAGCTCTGTCTGTTAGCGGCTCACTCACTCACACATTCATTTAAACTCACAGCTCCGCTTCATTCACAGGCCTGCTCAGTTATGAACATGATGCAGTTTTTAGCGAGTTTTATTTATTTGGCGCTGTTGTGTAGTAGGATATGCTGTGATAATGACACAGAAGAGGATGAGCACGCCAAACACACATACACGGTGGAGATGTTTAATGATGCCGTCTCTACTGCTCCACACTTCGTCATGTTCTACGCGCCCTGGTAAAACTGAAAACCTTCATCAAATATTTGTGTTATTTGTAGATATGTATAACATGGTGAATGCAATAAGAACAGTACCGTTATGTTGGTTGAATGTTGCGATGTTCGAAGTGACTCCATTAACTCTTTAATCTGCAAAGACACTCATTATAAAGTCAGTTTTGGATGAAGTTTTAATGCACATTCATATAAAGACACGAAGCACAGCCGTTTGACATTAAAGGGATAATAATAGACTTTGATTAAAAAGTTTAAATTCCTGCAGTCATAAAGTTTTAGTGTACGTGGCAGAGCATGAACAGCCATGACATCAGACATCACTTCCTCGTCCTTTAAAAAAAAAAGTACAATGGCAGTACCATGGTCTTTTAAACGTGCAGTACTAAAACTATGATTATTTTCAAGGATTAATGGTAGCATGTTAAACCATGGTAATACCAGGATGTTAAAAAAAAGACCACAGTTCTTTTTATGCAGTTGCATTGCCATTTTTTCTTTTGATACTAAGACAGGCACAATTTAGAAATGATTCTAAACCATTTAACAATATTCCTTAATTAATACACCATCATAGTCTTTGATTCAAGACTTTATTATGTTGGTTTTCATCTTGAGTGCTGTAATTTATTGTCCTTATGTACATTGTATTGAATTTTTTTTTTTATGCTGAGAGAGATTCACTAAGGCAGATCATTTACTTTAGTTTGTAATGGTTCACTGCTCCCTTGTTTTATGAAGAAAAAAAATTGTAACGTGTGAGGGAGTAATAAAGTAATAAATAGTATGATGGAAGTGTTTGAATATGTTTGTTCTGTGCAGGTGTGGTCACTGTCAGAGGCTGCAGGGGACGTGGAATGAGCTGGCAGATAAATATAACAGTATGGAAGCTCCTCCAGTGTATGTTGTGAAAGTCGACTGCACAAAAGACACAAAGTTTTGCTCCAGTGAGCATGGGATCCGCGGATACCCTACGTAAGCATTATTTTTCCGACTAAAAAGGTGCTTCACTTATGTAGAGTGACAGTAAAATGTGCATAAACATTTTATATGTGTGATTTATAATCGCATGACTGTCATGTACCTAAGGTAAAATTACATGTGGTTTGATTAATCATTGACTGACTGACTTGGTGTTCGTTTTACAGTCTTAAGTTGTTTAAACCTGATCAGGAGGCTGTAAAGTATCAGGGCCCAAGAGACCTGCAGGCACTGGAGACATGGATGCTGAAAACTCTTCAGGAGGAACCCGAAGTAAGATCATAAGCAGCTAAAATATTTTCTTATTTTTGATTTTAAAAGCACTTTGTGCTCTGCATAGTCGCATTTTAATTCTAAAATGTCACAATATTAAAGCACTAGTTCTTTTTTTGTCTTTCCCCTTCTCACCCCAGGAACCCCAGACTGAACCTGAGCCTCCAAAAGTCCCTGAACCCAAACAGGGCCTGTATGAACTCACAGCCACAAACTTCAAATCACACATCTCTAAAGGTAGTAGCCCACAATGTCCTCTAACAATGTTGTATTAAAATAATTTCAGTTGTGTGTGTGTATATAAGTTCAGCGGATGCATTGAGTCATGCTAAAATGTGTGTATATAAATATAAGCTCTGGGCATTTTTACACTATGTACTAATCTAACAGCAGAAATAAATGTCGACAGCAAGGTCAGTCATGAACTATGTATTACATGAACTAATTTTGACACTTTGTTAAAGTAATATTTAACTCCTTAGTGATTGACCGGGGCTTTTACTTTGTAATGACAAACCTTACTTTAATGATCACAACAAATCATTAAAAAAAGCATTTCTTTCCTCATAAATGCTAAATAAATATTGTGCTAAATATTAATATTTTATGATTCGAAAGAAGAAAAGATACTGTGTTACGGTAGTATTTAAATTGTTTTTCACACAGTTGCATCAAACACCCATAAAAAATGTCATTGGGGTTAAGTATTTCCCATAATGTTCTTTATATGACGAAACTTTTTTTTTTTTAAATCAGCGGAGTTAAATTATGGTCTTGGCTTTGGTACAGATTCAGCCCTGTTCCCATACACCCTTTTAACGTTACATGTTGCGTCTGTTAGCCAAATTGTTCTTGTTTGGAAGAGAGGCAGGAAATGATGCTTCGGCTTTGACAGAACTGTTTATGTTTCCCACCTTCAGATGTGGGGAGCACATGTTAATGATGTCGCTTAGCCCTAATAGGGTGCTCGTCAAAAGTTTTTGTTATACATCTTCATTTATTGTACGCGTCATGCTAAATTAATAGATTTCCACATTTTATAGCAGTGCCGTGTACACAATTTAGACAATTTATGACGTTTCTTGTAACAACATATGGCTGTGGGTGGCATGACTGTTGAGTAGATTACCGTAAATAATTACTGTAAATTCACTTCCCTGTGCAGCCTTCAACACCGCATTTTCTTCAGTTTGTTTGATCCGTTATGTTTAAAGCTGTTATGTATGTGTATGCTATCCTACTTCAAACATGGTTTCTTGTTGCACTTTGAGGCTGTAACCCTGCACTTCACCTCTACAGGTTCTCACTTTGTGAAGTTCTTTGCACCGTGGTGTGGCCACTGCAAAGCCATGGCTCCAACTTGGGAACAGCTCGCCACCAGCTTTGAGCATTCAGACAGCGTCAAGATCGGCAAGGTGAAAAGCCATTGTGCTTTATTTTTTTTATTCTATTCTGCAAATCGACTTCTGTTTTCTGATATTTACATATTTTGCTTGCTAAAGGTGGATTGCACACAGCACTATGAAGTGTGTTCAGATAATCAGGTTCGTGGTTATCCCACGCTGCTCTTCTTCACTGATGGAGAGAAGGTAAGAAAATCTAGAGTGGTATAATTTCTTATGGATACATTCTACTGTTCAAGAGTTTGGTGTTGGTAGGATTCTCTTTCTCAAGGCTGTATGTATTTGAATAGCATATACTGTATGAAACAGCAATGCAGCAAAATTTTATTAACTATTTTCCATTTTAATGTGTTAATGTAGTTTATTTTTGTGATGGCAAAGCTGATTTTTCAGTATTTAAAACTCGAGTTTAGTATAATTTTGCCATAAAGTTATATCACCCAGCCCTACTTGTGACCGTCTTATTGACTGGCAAGTAATAAACATTTTCAAGGACCAGAAAAGTATGAAAGACATCTTCAGAATACTCTCATCTGCTATAAGTGCTTCAACCATAACGTTATAAAGCTGTAAAAATACTATTCTGTGTCAGTCGCATCACACAAGCATGTCTTCTTTATGTATTTATCCTTTTGATTTTGAATCCTTACAATGCTGAATTGGTAAATAAAGTTATTTTAGTTTTATTCTGTACAAAAAGTATTCTTGTAGCGTCATAACATTACAATTGAACCATTGATGGCAGATAGACTATTCTGATGATGTCTTTCATATCTTTTCTGCAGTTTGACAGTTATTTCATTGGCATTCATAGGAAAAACCTCACGGTTTTCATCCAAAATATCTTAAAACATACTTTTCTATGCTTCCTATATTCTCACAACCATCAAGAAATTCCTGCACTGTTTTTCCACTTGTAAAATTTTAATTTCCCATATAAGCAGAGCAAATCGTAACTAAATGTTGTAAATGTAAAAATGTTAACAAATGCCTGATGGTCGCCATAGTGTTTATACCAAACAATAACGGTAACTTTGCACATGCTGTGTTTTCAGGTCGATCAGTACAGAGGAAAGCGTGATCTGGACTCATTTAAAGAGTTTGTCGATAATCATGTAAAAGCTGCTGCATCTAAAGATGAACCTGTGAAAGAGGAGGAGCACGCTCACGAAATCCCACCTAGCATTGAACCCGAAAAACAAGAGGTGGGTTTTCACACAATACAGGTTTTGTTTGCGCTTTTTCAGCTTGGCACCATTAGAGATTTAATTCGTTTGCGTGTGCGGGAAAACGTTTAAACGGCGTGCTGCAGACTTTGGCCCGTAGACACAAATCTACATCTTGAAACCGAGGTAGTAATTATGGGCAGAGCAGCTATTTCCTCCTCCTGATGCAAATGTGCATGCGTGGGTTGGTGGGCCGAGGTGGAAGGGGTGGCCAGGGAACTTTAAAGTTCTGTTATTTTGTTTTGTTAATTGGCTTTCCTGTCTTAAGCTTGTCTTTTTATAAAGGGGTTTTGGCTGGCTGGAAGTGTTAGATGGCTAAAGAGCGTCCCTCAAGAGCTCTTCAGAGTTGTGTTTTGTTTTTTTAAGCTGTAAACCGAGATGAGACCTTGCTCTTGAACAAATGTTCAGAACTGGTGTTGTAATTAACGAAACCATCCAGTGAGAGGTGTTTAAACTTCAGCAGGATATGATCACCTGTGAAAGTTCTCTAGGGGTTTTACTATGAAGGATTTTCTGCCTTAACACATCAGAGCTATAGTGTAATTGTAATTAACAAAAATGTTCTGCCACTACAATGTTCTTGTATTGACTGAGGGCAACTTTGATGAATGTTCTTTATGCCTACTAAGTGTTTTTCATTTTACATTTTTGCTTTCTATCAGTCTAATGTTTTACATAATGTTTATTGACTGAGGGCAACTTAAAATAACCCTGATGAGATATAGTTATCTTAATGCTCTTTTTAAAGGAGTCTCTCCTGTTTTTCAATGTTCTATTTCTCAATAAGCAATTAAGTTTAGAAAGATCCACATAGTACACGTTTTTGTAGTGTGAACATACAATTTATTTAAGGGTGTCATTTAACACTTTTTGAGCTTGTATGCCATTTTTATCAAAAATAGAATAAATCTAGGGCAGATGGATCTCAAAATCCTGACTGGTCTGTATATAGATAACCTGGTCTTTACATAATTCATTTATTCACTGACTTTTAGCATAAATGGCAGTAAACCACTTTTTTATTTCCATGATGAAATGTTTAGGTCTTAAAAAAAAAATATATAAATAACCCTGAACAGAACACATCTCATTGCATGCTATGACATTTCAAATATATTGTTGTTTTTATCTTAATGTTATCACAAACATTTTATAATTCTTCTTAACTATTTTAAGTTCTATTGCCAGGCCCTGAGCAGTGACTGACACGCATATCTGTGTGTATATCCATGTGTGCACAGTGTACTTCCCTCCCCTATCTGTTTCTCTTATCGTCTTAATGTTTCTTTAGTGGCCGATCAAAAGATCTGCCACTCTCTGATTGGCTGAGCTTATCCTGTCGTTCAGCAGCTCACGCAATGTGTGTTTGTGTATTTAAGGTGTGGTCACTGCAAAAACCTGGCCCCTACCTGGGAGGATCTATCTAAGAAGGAGTTTCCTGGTCTGACCGATGTGAAGATTGCTAAAGTGGACTGCACCGTGGAGAGAACGCTCTGCAACAGATACTCTGTGAGTGCAGCTCATTTAGTCTGGATCTCAGGCACATTTTTATTCCCTGATGGGTGGCAGGGAGAGTCTTGTGGATTGTGGATGTTTGAGGGATGGTGTCAACATTGTTTCATATTAATGGCAGAGAGTCATATTTTTTTTTTTTTTTATTTGTCCCAAAAACTTGTGTGCTGCCTCTATTTAATGTAAAATGTAACACATGTTTCTGTATAGATTTCGGTCTCCATAATCCATTAATATCTGATATTTTAGCTGCTTTTTGCCTTGGAAGCTAAAATTGTGATAAATTATAATTAAACTAGAGTGTTACCAATCAATGTGGCCAACTTTTCCATTGACATTTTGAAGTGTGTATCCTATGCACACTTTTCTGTCCCTAAGACGTTAGTGACAGCAAACATTTAAATTTAGTTTGCGTATGCAACACACATTCACGCTAAAAAGAACATGCTTTTTTTTTCATTAATTTGTTCCAAATCAAATAGCTACTCTGAAAGGATGCAGTTTGACTCGGCTATGTGTTTTAATCGCTATACCCAATCTGAATGTATCTAAAAAATATTTGGTCATTTGTTCTCTATAGGTGCGTGGATACCCAACTCTACTGATGTTCCGAGCAGGGCAACAGGGGGAGGAGCATAATGGAGGGCGGGACTTAGAGAGCTTGCACAATTTTGTTATGAAGCAAGCGAGAGATGAGCTGTAACCCCTCCCTCATTTTCCACCTAGAAACACATCCTCCACAAAGCAACACTTTCTACATTTACCGTACAAACTGACTGCTTTTTGTTTATTTCTGATGTTCCGCCTCCTGAAGCGAACACAGTCTTTTACACATGATAAAATGTGAATGTACATGATTTCATCTCTTGTCAGTTGATGAGATTATTAGCTATTACAACTACAGACTTTTGATTTCGCCCTTTCTCTGTTAAAACGATTATGAAAAATGACTTTAAGATCAGTACATCATTTTAAGGTGCATATTTTGTCGGTTTTGTTTGAGGAAATTCTGCTTAGTTTACGATCAGCTAAGAAAATATGACCTCAGGGAGACCATGTACCATTTAAAGACCACAATGACATGTACCTGCTGTGATTTCAGTTTTTCCTCTATTCGGTGTAAAATACTATGGCACTTTGACCATGAACATGATTTTTTTTTTTTTTTTTTTGTTTGTTTCAAATGTTTCTGTTGTGGTCTTAGCTTTTGAAATGGTTGTATCATTTAGAATATTAAACATTTATTAAATAAACCAGACTAAGGTAGTTTGTTAGCCAGGCAGACTGGGAGACCTGCTTAAACCAACCCAGACCGGGATGGTGACTAACTGGTTACTTGTCTGTAATCATCAAACTTGGCCAGTCTTAACCATCTTGATGGCCAGTGAACCATATTGGGCTGGTTTAATATCTTTGGTTAATTTCTTATAAAGCTTCTTAATGTTCTTATAGACATATGAATAGGGTAAATGCATTAGACGTATCCTCAATATTTCCATTACGTAATGCGTTTTTGCAATATCTCAACACTAAAGGTAAAACAATGCAAAATAGATCGTTTTTGCTGTATAATGACTGTTCATGGAAATATGGTTTACTTACAGTAGAGGTTGTGAAAGGTTAAAGCATTTATGGTACAGTTTTTTTTTTTTGTAGATTATTCTGCAGATGTGGCTTTTGTAGTTTCCCCTTGTCATTTTTCATTTTGATTAGGTTGGATTATTTAGACTTTAGATCTGTTTGAGTCTCTCTTTTTTTTTTCTTCTTTTTTTCCCCCTCTGCAATTCAGTATTGAAGGCTTTCATATGCATTCAACCACTTTAAATATTATTAATGAACTGCTTAAAAAAAAATCATAATGGTAAAAAACTCAGACACTAGCGTAGCCTGGTATCATTGCTTGAAGCACGCCGATAGACTTGTACGTGTTCTCCTGAAGCGATCTAGTGGTTTCATTGATTTAAATGTAATTTTCATTTTTCCTTTCAAATATTCCCACACCGAGATGTTTATTTTTCTCTCTTACTGGATCTGAAAGAGAAGGAAGGGAAAAGCAATCAGAGAAACCACATATATTCAGTGAAGTTTTTATGGTAGGCACATGGTTAAGGCCGAACTCGCTGAAAAATGCAGTATTTTTGTCCTGTGTGAGAGGGGTACACACTGCCTGGGGGGGGTTTGTACAAAAAAAGGCATGTTGTGAGAAATTTCATAATAAAATGTCTTTTTCCAAAAATAGCAGTTTTAATTTTCCTTTACTCGTATGATCTCTGTGCTATATGATTCGTAAAAAGAACAATAAATAAACTGTAAAATGTACACGTATTTACACACAAGCATCCAAATATGGTTGAGACATGTAAACAGCAGTTTATGGGAGGTATGTGATATAACTAGGAATAGGAGTTGAAAAAATGGACTACTCTCCAATTGAATTCTTGTGGCAGAGTTTAACTACGTATAATCCTACTGGCAACCAACAATACAACCCAAAACCGTAGTGATGTGGCCACTATCAATATATGAAGTAAGCAGTCAAGGTTTAGTTGGCTGACATGGTCCTGTTCACTTAATAAGGACCTGTGCCAGTGAGATGAATGGAAATGGAAACAATATCAAAATGTAAATAACGTTGAATTGTTTGGTTTCAGTATTAGTACAAAAATTGAAAAAGATTAACGATTCCCAAATTACTAAATATATCGCCACAATGATGAAAATAGACCAATATCGCCTGTCCAGGGAGAGTTTTGTACCAACGAACGGCTCACAGTGGAAGAAAAAAGGACAGCTGCATATTAAAAGTTTAACAATAAATAGACATGACATGGAAATTCTACAGCTCGTGTGATTACGAAGACACAATAAAATTTTGTTACTTAACAATCTTAGATTATTTGCAGGTCCTTGTGTATTATGGGAGGTTTTGGACGTAAGCCATCCGAGGTGCAGGTGTTGCAGGGAAATTATAGACCTGTGGTGTCGAACAGTATCAAATAACAGTTCCATCCTTGGAACGGCAGCATAATGGTTCCGTTCTTTGAGTTCTGTTGAAGTGTGTAACCACTTGCTCTGACTCACCGATGCAAACCACAGGTAGTGCAGAGCAAATATTGAGAAACTTAAAATAATTCGATTTTTTTTTTTTTTTTTTGAGACCTAAAATAAGAGTCCTGTGGGTTCAAGTGACTTCATCAAAAATACACAAAGCAGTAAAAAGTTTCCTGTTCTGATTTCTGCGCTTTGAGACGGTATTTATAAGCGTCTATTTATATTGGGGAGTAAGTAGCAAAAAAAAAAAAAAATTTCTGAAACTTTCAAACATGAGAAAGATAAAAAGTATAAAGGCACAGCAGCAAAAACAACAACAAAAAGGTATCCCGTTTAATTCCAGGAATCAAAATAAGGGTGGAAAAATGTCCTAAAGAAATGAATGAAATTATTGTGTTGATGCAACCCCTTTAAATATTTGATAAGTAAAACTAATTTTTAAATATAGACTGCATTTTAGCTCATAATTTACATTTTCTTGATCTGTCTTTGCCTTAGACTGAAGGCATCGAGTTCATTTTCTTTTCAGAGATTCACATGAGCATCCTCTTAGACGTTCGTGGGATCCGAAAAAGTCACAAGAAATGGCCACGTGTGTAAAAACGAGAAGCAGCAAACCTGGATCCACAGTCGAGACATTCTTTAACATTTGTTCACAATGCTTGCTTTTCGCATCTGTCATATTTAGATTCCTCGGTCCTCGCGAACATTTGTCTCTGTCTCTGCGGTGCAGCGGTTGGGCAGAGCGACACGTGCCCCTTGTGTCAGTGGCAGCCACATGCGCGCACCACCATGTTTTTGTATTTTTTCAGAATGACGTTGGAGTTGTCATCGTAGTAGAGCACGGAGATTGCATGCAGTTTGGTGGGAGCGCAGCATGGTTTCGGAACGTTCTCTGGATTCATCAGATGGACCTGAAAAATGGAGCAAGATAAAACATAAAAAGTATATATTTTTAAACTCACTAATATTTTAAAATATATTTTCTGTTTATTTCATAAAGCAAGACTCACCAGTGTCTGTACTATAGCATGATTAGTAGCGTTCATATGGGCGTTTAAGGGAAAAGAGCATTCTCCATCACAGTAGTTTGCTGCATAACCCTCAGGTGCAATAATCCAGTCCTGACAAACACGTGTATTTAAATCAGAAGGGACACTTACACTAGCAATTTTCTTAAAATAGATAAAACGTTCATTCTGGATAATAATTAATAGTTAGTTTTATATCCAAATGACCAGTTTGAGATTGGGAATACCGATTATGCAAATGTTCTTGATCTTTACCTGCCAGCCCAGTTCTCTGAAGCTGACGTACAGTTCATGCTTTCTGCAGGCTGTCTTCTGATCGCTGCTGTTGTAATCTGCTGTCCACAGAGAAGGGAAACATGAACAGCTGCTAAGTCATAGTATAACATAGGCGTTTAGCTTTTATGCTTTCATAGTCGATTTGGGATCCCACTGTGAAAAAGAAGTGTGCTTAATTGTATTTAAATGTGCACTTGTGGTATATTTCGAATGTTAAATGTATATTTTAAAAATGCACTTGCAGGTAATATAATAGTGAAATAAGTACACTTAAAATGTGTACTTCATAAAAAATATGATTGATGAGGCTTTTAGATAAGTACGTTTCAAATAATGTTTTAATCTTTGTGCTAAAAGCACACAAAATGCTTGATAATCATTTTAAATGTAATGTGTTATTTGATATTAAAGTTAAAAGTTAAATATTTTAAATGACAACATTAAAACATGAAGCGATATCAATTAATGTGTAATTACAATATAAATGCATGACATTAAAGTATATTTCAGTTTACCATAAATGCAAGTCAGTGCATCCAACAATACACTTTTTTTCAAAGACAACAGGCAAAATTAAGGTAGGAAATTACGTCTAAAGTTGTACCTATTTAAGGGGGTCAAAAAACACTTATGTTAAGCTAACTGCATTTAATATACATTTGCATTTATTTTAAATTAGCTTGCAATCAAGTTGAGGTTGTATTTTTAGACTTACATTGTCTGTGCTACATGTAAAGTCAATCACGCAGATACAGAAGTCATTTCTTGCCAATCAGTTTAAAAGTATTTGGTGCAGTTTTAACCAATAGCGTGCCTTAAAAGTCCATGATGCGAAGTTTGTCTTAATGCAAATCTGCTAACCTTGCCAACATCACCGAACATTGGCTGTGCAATATAATGTGCCCAATACAGGTCACTGTCAACAATATTTAGTTTCATTTATTTGCAGCACCCCACCCTTGTGTCCTGTTAGCTGCATGTCAGCAGCAGGTAGGCTTGGGTTTTCTGAAAGGGAAGGTCATCTCTGGCACTGACTCTTGTTCTGAATTCAAACTCTGACACATTCTTTCCACTGGTGTGCTCATATGCACTTTTTTGGGGGGGTAATTTTTGCTAAGTGTGGTGGAGTGGGAGAGGAGAGGAGAGAGAAAGCTACGATATCAGTTCAGGCCAGCTGCAATCCTTTCCTGTTTTTTGAATTCCCGTCCCAAAGAGCAGCGCTTTGCCCATCCATACATCTTACTGACCAAAACAGTAGCAAGACACACCATTCAAGACAAGTATATGTAGATGAGACTGCTCTATAGCATTCAATCAAACCTACCCCCCATTTCCATATACACCACACTTTTGCCTTTTCTGAGAAAGAAAAGCTTGCTGTTACAGTTTGTTTTCTTTTTAAACAAGCCGCTGAAGCCTCCCTAATGAAACCATACTGTAATTCAGTACTGTAATGACATTATGATGTAAGTAAATTTAATTTGCTGCTCTTGTAAAACAAAATAAATGAATGTTGATTTAACATGACATTGAAAATCTGTCATTTAATACAGCTAAGAAAAACAACTGATAAATACACCTGTAAGAATAAATGTTTAACGCTTTAATTGTGTATTTAGTAATCCACAGATAATCTTTTTTTCCCACTTACAGCACACAAAATTTGTACAATGAGCTCACATTTGCAGGAAACACACTGTAGGGGGGTGTCTAAATTACACCAGCTTATGACAGGGGTACCCCAGGGCACGATACTTGGACCGCTCCACGATATACACAATAAATGCAACCTAGCCCGCCTAGCAATTCTACGAAATATCACATTCCATCTGGGCTCAATAACACTAACATCATCAAAGTCACTCAGGATCCTGGTGATAGAGTTTATTGTAGCTCTTAGCATTACCCACTACATTGCTACGACCGCCTAGCCAGTCAGATCTGCATTGTTCAATGTCACCAAGATCAGATCTTTTGCACTTGTTTAAACCCATAGCCATTTCAAGACTGGACTACTGCAGTGCTCTATCAGGCAACTTTCCAGCTAGCACAACAAATTCAAATGACCCAGAATCCAGACCAGTGGTACCATCACAACTGGGCACCTTTCCAAATCATTCACACCCACTTGGTGAAATGATCTTCGACACTCCACCCGAGCAGCTGAATCCCTCACAATAAGACAAAACACTTTCCTAAGCACTTGATATGCAACCATCTACATTGCAGAATCCTCTGACCCTCACAACGCTCGAAGAATATTGTTCATCTGTTGTCACTGCACCGCTATCTTCACTTATAGGTTGCTTTGAATAAAATGATCTGGTAGTAAGTAGAGTAAATAAATGAGAAACAAGCTATCTATAATTAAACTAGACATTCTACAGATGCAAATGAATTATAACATTTGAACAGACTTTTTTTGTGTAAAATGATGCTTGATAATACAGAAAGACAATTATTTAATGATAGCAGTGGATATTTAAGTAGCACTAAGTTTGCATTGCATATTTCTTTATCTTTGAAATAATAGCT
This sequence comes from Puntigrus tetrazona, assembly GCF_018831695.1. NCBI lineage: Eukaryota > Metazoa > Chordata > Actinopteri > Cypriniformes > Cyprinidae > Puntigrus > Puntigrus tetrazona. The sequence goes on along the minus strand of NC_056722.1, from coordinate 11,577,474 downwards.
TTTTCAATCTAATTGCAAAAATCTTTCAAATTAAGGCAAATTGAGCACATTTACAAAAGGGACAAATGTCATTAAATGGGGGAAACCTATATTCAACTAAAACGTTCCTTAAACATTGTCTATGAGTAATGTAGAATATAAATTAAGGCTGCAACTGAAACCACATGGTGAGTGTGTAGGCAAATCTCTGAGGTCATTCTAAGTACTCAACAATCATTCAGTGCTAAGGTGTTTCCGACTTTCTCCTTCATGAAGAAGGTTTGTTCAGTCCATTGTTGATTCAACTGGTTGGCAAAGGCTTCCTGGTCCTAAAGCTGTCATTTTATCTGACCAGTAGATTTTCATGTTTGCACTACAGCCAAGTATAGTTTGTCCAAACAATAGACTATAGTCTATAGTAACTATTGTAGTTAACAGTCATTTTCATGGCTGAAAGAGGTGACTGCAGACTGTTTTAAATCATTTCTCTTCAAACTATAGGTACTGGGTTTGAAGCTTGAAATATGGTGTGAAAACTCTGGCCTTTTTTAGCCCCCAAAGTAAGACCCCTTCTTGTATTTCTCTCACTCTGTCTGGCAAGACTAGGGTAAATATTTACTGAGATAAATCCGCCAGCAGGAGTGGCCCCCAAGCTCTCCCGAGTGGCCTTTTAGTCAGTCCCCAAGGGGTCTCCTTCCTCTCTGATCCCGAGCAGTGAACCTGTCTTACACAGACCCCCAACTGCGACATTTATAGTCAAGAATGTTCTACACCTAACCACAGTCCTGAGAATGAGGCCAAACTACAACCCAAGAATGGCAGATTTTGACACACTAGTCTCTCTCTCTCTCACACACACGAGCGCACACACAAACACACATACCTATGGGAAGCTGACATCCTGTGGTGTGACAATCCATCTATTTTAAACAGCATTTTGCTATTCCATAGTAAAAATATCGCAATTTTTGTTAATTGCTAGTGCAGCTTAAGCAAGTTGATCGCTTGAAATATTAAGAACATGCCTGGTTATGTCTCTCCAAAATCTAAAGTTAGTTATAGTTTTTATTTAGTTTGGACTGCATTAATCACAGAGAACTATAAACAATTACTGTAAAACACTAAAATTATATTTACTAATGGGTGTTACTGTTTTATTGATTGTTTGTACATTTTAATGATCTTAAAATTGGCCTTATCTTTAAGAATAAAATTTATTGACAATTTTTGGATGATTCACCAATATATGATGCATCTGTGTATTCAACGAACATGAGGAAAAAAAAATCACAGATAAACACACTGCATTCAAGTACACCGGTTTTGTTTACCTCCGCCTTTTCTTCATTTACTGCCACTATTTACAGTCAAGGGCTCTTTAGGAGTAAAGCAGATATTTAGTGTGGAGTTTCATTGAGTGTAAAGGCCAGATTTGTGGTACCCCATAAAGAGCTTCTCTTCCTGCCTGTAAAATTTAATGCCACACTGTTACTGCTGTGAGTGGGTCCTGTGGGCCTCTGACCTTCGAATGAAGACCGCTGTCTGCTTATCATATGTAGGGATGGCTATTATAAGTCATTTAAAGTGATAGTTCACCCATAGATTCACATTTTGTCATTAACACACCCTAATGTTGTTCCAAACCTTGAATTTATTTCAGTCATAGAATTCAAAAGGAGATATTTCGAAGAGTGTTGGTGTAGGCCATTGATTTTCATAGTTTACTATTGAAGTCACTGCTTTTGAACATAATAAAGAAACTCGATCGCGTATGGAACACAATTAAATGATGACAGAATTGTACATTTTATAGGTTAACTGTCCCTTTAAATGTTACAGATTTTTGTAAGTATGAAGCACAGGAATCACATATTCAATCACATTGCAGTATTTTGGTCAGCATCAGTGAAAGAACACAGATGTTAAAGAACCATTAATAGAAATAGTTATTTTAGCTTTATGAGCTGTTTAATTTGACAGTTACAGCCAAAAACTGTCAAAATCACGTGCCAAGGTACACATGTGGTTTCTTGACCAAAAGACAAAAACATTGTAACTGCAACAAACTCACAGACCCTCTCACAAAAAAGCTTCTCCTTGGAGCAATTACACAATGACATTCTTGGTGGTGACGGCATGCTGGAGTAATGGACACGGCGTTCCGCATGGAATAACATCCATCCTGGAAAGAGCTGAGGCAGGGAAGCTCTCTCACCCACTCCCATGATGACATGAAAGAGAATGTGAGTGCTGTCTGCGTCCATGTGAAGTTTATCTCTCTTCCTGTCTTTCATCACTGTGGTTATTAAACCTCCATCCCTAGAGCTCGGCGATGTCTAATTACACCAACGGTAAACAAAAGGAGGGTTGAGGGAGGGGGAGATGAAAAACCGCAGCTGGACAGTGCCGTGTTATTATAATTCTTTAAGCGATACTGTTAACGTGGTCAGGCATTTTAGTCCAGCACCTAATAACAGCTCGGAGGTAATTACAGGTCTAGCGTTGGGGCGGCTCATACTGAGCTGAGCTAGACTCTTGTTAACTTCCCTCAGGCCAAAGGCTGGTGAGTTCCTCCGCACCTCAAGCTGAGCATTAGCGCTTAATGTGTTGTTTTGTTTTCACAGATCACCAAACTTAAGAAACAGTGTCAAACCTCTAATCACACGTAATGTACTTTGCCTGAATTGGATGCTCATAGAGAGAGAAAGAATTTTCACAGGGCGAATCTCCTGAAACCTTTTAGGAGCACGTCAGGCCCAGATTCAAAAAGAAGAAAAAAATTAATAACTTAAATGTAACCATCACACATACAATTGATAAGACAAAAGAAAGTGGCATATTTACTGCATTTCTATTTCTACCAATCATCATATCAGTGTATTTTAATATTTTTCTAATACTATTTTAGAATTTATTAAGAAGATTTGTCATTTTACTTTTTTGTCACTTCATTTTTATTTCAGTTTGAATTTATTTTTCAAATTAATTTAGTTTTAAATTTCATAGAATATATTTTATTTCAGTATTATATATATATATATTTTCAAATTAATTTAGTTTATAAATTAATTTTATAGAATATGGATATATACATTGCCATGGCCCAAACTAGTATGAAAGACTTTATCTAAAATTATCCTTCTGCCATCAGTGGGTCAATCTGAATTTTATGAAGTGACAAGAATACTTTTTGTATGCAAAAAATATAAAAATAACAACTTCAACAGTTTGTCTTCAATGTGTCTCTCTGTGTCACCATAGCACCATTTTGGAGCATATCCGCTGTACACCGCAAACGCTCCTCTAGGTCAGCTACAACACAATTATTTTTATTTTCTTTACATATAAAAAGTATTATTGACGCTTCCGATTGAACTACCGATGGCAGATAGACTATTTTGACAATGTCTTTCATACTTTTCTTGACCATGACAGTGTTATTTTCTTGGCAGTCAATGGTGACAGTCAAAAACCTCACAGTTTTCATTCAAAATATCTTAAATTGTGTTCCAAAGACAAACAAAGCTTTTAAGGGTTTGGAACGACATTTTGAAACCAAGTGATTAATGACAAAAATGTTATTTTGGGGTGAAGTAACCCTTTAAAAAAATTAATTAATTAATTAAAATACCAAACATTATTGTATTAAATATAATTTGTTAATTTTCTTTTATCTTGACTTTCTTGAAATTCATCCCAAAAGTTATTTCATCAGTTGGAGAGAGCTTATAACCTTGTGCACTTGTGTCTCTCAATATGGGTCAAGATGCAGCGCTCACAGGCTGTTTTTTTGAAAGCTTTGATAAGACTGTTTTCATATTGGAACCATATGCACTCTCAACACTGCCACAAGGGGACGGCTGTCACAACGGCCTCGCAACTTCCTGCTCCAAATCTAAATATTTACTCTCCAGTCATCCCAAGTCGTGCCAAGGAGAAGGGTTGATGTTTTGGGTTATGTAAAGTCCAATCCTTCAGAACAAATTAAGCAGATTTTCCTCATTAGACTGGACACGTAGTGTACAAGGTTTAGGAGCTTTGAGTTTAGGCACTACTGTATAAGTGGGTGAATCTGTTCTCAGCAGGATATATTACATACCTAGTTTGTGTTTATATCAGTTAGTTGTATTGCATTTAGGAAGTTAATGCACTGGCTTTCACAATGTATGTATGAATATATATATATATATAGTATGCAAAATAAAGCATCTCAAAAGGTTCCAATTCACATTCATCTAATATTGTGATTGAAACTTATGAACTCTTATAAACTTGTGTTCTTAAATAAACTTAAATATTTCACCCCAGGTCCTTCAAGTTTCATTGCCTAACATTCATAATTAGCTCTGGATTAAGTAGTATTAGCGCTAAGCTTTCAGACCACCCCAAACCACAGCAGTAATGAGAAGCAGAAACTGGATTAGGACTGCTGTTCCTAGACTGTTTTTCCCCCAACTTAAAAGATAATTTATTTAATTAATAGAATATTGTGCCAAATATACTCAACCGAATATGGGATACTTGGGACTGATTCAAAGGCTTGACATTTTTATTCACAACATCAGGGCTGGCGCCAAAACCATTATTTATACTAGTTGCGTGTGCCCTGAATTTTTCTGACATATAAGTGGAATTTGAAATGAAAATAAAAATGTTTATGCTATACATTTTTATTTAATAATGTTAGCTGAATTTTAGAGTCCTTTCTTTTTCACAAGAGGCCAGAAAATTATTCTACTGAACATATAATGTGTGGTTACTTTAAACCTTAGCACTCAAGGACCAACTGAGTTTCCTTCAAATGTCTGTGCCAGCTATAAACTTGACAGTAGCTTAACTGAAAGAGACTAACTAGTTAAACTCTAAAGCAGAGTGTTTGCGTTCATATGTGATACATTTTTGTAGACCAAAACGCAGAAATTAGATGTATTTTAGCACTTGTCATAAGTCATCCTGATCTCAGTTATTTTTCGAATGAGTTTTTGGTTAAAAGCCTGAAATAACATCTATGAACAGCATAAATTTCTTTTTTTTTTTTTTTTTAAGCTTTTACATAGCTTTTTGTTACAAGCGACTAAATTGGACCACAGAGGATGTTGGGGTCATTAACCATCATGCCAAACAGCTACTTATACTCTCTAGTCCACTTTTACTGCTTGATTTTGCTGATAATCTAACTCTTGCAATCTATTCTAACTCAAACTTTCAAAAAAAAGTATTTAAAAAAAAGACTTCAGAAGGTTGTGACACCGATGTTATGCAACAGTGCTCTAGTTCAGTAATAGCTGTTTAGCTAGTTTATGTTTAGCTGGTCATTGAATTTACGTTTACAAAATTCATTCAAGTTGTGTAAGTTTGTAAAGATAATGACAAAACATAAGAAACATATAAATTGGTCATCTCGTTTTCAGGGTGATGCTAATTTGTGTGTCAACCTATCTATTAAACTATTATATCTATATAATATATATTAACTATTATATCTATTAACCTAAATCTATTGTTGAGGGCTGTTAAAAGACTTCAAATCAAGACACAGGATGTCAGGCCTGACATATGTGCTGCTTTTTAAATGAATTCTTGAAGGGATCTTAAAGAGATTTATTGAGTCCAGACTCTTATTATGCAAGAGTACAATATAAGAAGATCTGGACTCAATAAAACTCATCACATACAACCCCGAACTATCCCATGTCAACATCTTCTGAAGAGACTATATGGCTGATTTGTACCATAAATTAATATTAAACCTCTCTTCTTTAGAAAAAAAAGGTAATTAATACACAAAATGGGAAATGTCAATGGCTAACCTGTATGAGCTGATCCTTTTGACGCCTCCTGTGGACTGTTGGAGCGATTTCGGTTCGGTTGACGTCGTTTGCCCACTGATCGGGCAGTTCGGATACGGACTTCGCTCACTTTGAAATAGGCCACCATGAAAGGCTGCCTCTCTAAGGCGCCATCACGACCTACTAACCCCACTTCCTTGGGATTGATGCTCCAGCCTTTAAAAATAAAAAAGTGCAATAAATGGGCTATTCCTTGCTCATCAAAATGAATCGAAAATTCAACAAAAGAGCAACAAATTAATCTTTTGTTTTTAACAGATTAGGCTATTTATTAAAGTTTAATGTTAATAAAAATAGAATAGTACTAATTGAAGATTTTCAATGGAACTAGCTACAGCCTCTATCTGCTGAAGTTAAACTCTTTTGTGATACAATATCTGTCTTGTCTTGTCATCCTGTCGCACTGTAGAGCTTCTTCTTCTATGTGTAAACATACCTGGCAATAAAGTTGATTCTGATTCTGATATTTAGCAATTACTAAATACTCCAGCCAGGTAAAACTTAAAAAAAATTCAACTTCATTGAATTTTTACTAATGCACCTTATAGATATTGAGCAGTATCCATTTATAGTGATCACTGTGCTGTTCCAATAGTCAGAAGTGCAAAATTACCTAAGACCAAACTTTGGATAATTATTAGATGTCGTATGTCTCAGTTTGGTAAACAAGGTTTTGTTGATGATTTTGAGGGGAGAAGATTTAATTGATTCCAAATATTGAGTGTTCCTGGACTTATTTTCATGACGGGCTCACCTCTATCAATAACAAACATGTACCTTTTAAAAAATATTGTACAAAGGGTGAAGATAACCCTTGATTCTCTTCTACATTATTAAATTTGATCAATGAGGGTAATGTCACTTTGACTAAAGCAAGGAATTCTGTAAGGATTGTCGTTTAAGGATTCTAATCTAAGCATTCTTCATTTTAATTTTTAAACCCATTTTTACCCGTCAGACCAAAAAAACAACAACTGTTAAACTATTGAATGTAAAGTCTAACCAATTAGAGCTACTTTTAAGCATTTTTTAAATGAGGGGTGTTCCTCAAGGATCTGTTTTGGGCCCACTCTTCTAAACAGAGTTACCAAAGGAAACGTAAAAGAATACTTTTAACTAGCCAAGAAGGTGCATACTTTGAGAAAACAAGAATTCTCATTCATTTCGCTGATTCAAGCTGATGCAGGACTCCTTGGAAATATAAACACATGAGTTAAACTCATCTTAAAAACATCTTACCAGTGCTGGTCTCCACACTGATCTGTAGACCCAGATTATGAGGTGGACTCATCACCCAGAGATTACTAGTTGCTGTGATGTCAAACTCCAACCAACCTTCTTCAGTGGCCCACAACCTGCGAGATTCCAGCAGAAACAAGTCGGCATCCCTGCAAATAAGCAAGTCATTAACTGTTATACTATTTACAATGAACCCATTTAATCATTATGTATTATTCATTATTATAGTACAATAATACATTTATTTATTTATTTATTTATATACACACACCATGTCAGCAGCAAGGCTATATTTAGATTGAGAACAAAGTAATAACAGGAAATACAGTATAAATCATTAACACATTAAAGTATAAATGCTATTTTAATAATAATTATTAGTGCTGTTAGAAAAATTAATTGGGATTAATCACATCCAAAATAAAAGTTATTATTTACATAATATATGTGTGTGTACTGTGCATATTTATTATTTATATATAAATACACACACATGCAACATTTATATTCTTATATTTTATACTATACATAAATATATTTAATATTAACATATTTTCTTAAATATATACATGCATATGTTTGTATTCATACATAATAAATGCACAGTACACACACATTTATTATGTAAATAAAAACATTTATTTTGGATATGATTATTTGCGATTAATCGTTTGATAGAACTAATATGTACTTATCACTTATATTGAAAATGCAAGTTTACACATGTAAAAGCAATGAATTTATGAATGCAATTCGCAAACACATTGGCTTGAAAGGTAGCTTCAGTCCATACATCCATGAATTTAAACAAGCTATTTAATTTATTTAGTCTAGTTAGTTAGTTTCCCGTTGCATAGCATCTTTCACCTCATCCTGATGTCTTCTTCAAACATTCTTCAATATTTTCCAAGGTCATTTTAAGGAATGCATTCAATTATTTAAAAAAAATTCTAATCCAGAGAAGCTTCATCACAGATTTAAGAACAGAGGTAGTTTGATCGCAGTAGCCTTACAAGGAGGCCTGTCCAATTATAGTAATTACACACTATGCATGGTAATAAGCATTGGCCAGGTCACTTCAAAGCTGTCGGTCACACAGGTGTTCTGGGAATGTCCCTGCAGCCCCTCGTTATTGCTCATTAATTAGAGCTGCTCTCTGAGGAACTCCATATGAGGTTCTTCCCTCCGGTGGTTCACACGTCACATTCGACGTGAACTCATCGTACTTATGCTGACTCACACTGTTTAGTACAACCAGTCACACAGCTTCACCTGGGACGGGGTCCCAATGAGACCACAGGGGAGCTGCCAACTCTAAAAGCACAACTGTAAACCTCTTATAGACACATTAAATTAACCGGAATAATAAAGTCAGAAGTGTCAGGTTTTTTTTGGTTACATAAATCGCATTTATTGCCTCTGTCATTGGCTGCTGTTAAAATGGACCTATAGTTTAATAGCTTCACGCTGCCATTGCATGCATACAGGACTGTCTTCACATATGGCTCGGCAGGGTTTTCCACGGAGGCCAGATGTACATGAAAACAACCAGGGATTAGAATATATACAAACAGAAAAGTAATAACTCTACAGCCATGGCAAGCTGGATTTTTCATGGGGTACTGATGGATTGTCCCGAAAACAAAACCTGATCTATGCTGTGATTTCAAAATAAATACAACTGACAGTGTTTAAAAATGCGTCTCAGTTTTCTCCAAAACAGTTTTATCCCAATATAATGAAGTATTCAAAGCTGCTTTGAATAAAAATGCATATACAATGGTTCAAAGACATCACAATGTCCGCATCAAAAGAATTTTACAAAAGTGATTTTGTCCACAGAGAGCACATCAAATATGAGTAAAGTACTTTTAGGGTTTTGAAGAATAAAATGTTGAAATTCGTGTGTGTTTTGTGCAGGGAAAAACATTTATCATATTTATCTTTTGCTCAGAAAAACAAAAATAAAATTGCAATTTTGTGGCAGCAACAATTTAAAGCAGTATTACACTTATTGAATTTATGCTTTTTCATCTTTGCCCAAACTTTCTAATAATACTATATGTTTCCTGCAATATATGATTTGCCTGTGGTTAATATTAGCAGTATTCAAATTTTGTGTAAAACGGTAAAACTGTACTGTAAACTAGACTTGCTTTTTTTTCCCTTACACTTTAGAACTGTGGAATATGGCAGTATTCTAATGATCAATTTCAGACATAGCCAAACAAAAGAAGATGGGAAATGTTTGCAAACAGTCATTCCTAGTCGAGTAAAAATTAAACACGTATGAGATATTATAAAGGTGCACAGAAACAATTAAGGTCCAACCACTTGGAAAATTTTCTTAAATTCTATTTTTTCTTTACATTTAAGGCCATGTGTAGCTTGGTGACTTGAGGTTTACTATGCTGCTGAGTTAGGTCAAATCGTCTTGCCACATGGGCTAAATTCAGACAGATATATAGTACAGCCCCTCTGCACCACCTCCAGAACCAAGCTATTTTTTGCTTCATGGATTAAAGGCTTACACACTTCAGAAGTTTCTTTCAGTCATCTTGTACATCCGCTTAGCTTAGCTATACCGCATTCCTCCAACCAATGTGTTTTTTAAAGATCACAAACCATAAACACAGTAATTATGCTGTTACAACTTGACAAGTCTGCAAATTAATCTGTTTGTAAGCAAATACATTTTGCAAGCCACACAGCATTTGGGATTTACATGCAGAAAGTAGCATGTAGGGAAATGCCACAAAGCACGCTATAATTTGCACCTTTTTGTGATACAATGACTGGCGATACATAATCTCAAGATATGACTAAAAATAAAAGACTCCCACTGCAGGTTTGTGGAAAAACATTGTGTTCATTGTTCAACTCAGGATGTACACCGAATGAACACTTTGTGATTAACATTAGAAACAATTTAGAAAAGAAACATGTAGCTCATTGTTATCATTGCTAGCAATGTTCTCTTTTTTTATTCGGTGCCTTTTTCTGTTAAATAATAATAAATTTAAAAAATGGCTTCACAGCCACATCTTATTGGTGAGTTTTGGACACTTCACCGGTCACACCATCTGCCTTTCTCAAGGAGATATCCCTCCCACCACCCACAAAGTCAATGTTTGACGTGTGTTGGTGGGTTCTTTTTTAGACGCCAAACTAGAGCTATTTCAGTTGTGCATCGTGGTCATGGCCTTAGTCTACATAAAGTACATGTTACACAACCTCTGCTGTGTTTAGTGATGGATGTCTGGGCTTGGGTTTAAAACATAGACAATTACTCACTTAAAAATCATAAATAAACACCAACAAATACCGAAAATAATATTGTTGCAGTTGCAGTTTAATTGTATTTAAATTAGTTAAAATTGAGTAGGTGTGTAAGGGTGTTCATCTACCTCAGTTTTGAAGTCACGGTTCAATATGTTTTCGGTACAGAAGGAGGAAAAATACAGTTATTTTCTTAAACAGTGGCTTATTCAAACTATGTCTGTCCTAAAAACACAAAAGTCTGTCAATATTACAACCAACTCATGTGTACTCCTGTTGCACAATTTAAAACTAATGCTGTCCCACTAGAAGTAATAAAAAATTTTACTGTTCCCTAAACAATTACATTTTAATAGTAAATCTGAGTTAGTTCATTTTAGTGAAGTGGGAAAACCAATTTAAGTAAACCGGTTACACTTTATTTTGATAGTCCATTTTAGACATTCAGCAATAAGTGACTTTGCAACTACATCAACCAATTATCATGTCTGCTTACTCTCAGGGTAGACTGTAAGGGTAGGTTTAGGGTTAGTAGAATAAGTTGACATATACTTGTGAAGTTTCTGATAGTCAGTATTGTGGACCCCTGTGTCCATATTTATGGAATTCTTTTTTTACATTTCTCTGCTCATTTACCTTTCTGGATGTTCCCCAACCACCTGAAACACGCTAAGTAGTAATGTCTCATTGCGGAAGGACCTGGTCACACACTCCTTGTAGATCCTGAATTCTGCAGCTGTGATGGCCTCTCCCTCTGGAATCTGGGACATGTTGAATTTGAACTCTTTATGGTGTCTTCTCTGCGGAGACAGCTCTCTGTCATTTTCCACTGTCCAAAGACAAACACAAAAGGACAATGATATGTTTTAGTGTGCTTGACGAACCACTATTGATGTATAATTAGCATTTTTGTATAATCTAGGTCACACTCAATATACAGTGGCAAGTTTGTGAGACTTTTAAAATATCTCCATTTATGCATTGATTGCTCATAAAATATGATTTGATCTTCTTCTAAGTCACACATTAAAGACAAATACAATCTGACTTAACTAATAACACACAAACTGTTGTGCTTGATCATAGGCAATTTCTACAAAAGCTAATTGGAGTGAATTACGGACATAAGATTAGAAGTATAAACTTCATAGATCCCTGCCCTTTTATGGATTTTTTAAAAATTACTTTTCATGCAGCGTGCAACACAGCTTTAAGTAAATGAAAACATCCTGAAAAGGTTTATTTGAAAGTGCACTGTGTATAAAGTAATTGTCTCTCAAAAGAAAGAGATGACTCTGAATCTCTTTAAAACAAGTCACAACAGTTCCACATTGAAGTCAACATGAAACATTAGCATATTGCCCGCCCACTTGATAGTGTTTTCATGTTGGTCTGAATAAAAATTCATTCTTTACTGCTAGGTGCCACTTTTGGGGTGGTAGAAGCTCATAAACACTGCTTTAGATGCCATCGACATCGGGTTAGGGGGGTTGGAAAAAATAAATGTTGAACATTTGGGAGTAGCTGGACAAATAAGGTAGAAATAAATGCATATTACAAGAAAATAAAAGTGTTTTAGATCTTGCATGAATGTCAACCTGTTGTTTGGGACTCCCAAAACCAAAATATGAACCTTTCATAACCCATGATACACTGACAAATATGTTCTTCTCAAGAAATGTTAGTGTGAACCATGCCTCAAATCCCAAAAGCTATTACTGGACCTTATAAACACATCGGAGTGACGCACAAAGCAGAAAAAGGCAAAGAAAGCATTTCACAAGCATTGCTAAAGATACCTTGTCTGGAAATGTATAAGAAAATATATATACATAAATTATACGGGGGAAAAAATATATAATATTTGTTCATGTGTACACTATCAAAAAAAAGAATAGAATAGTGATTATGAAAAGATAACATGAAGCCAGATACATAACCGCTGCTGTATAAAAAACATTAAGACATGTTTACCTGGATGTTCCACAGCAGTTTTTGGAAAATTCTGAGGCACAAAAATGCACAATGCATTGTTAAGAGGAAAAGGTCAGTGCACACCAAAACCTCTTTCCAACTTGAAGCATTGTAAAGGGAGCATCATGGTTTAGCACTGCCTCAGGGTCTGAGCACTTCATAATTGAAAGAACAATGAATTCTAAAGTGCATAAACACATTTTACAGGAGAATATCAGGACAGAAAATTGTTATGGAGGCTAGGTGATGCAATAAAACAATGAGGCACAAATACACGCAAATATAAGAAGATATGTGAAACCTGACATCAAAACAGCCAAAAATATTACTAAACAGAAACAGATTTGTGTGAAGGAATGATCCAAAATTGGTCAATAGACTTAAAAGCAGCTACAGAAAACATTTGATGGAATTTTTACTGCTCAACAAGAATCTACAATTTAGGGTTTACTGGCTCACTTAATTTCTCCACCCTGCAATGTGAATGATTACTTAACAGATTAATTAAGATTACTTAATATGAAAAGTGTGTTATTACATCAGATTGTGTTTTTCTATAATCAGGAGTAAATTAATAAAATGCAACATTTTATGAGTAATCAATGCAGACATTCAGATTTCTAACAGGTCAAGGTCAGGTCAAGCTTTACTAATATTCTAAATTTATGGGCAATTTGGATGCAGCAAAAGAACAGATATACAATAGACCTATACAATACATAAATACATAAATATATATATATAACACAGACCGTTTCACAGCCGCAATATTATTTATATATTTAAATATTTATATCACATATATAACCGGGACCTGAAGAGAGCATAAAGAAGGTACAAAAAATTATCACTCCAAGAGAGCAGATTGGGTCCGAGTCAAGACATTTCTATTGAACAAAAATGACAACAGCCCCTTGTCTCTGAATAAACTGCTTTCAGAAACTTTCATTCTTTAAACCTCTTGCAGTGCATCTGTGGCAGACAAATTCAAGTCTTGTTCTGTATGTGTAAACATTTGTTGCTAAATTCAGAAGGACAAATATTTCAATAATACTGTCTTGTTCTCCTGAGTCATTACCTAAGTAGTGCTAAGCCATGTTGATGGTGCAAACATACGGCTATTTAGACGTAAAAGTAAAATATGAAAGGAGACTCACACCAAGTCAAATTTAGTTTATAGTGGATATTTAGTCAGTTCTATAGGTATGACATAATAATAGTGAACGACTTACATGGTAATATGGTCTCTTCTGACATATACCTAAACATTATAAAGATATGGAAAGCTATGTACAGTCAATACTGGCCTATAATTGACTGACCTAATTCACCCATATGGTCTATACACGCATTTATATTACAGCACCACTTCATAGAGCGTCCAGATGTGCAGGGCATGTGCTGTAGTTGTGATTCACTATTTCTGGTAGAATTCTAATTCTTTATTTATTCAAGCTGTTCCCACAGCAAAGGACATCATGGCAATTCATTTCTCCACAGTTTCAAGTGCTAGCAGCCACTCTTACAGAAAAAGGAAACTATGACCAGAGTGTGTTTTCTCATCAGATGACAACTTTGTCATTTGTTGTGCCGCTCTTCCTCCCACGTCACAGTCAACCCTTCCTCTTGTTCCTACGAATGACCCATGGGCTGTATTTCTTGCCATAAGTACAAGTCCAGCCGGATGCCCCGCTTGTGGGCCCAGGGTGAGGTGTCCTGCTCTGATTATATTTCCATGCTTCCCTAGGTGAGGAACACACACTTCCATCTAAGCCCTGCCTACTTTTGAAAAGGAAAAGAATGTTGTGGAGTTAACTAAATCGTGGAGCAGAGGAATGAATAAGGGATCAACAAGGGTATTGGGATAATGTGAAGACTACCCCCTTTTTCTGTTTGGTGAATTACAGTAGCTGTTTAAAGTTCTTCAACATCACAAGGGAGCAACTTCTCTGATCTGTGGTCTTCCAACAGAGAGTTACACTCCTCTGCTGTCCTGACACATGCATTACAAATTAAAACTGAGTCTCTTGAGAAAACCTCAAAGGGTCTAAGACGGATCCCTGAGGGACACCTTGTCCTTGTGCTGCATACTCTGCTCTAATTGACTGACTAACCTTGGAGAACCAACCTGCAAAGTACAAAATAGTGTACTGGCAGCATCAAGTGGGACTTCTGACCTCTAGTGAGGGCTTACTACCAGAAACGAAGGGAAAGAAGAGTAGAGACTGAATTTGCTTTAGTGAAGTTCCAGCTTCTGGGTTCACATGGCAATGGCTTAACACCAGGCTTTTTCTCACTCACAATGTGCCTGAGTAATTCATACTGAAAGCAATTTCCAGAGGCCCCATTTGTGATGTTTTTCACATCAGCACATCAAGTTTGAACGTGGCTGTTTCACATGCTGCTGAGACTTCTTCATTAACAGCTTCCACAGGTGGATCCAAAAAGTCTGTCTCTCAGTAGCAAAAACATCCGAGATGACAGATATATTAAAGGTCATCCACACACACAGTCTCGAGGGCCACTGGACTAGAAATTGCCTTGTTTTATTTCTGAAAAAACAATATGATGAGTGAAATCAGACTAGCCATGAGGGTGTGGCAGAACACATACTCTGTCAATGCCATTCTTTTCATAAGACTTCATTCCCTGTATTGCCATTATTAAAGCGGAAATTTGCAAAGCCCCCAACTGCTCAGGAGTTCTAATTGTATCCTCTGCAAAGACTGTTGCCTTTTTGAGAGGATAATGGAAAAAATGAGGCTCACATGATGATAGATTATACTTATATCAAGGACTTGGCATCAACAGTAAGAAACACAACTAAAACCCACAGAGCCCATATGGTCTGATATGACTGATGTGGTTTTTCAGAGGACAGACCCAGAAAGGAACCACAACAATAACTGTGTGGCCACATACTAAACAAAAATGTGAAAGTGCAAAGGGTTGTTTGAGTAACAGACATTTAAGAGAGACAAAGTGGAAAGTCTTGAGTGGCTTTCATTGTGTTGGCGTTCTTCATTATCTTCACAGATACTTTTCACCCACACATTAACAGGAAAAGAGGACAGGGATGTGATGACAGATCCAGGGAGAGGGACATACAATAAGAAATGATTTATTCTAAATGCTAAACAAAATTCTATGAATTCTGTATAAATCCTTTAAAATTTAAGCTAAAATATAATAATATAATATAAAAAATAAAATATTTTAGGCAAGTTCTACTGTTGATCCATAAGACATCTTATTTTTGTCTACATTGCTGCAGTATTCTGTCATAGGACCTACTTTTGCCACACAGCTCTGTTTATTAACTGCTAAAAGAAGCATGTTTAAAGGAAATCACAACCAAGAATGGAACAAATTTAACATAATAATAACACCCCAATATAGAGTACATAGCTGAATTTAAGTTAATTTTATTACAATTTTAATTTAGTTAAAAATGTAGGAACTTACATTTATTTCAAAAGTACTAACATTTGTTACATCAAAAAAAAGAGATAAAATAATAAATATAGAGAAAGGGTCTGGAAAAAAGCTCTGCGTTGTTCTAATTAGGGCTGATTCTCCATTTCCACCTGTGTAACATCTGTTTCTTTCCTTCTGTGCTATTGTCATTAGCCCACACAGGACAAAATCGAGTGGGCTGTGACCTACAGAGAAGATATGGAAAACCTTCAAAACATACATGAGCACGCACACGCACACACACACACACACACACACATATATATATATATATAGTCAGATAAATTGTCATACAGCTACATGGGCTGGGCAGTCAGGCTTCAGTGTGGTCCGTGGTCAAATGCGAGTCGCACTTTAAATGTTTTCCATCACATCCCCTGAAGTAGTCCGGTGGTCATTTGCATTTGATTCGCTCACCACATCTTGACTTTTTCCTCCCTGCCCACAACCACTAAGAAAAACAAAAGCTCATTTCTATTTTTCTCACCACATCCACTTCCTCCAAGACCAAAGGGGGCGCTACAATGATGTCCATTTTAATTCTACACATCATTTTTTACTTTATTCCAGATGGTTTTGTTCTATGAACAGAAGCTGCTAAAGAAAACTTTGTGCGTGAAGCTTGACTGTAACACTCCTTCCTTTAAAATTAAAGAAAACTTACTTTCTTAATCCTCTTTATCCAATGAGATACATACCTTCACCAAAAAATTTAATTTGGTGTTTATTTACTCACTTTATGACTAAAATAGTAGAGATACAAGTGCTGAGCAACATGATTACTTGAATATTGATTCAATTATGCTGATATCAACCAATTTAATGGTTTTTCACACGGAATTCTGACAATGGCCCGCTTTCCGATTTCATAAAATCAATTTTACTAACATTTTCTACAGAGTACACAGTGTATACTATATTGTATGTGTAGACTTGGAGCAAAACAAGTCACTACCAACAAGTTTCTGTTAAGTATTAAGACATAATTTATATCTAAAGGTTTTTAATTATTCTGCCCAATCCAAAATCAAGTCTACCACAAACTTGTGAGAAAAAATGTTGACCATACACAAAGCCTGCAATTATTTCCTACATCTCTGCAGCACATGAAACATTGAGAACTAGATGATTTGAAAGCTGTCTCCTTTAGTTTAACCAATAAAAATGTGCTGTGAAGCCAGGCATGTGAAGAATCCATCTGTGTTTATGTAATTATCTCCAGAATCCCCGTTCACATTCTCTTCCCCCACAATCTAATTGTTCCAGCTTCTGTAATGAAAAGCTACCGCGACTCGCTTGTGATCTGTATGACTACACTTGCTCTTAAAAAACGTAAATGATGTTTTAAACAATTGACCAAACCTACCAAAACTCCTTTAACCAAACATCTTATAACCCTGGGGTTATGAAAGCCTGCTCTAGAACAGAGATTGTGGTTTCACAGGAATATTAAAGGTGTTTAGCAATAGATAAAAAACCAATCACAAAAAGATCTTCTGAGAGAAATTGAAATGAAAAGTAAAAAAAAAAATTTAATTAATTAATTTAAGGTAAAATTATGGTGAATGCTCTTGTGTGTTTACCCTTCATTTTTCTGTCTCGGTCTTATCTTTTTGCTGTATGTTTTGGGACAACTTGGGCCAACCAATACAAGTTTATGTGGTGTTATTTCCATAGGTGGACAAGTACACAGAGTTCTAGCTTTTTGAAGCTTTTTAACATTTAAAGATTGTGTGTGAACAGTGAATCAGTTCTGTCAGTGTGTTGGCATTGGAAGCTGTAACATGTCCAACATAGGCTCAATGGAAAAGTGTTGCCCGCCCCCCCTTCCCTTTTTAAAAAAACCCTCCAAAACACACACCTAAACATATAGTCACTGCAGTTGCAGACCAATAGTTGTATTGCCATCCATCACATTTTTTATCCTTATCTTGAGCAGAATAGGCTACAGTTGAAATTATTACAATGCCAAATTTCTGATACAACAGAAATTTCACAATTCTTGATGGCAGTTTTGATTCCACAACAAAAAGTAATTCCAGGCACTAACACTAGGTAAATAAAATTCCAATAGTACAGTCTTACATTGGTCATTGCATGTGGATAAAAGACCAGGGGTTTTGTATTCAGGAAGCTGGGAGATGGCAGGGGTTTGACACAGCATTCCCTGGGTATTTCCTACAACCATGATCTAAGTCTCTGACCCACGCAAAGCATCAAAGGCACAACTACAGGAGTCAGAGCTCTGAGCAGAGGTCAGAAAGGGGTGCAATAGTTTATGACAAACCATAGATGACACTGTCATAAAGATCCATCGTTTGGTGTGAACAGTAGGAAAGAGACTATAGAATGTTACAATCTTACTAGATATTAAAATATGAAAAACTACATTTTAAATTGGAATTCATTAACTAGTTAAGATCATTAAACTTCTCTTTGGAGTACTGCATTCTAATTGGTCAGTGGACTGTTGTCCCAAACAAGTTTTTTTTCCTACATAGCTGTGCTAGTTTCAGGTCTCTCAAATCCCTTCACACTCTCTTTGTTCTCACATAATTCAATAATTTACACTCAAATCAATATTTCATGTCCATTTAGTTATAATTTTTTTTTATTTGGAAAGTTTCCTTGTAATATTTTCTCTGCTTCACATCAGGGACTGTCAGGTTTATTTTGCATTAAATCATCCTGTCAGTTTTATTTTGTGGTACTGACCTTTAGGAAAAAATTATTTTTATAGTTTTATGCTGGACCAAATCTTCATTGGACTGATCTGACATTTATGACGGGAAGAAATGAAATCTGTCTGCATTACTCTGTATTTGCAGGATACTAAAAAGAACAGCAGTAATTTGTGATAATTGCGACTGCTAAAAGATCTCTGATGTCTTCCAATCTCTTCATCTCTGTAACCTAGCGCCAACTATCTGAAGCAAATCATCATGGTGAATGGCCACAGTCAGTTGGCCATACCTGCATGTCAGTAGCAGAATTATACTGAACAGAGAGGAATGTGTGTGTGTGTGTGTGTGTGTGTGTGTGTGTGTTTTCATCAGTTTAGGCACAATCAGGTTAACTTGCTTTGTGTAGGAGAATGTATACTTTAGGTTCTGCATATGTGGTAGGGAAACAGACTAACAGACATTACAAAAGTCAGCTGTTCTGCCTTTAACAGGCGTAAAACAAATCCATTTTCACTTGAGCGCCGACACAAGCCAACGACCTGTCAACAAATATTATAATGTCTTTTTTGTATAAGGAGGAAATTCCATAAAATGGAGGAAATGGTCTGGAAAATAAACATTCCCATTCTTTCCTTCTTTTCGGCATATAGAAACATTAATAAAGGCATAATCCATGAGAACAGCTGACAAAACATTTTGGGATAGACTAATGGTACTTTGTGCTTTGGCAACCTCACAAAAGAGATATGAGAACAGTATTACTAGAGTGTAGACCTCAACACTCACAGCCTAGAAATGACACAACAAAGATGCTTGGACCTATTTTCTTAGAGACAAATATGTTATGCAAAACATAAACAACCTCTGTCTAATTTTGAGCTTCAGAAAACTAAGCCACTCTTTATTAAGTGAATTACATAACAATGAAAAATTGGGCTCCAGTTACTGTTGTATTATTCTTTGCTAAAATATGGTTGTTACCAAAATTTTAGAAACAGGGCACATTTTTCATTCCAAATTTGATTCCATGGCCAAAAATAAAAATAAGATTTCTAGCATGAGTAAAACAAATTCAAACAATTACTGCAGTACGTGAATATTCACTAGTCACCCACTTTTTGATGGTGCGCATTGAATCTTATTATATGAGGAGATACCAACCTCTGGCTCTAATATTGGAGGAACGGCAACAACAGCAACTTTCATCATATGTGCCTAGTAAATCAATCACATTATAACTTTAATGTCAATTAATCACATTTGAAGTTGTACAGCCTTTAATCACTGTTTGCAGACCATAAAAAGTAAGAAGTTGTGCTGTAAGCTCAATATTAACTGTCAAAAAATAACTAATGTCATTTTCTCACAAAAGCAATTAAGAATTCTGAAGCCTCTTCTTCGCTAACATCCATTACATTTTGTACTTATTTATTTATTTACTGATAACATTTGAGCAGCAGATCTTAATTCCAGTCCTTGTGACCCTTCACTGGGAATTTGACTGACAGACAATCTGACCAATCATACAGCCAAACTGATATTTTGTCCAACAAACAAACAGAGTAGATTAATGGTGGTGGACTTAAACTTGGTGTGTTTTCTTGGTGTGTTTCAGCAGTTGAATCTAGATACCATTTGATGGTCCTTCATGTTTATTTCGTGCTATAACTGGTAGAGAGGAAGAGATGATTATTTTATGAAGTATTACAGTGATCTGCCACAAAACAGTATTTTAAAAAAATATTGTTTGAAGGCTGAGACTTTGTTTCATACTAGAAGTAATCCACTCTGTTTTGTCTGTTTACCTACACAAACTGCATGTTGTAACATTCACTTTAACTGGTACAAACCAGTTCTAACAGATTTGGGGAAAAAAAATCAACAAATGAAAAATTTCCACCGGTGCTATATCACCCAATCCAAATTCAAAGATCAAGCTTAGGGGTTTGAAACCTTTCATGACCAATTCTGGCCACTGAAGCACCCCAAGGTGGTGTTTTTTCCAACACTTAGGAGGTTGGAATGTCAAATTTTGTCTTGATTTACCTCTGGTGTTTATTTTGAGGCATTGTGTGCCGCGTCTCCTACAACAACAGCTACCTGTGTTTCTATGTCTGCGTGAGCATGCCAGGCAGAGAGACCTGTTAGAGCCATCTGTGTGTGCTGCAGCAGGTGTGTGTGAGCTCAGGGCTGGCTAGAGACACAGATTTAGAGGAGGAAGTCTGTGTCAGACAGCAGAGATGGATCTCCCCTAAGGGATCTGATAAATAAGGAAAAAATATCTTTGAAAAAGGAAACGCAGCTGTTTCCAAAGGAGAAGTCAAAATATTGGTGGCTTGCATTCCACAGCAGCAAGTACAACAGCCAAAGCCTTTCTCTCTCTTTGATTGTGTGTATTCTCTGACATCCCCTTCCACAGTCTTCTTCCTCCTGGAATCTCCAGGTAGGACATGTTTTAAGTATAAATGCTAACCAATCTCAAACTCAATTAGTCCAACATCTTGCGCATACTGTTTATTGCTTAATTTCTCCACCTGTGAATGCCGAACTCAATAGACGTGTTTGTATATATTTGTATATTTTTCAAGGTTAGCACATTCAGCTTAAGTTTTTTATTTTTTTCACTTTGTCTGGTTGTTATTAAAAGTTAAAACAATGTAACTTCTGTGGATGACTGATTCAGCACAACACGAGACACTTTATTGAGCTACTGACCATTTAATGAACACAAATTCATTGCTGCTTGAAGAAAACAGTGAAGCCATAAATCTGAAGCACTCACACATTTCCTATTCACTCATGGAGGGCACTGGGTGACATTCCGCCATGGGCGGAGAGAGTGTGTGTACAAGGGAGAGATCGGTTTCTTTCAGAATTAGGTTAATCCTGTTGAAACACAGGAACTAAATAATTTTAAAGTTCTTTTAATAGTTTTAATAGTTCTTGAATGTCTGCATTCTTTCACTGATGTGGATGGAACACCTTTATAATACATGTAACAGACCAGTGGTGTGTAGTGAAGTTCTGGAGAGAGGAGGCAAAGTTCTCACTGTTTCTTTGTTGTTACTGTTGCCATTACTTTGATTTTGTCGAGAGAACAGATTCTGATATACACCATACTCACCTATCATCAAAGTTCTCGTTATGAAAAAAATAAACATTTTCTTACAATCTTATCACAGTTGTACTGACAACATACATTATGTAACTATAATATAATCTGGGTAGATGCATTACACATAAAATTGGCATTAGGCTACAACAGACACTTTATGACATCAATGTTATACTTACACTCAAAACTCATTGTAATCAAAAACTGACTGTTTAGAATTCTTTCCAATTGCAATCTAATGTGGATTTTAGTCATTTAATGAGCCACAAATGTGTTATTTTAAGCATTTTAGAATAAGCTAATTACTACACCTGTTTAACATTTTGTATAAACATAATTTATTATTGTACAATTACATGCTGTCATAATCAGCTTCAAATCAAACTCAAATCAAGGAAGGTGAAGGTGAATTCCAATGCAACACTTTTAACAGCGAAGGAGTGTAGCAAAGATAGCGCAGATAGTAAGACTTATGTAGCATTTATTATTTGACAACTGATTTATGATAGAACATTAAATGGCATATGTAATGTTATAAGGAATGATGTTGGTATAATTTAATCATTGAAGCGTTTAAAAATATCCATACGTTTAATCATACTTGTATGCCTAATATTCCAAAAATGGCTCTGTTAATGGCTCTATAAATTACATCAATAGTTTTAACAAATTTTGTAAAATTTTGTAAAAATGTTAATATGATACATTAAGACACTTTTCTTTCTTTTTCTTATTGTTAAAATGCCTTACTTTTTTAATCACTCTGACTAATATTCTATTTCATTACATCGTGTGGCGATGGCTCAGCTGTGACGTCACCTAGGGGTCAAAAGTTAACCCAAGAGGATTGGCGGGGAGGTCATGCTCTGCTGTCCGCACATCTCTAACTTTGTGCACGAGCGTTTCACTTTCAAGCACAGACTTGGTTCAAGCCTTGGCTTTAGGAGTGTTTGACGTCAGGCCATCAGCACGCTAAAGAGAAAAATACCACACTTGGCTTAAAGGAATAAGCAGGGGGTGGTGGTGTGGTGTGGTCTCTTTTTTCTTCTGTGAGTAATTACTCAAATGTTGACGTGAGACTTCTAAGTGGCTACATGGTTGTGATCCATCCAACAAGTGATTTATCATGTAATCAGATGTTGGGTTTGTGGTATCTTCTCACATCGGTTTAAAAAACGCCTTCTTATCTGACTAATTCACAGCCCAGAGGCGATTGCGCGGCAACTTTTATTGTCCTGAGATCCTTATTTATTCCTTATTCAATATGATCCCTGATAAAACAAGATGCTTCAGTCAAAAAGAGCAGCTACCTGCAGAGAACAGCACATTCCTGAGAACTGATCGCAGGAACCGGTGGCCGTGGGGGCATGTCTGACGGCTATGGCGTGAGACGCAGAGATAGCATCGGGACTTCACAGCTAAAACTGAAGCTAAGGACGTTCCCTGAAAGAAGCTTATCTCCTGACCTCACAATCATCAACTTCAGCGTGTCTGTTTAACTGAGATTAAAACCTGCATTCCATGTCAGATAATCACTGTCCAAAAATGTTTAGTCCAGAGAATGAGGGGATCTGGCCTCAGGCTAAAAGAGAAGAACGAAACAAAAGCCATTTTGTTCATTAAAACGATGAATGTAAGAAAGTAGCATGTGTACAAAGGCTCAGAAAAATGCAGTGTTTAAAGACAAGTATTGTAACTACACCCTTCATGTCCTGCACACATAATGCTGCTTAAAGTCAACCTGAAATAAAAAGGGATTCATTTGTACTTCAGTGATCAATACACATTGCCGCAATTCATCAGGATGTTTCAGGAAAAACTGCACATGTCGTCCAACCAATATGTATGTATAGGTTGTTTGCACAAATCTCTGAAATACGACCCATCAAAGCATACTACAATTGCTACACTGTTTTGTACTATTTTATCTGCATTGTAATTTGGGCCTTGTGTAGATGTAAAATGTAAATGCGCTATAATTTATGATTTTGCAGGATTTTTGTGATGCTTTCATTAGTTTTACACCCGTTGGACGGCACCTTAAAGGTATATATACCTATAGAATCGTTTTTTGTTGGAGGACAGGCTGAAACTGGAATATTGCATAAAACATTTCCTTCCAATGAAGCTGTCAATTCCCGCTAAACTGAGGCGATAAATATCACTATGAATATATCATATAAATTATTTGCATCTCAGAACAAGCAGACAAAACACAATAATTGCAGACCTTGATTTTGCTGAGGTATTTTAGAAAGACCATAACAACATATAACACGGGATAATGCTGGTTAGTCAGGTTATCCCACCTAATTGCACAAGTCACATGACTTGTTTGATCTGCATTTAGGAATTTATTTGGTAAATGTGTTCAAATTATGGTTTATCTGCATCCTACTCAAATGTGCGCATAAGTGTTTTTTGCCCATTTTTAGAATTTATGCACATCTTGCTGTTTGAATCAGTTTTTTATTCAAGATTCCAAAATGTGCAAAAAAGTAGGTGGATGGAAACGCAGCTACTAACTTTTTCAACTCACATCCCTCAAAGTAACCACTTTTCAATGACTGATAAAATCAATATTCTCTTTCATTCAATTTTTTTTATATATCATATAAATTGATAGTTATCACCTGAATTATAATAAATATACCATGGGGGAAATTCAAGAAGAGATTTGAAATCAGATTTTTTAAAATTGCATTCGCTGCTTTTTATTTTTTTACAACAACATAAAAAATACAGCTTTAAAGTCAACAATGTAATTTGGTAATACTTCTGTAAAAATATATGAATCCTGTGAATCAGGTTATTCCAAAAAAAAAAAGATTTAATGTATGGAGAAGTAACTGGATGATGGTGGTCTCTACATGACAAAAAGAATGTTTTCAAAGTTTAATGCATTCTGATGGTTGGAATAATAGTGTACTTGCACTGAGATTTTAAATAGTTCAGTGTCAATTTCATGATAGCTTGGCTTAAATCTGATCATGCTCTCAGCTACCATTCTACCAATCTGCTGCTAAATGACTAATTGCAAATGTGCTAATAATAGTTCAGTACTGCAGTTTTATTTTTTCCCCAAAATGAGTGCAAAAATGTCTGCAGACTTCATGTGTGCCATTAGTCTCATTGGCTGCGTGTTTTCAACAGTTCTTATCAGTCTGCTGAGTCACCCTTGAGAAAATCCCTTTCCTTCTTTACGAAGCTAAAGCATAACTCAAATTCTTTCCTTAATTTCCATGTTAACGCCCGCATGCAGACTAGAAGTGATACAACCCTCCTGTGTCTGTGATCCACGAGCGGTCTTTCAGAAGAGGTCATTTATGTTGTGCATAACCAGCCAACATCAAACAATTCATTGATTGATTGCGGTCAACTATGTGATAAAAAGTTTAGGAACACACTGTGGTGCAAAACAAACAGCTCAAGCCAGATTTGGAGCTCAGCATACTGGAAGACATTATAAAGAGCGGACGAACGAAATGAAAGATCATTGTGAAATGCAAGATTTATAAAGTTATAAGTAGCTAGGATTGTCTAGACCTTGTTAAGCTCCTGAGAAACCCCCTAAAACTCTGTGTGGGTCACTTTTTTCTTTTTTACAGGTCCAAAGCGAAGAATATACCTGTGCTTTCTTGGGTGGCTGTTGACTTTGCTAAGTGGAGAAATGACAGCTGGGCTCTAGTCAAGAAGTGCGCTGTGGAAAAAAATGAGTTGAGAAATGCGTATGTGTTTGTATGAGACAGTTACAGGAAGAAATGTGAGTGAGCATAAAAGACCCAGGTGGAAAAGGCAATGATGGACCAAAGGAGAGAAAACAGGAATGCTTTTTTTCCCCATGGATTTTCCCTGGATTACTGGAAGATCCCCCTTTATCCAGAAAAAAAGACAAATACACAATATTACCAGTGCAAACAAGAGATGGGAGTTTCCTCAAAATTCTCTGTGCCAAGAAAAGCTTAGGGCATCCTCTACCCTTCTATAAACAGAGCAAGACTGGTCAGGAAGAATTAGGAACATCAAGAACGCTGAACGTTCCTGAATCTGTCACAAAGATTACTCAAACTCAAATCCGTCAAAATCTGAGTTCAGCTCAAGTGAACATCTGCATGCAGCATGATTTCTTTTTCATGCTTTCATGAAATTTGGGTATCATTTACATAATATAATATATATTTAAATGTACTAAATTGCAGCTTCCATCATTAGAAATGTATAATCACAAATAAGCATATTTATCAATTTTGTAACATTATATAATAATGCATTTAATAGTATAGCAATAAAGTATTATTTCCACACTAAGTACTCACTCACTGATGAAACTTATTTCCAAAGCTTATAAAAGAGCAAAAAAAACATAATATATCATAAGTATTGTCATAGGGCATGTTTGTATCAGTAATAGGCAGAAATTTAACTCTGATCATCTTCCCAGTTTTCAAATATCACATTTGCAAATATTCCAATAAAACAAGTTTTAGTGTTTTACCTAAAATTTGAGAGCTACATTAGAGGGGAAGTGAATGACCTATTGTACAGCTTTGGGAAACCTGCAGTATAGTACTTTTTAAATGTTTTTATTTATTCTTTCACAATATGAAAAAAAACAGCAGTATGAAAATTCAGCTTTACAATCACATAAAAACTTAAAATTAAAATGCGTGTTTTTTTTGTTTTTTTTACATTTCCACTTATAAAAACACCATCAAAAAAGGAAATATGTACTACTGTTCCTATATAGTCATACGATGATTCACATAGGATACATTCACTATTCAAATGTCTGTGAGAAGAAGCCTGGCTATTTCTGGATGTGATACAACACTGGTCAGTTTCTGTATGCCAATATGCTTCCTTTTTCTCCTTCCATTTGGAGCTTAGTCATAGGTTTTCTAGACGGACGACTGCAGTAAATGACCATGAAGAATCACCACTTGAATCATAGACAAATCACATAAAACAAGTTATATGACTTCCCTTACAAGAGTCTAGAACAAAGCCATATTAAAATACTAGTGCAAAATGATCTGTCCTGTCCTCAGATGTCCAATAACTTTGCCTGAAATGAGTCTCTCACAGACAGTGCTAATGTAAAAGCCACTTCAAGCCAGTCTCAGGTAACACAGTACCGGTCAGCTGATGTGAAATTCTGCTTACCGTACTTCTACGCAGAGCCTGATGACATGTGTCTGTCAACTGACTGCAGAAAACCACTACTAGATCAAGAAATACCACATTTATTGTCTTATAAAACATACTGACAGAAACAAATGAGCTTTGAAATAAACCCAGCTAACAACTAGAATGTCGCAACTTACACAAAAGTATCTCTGGCAACTGACCCAACAATTGGCCCATAGCTGCAGTGAGCTGAGCCAGAAGAGTTTGTATTGTTATAATTAACTTAATTGGGCAACTCCTGGCCCCTGTAGAGGGAAGTTCACATAAACAAGTGAATCTTGGACACAAATACTCCCTCCATTAATGAGGTCTGTGTTTACTGAAGCAAACCACACAGAATCCCTGAGCATAAACAGACCCGTGGTTTGACACTGCGCTCGGGGTCACTGTGAGCTTGATAGATGTCAGTTAAAAAAAAAGTGTTGAACGGTCATTTCCAATAAAACTCCGCTGACCACCACCACCATTCATCTGGTACTGATGAACACATGACGGTACTCCAAGGTACGTTAATTACCACGATAAATGAGCAGATAAATTTATATTCATATTTTTTTCTTAATGAGCTCAAAGAGACAGTCCTCGACAATACGATGTGCACTCCAGTGAAAGTTTGTTCTTAAATGCCTCAGTCCTACAAGCTACAGTAAACATTGGCTCGGAAAAAAAACTAAACAAATCGAAAACATTATCACTCCAAACAGCATAATAATAATAAACATTTTGAAACGATAGCCTGCGCATTTAAACTATTAAAATGTACATTTGGGGAGGGGGGAGAGGTCATAGGAATAAAATTAATTATGAAAAATATTCATGTATTTGCATGCAAAGGTTTTACAAAAATATGTGCATTAGACCATAAATTGTACAAAATGTACCATAAATTATAAAAAAAAGAGCATATCACAAATATATGTTTGCTCAGAATAAAAATAAAAAAGTTCAAAATTAAGTACAGTTTTCTGAGCCATTTAGCTTTTAGAAAACGTTTTTTAGTTGATGTATGAAGTCAGTTCTCCTGAAGTTCACCCAGGTGTTAGATGTCTTAACAGAGCAAACACAGGTGTAGTTCATCACGTTAACTATGAACACAGAAGTTTCTGAATACTAAGTAAATTAAAGTATATAACATTAGTAACATTTCTGTTAAATATTTATTTGAAAAACGTGTAGTTGACTTGAGCAACTCGGTTATAATATAGAAAGCACAACAGAATAAAAAAATAAACTCAAATAAACTCAAATAAAAAAAAAAAAACTTTAATTACTTAAATTCTTAAATTCATCGAAAAAGGAAATGAAAAAGTTGATCTTACCTAAATTGACAAAACTCATGACCATGTCCGCGTCATGCAGGAACTCTGTGTCATGAAGTGAAGCTAAAGCGGGTCTCGTGGTGGTGAACAGTGATCTGTACTGATCCACGTCGCTCTTCTCTTCAGTGGACATGCTGTTGTACAGATCCAGCATGAAGAGGGGTGCTGAATTATATTTGCCGCTGTTTACATGCGGTCTGGGTCTGTGGTTCAGTCCCAGTATGGACAGAATCTCTTTCTGCATCTCTCTCTTCTCCTGAGTCCGCAATCTCCGATGCATGAAGTTGGGCTGAAGCTCAGATCCGTCAAGTACAGAGCTGCTACCTGCCAAATTAAAGCTCCACAAGAAGCCCAGCAGAGCAAACCAGACGCTTGTCATCTTTACATCCAGTCTGTGATGATGATGAGGGTGTATTCACTTCTAAATATAAAATCACTTTGGAAGCCAATGTTTTTCCCTCTTCTCTTCTGCTTCAAGCCATAGAGCTTGGTTCTCCAACGGTTGTTAGGTTCAGCAATGAACCCTTTTCTTATGAAGGATCATTTTGCTTATATGGCTCATGATTACATTATAAGGTCTTCAGATCTGTGCTGGTTTCTGGGTTCTTTACAGCACTAGTGCGTAGATGGTTTTCTGAAAGAATATAAAGTTTTTAAATATGTTATTCTATGGCATCAGGCTTTAAAGCAGGCTTTGAACTCTAACTGTAGACTATGTAAAACAGTATTATCCTGTGCAAAAAAAATGCAGCTGTCGTCCAGGTCGTAAAATCTCCATCAATTCTTCGGCGTGATGCTTCGCTCTGGACAGAAGAGAGCTGGAAACTTCTGTGTGTCCCATCAAAAGTTACTGATGAGTGTGGTAAATAATTCACAACGATGAACTGAGAAAAAAAGTTATCCGTCACTTCTCCAAGAAATTATTTCCTTGCGAGCTATGTATCTCCTCCGTTGAGTTCTTTGATTTGACCTCAGATTGCTCCCTACAGAGGGTGTTTGTAGAGTGGACAGCGCGTCTGTCTCAGAGGCTTTTAAATAACGGAGCTGAAGCAGGTAGACGCGTCTCGAGCCCGCCCCAGTGCTCGCGTCCAGAGGTGGAGCTTTAGAAGACAGTTTTAACATCCTCAAAGTCGTCTTTACGTACACGTCTACGTGTCTTCTTTGTCAATGTAGATGACAATTTCAGGTGTCAGGTGTCTACAGTTAGCCTGCGAGCGACGCGACGCGGCCGTAGTCTAATAAGCTTTTAATAGCGCGTCGACGACAGTGCCATGTACACAGCTTCAAAAGCGTTATGGTTTTGTCGCACAGTCGAAAGGAGTTAAAATAGTAGGCTACTTAGTTCGACGCCGTTTTAAAAACTGCTTAGATAAGACGCACACCAAGTAGCCTACAAAAAAGTAAGCGCGCCTCACGCGTGTGTAAGTTGGTTCACAGCAAAACGGTTACTATGTAGGCTACTTAACTGTCCGTGCTGTACACGAACTTATTAGAATATAGTCAGTTGGATGTATTATACACAGCCTAAAGCAACACAACAAGAGTGTTTTTGTTAAAAGTATAGACGCGTAAACAATGCTATCCTGGCCAGTAAATCTAATTTGTCAAATATTCGCTCGTGAAAGCATACCATAAAAAGGCTTGTAGGTAATTATCCTAGTGATTAAAGTTACTTCTGTCTATAAATGTCACCACGAAATAATACGTAAACTTGCTCTATGAAATCGAGGCATTTTATGGCCGAAGCATGACCCCTAACGACACAGAAAATAACCGCAAGAGTTATGGTTTTAATGGTGTTCGCTACTATTTATTTATTTATGGCACCATGGTAATTGTGTTCTTGTACATAATAATAATAATAATAATAATAATAATAATAATAATAATAATAATAATAATAATAATATTAATACATAATATAATTTTCGTTGAAGTGCTTTAAGTATGCTACTAGAATTTTATGGTAATCAATCAGTAAAAACATTACTGAATGCATGTTTGACAGGTCAGTAGAACCTGTATACTGAACTTGATTATTGTTTTATCTTGTGTAACATCTTGATCACCTATCTTAGGTATTTTTAAAGGAGTTCTCTGATGTTTTATACTACAGACAGATAGAAAAAAATATGCTTGCGGTCAGGGTCAGGTGCATTGCTTTAAAGACGAGACACTCACTGAACTTACTATAATAAGAGAGAGAACTTTGGATGTTTATGTTATGGAGACTGATTTCAGAAAACACACGCACAAATTCACACACTATGTTGTGTCTGGTGAGATTCAGATAGATAAGATGGCTGTGAGTTGTTATCTCTAAGTGGCTAATCTTATCTAGCGAGGCAGAAAAGCATGCATCAAAGAGACACAAACCAATGCCAGCCACCCCCTTCCCTTCCCTTCATCAGTCCAGTCACTGATAGTCCATCATTCACTCACTCACTCAGAGAGAGAGAGAGAGAGAGAGAGACTGGTTGCCGTGCTCTACGAGGACATTCCTTAGGCATAATGATCTAAAAAAAACAACTTTTTTAAAGTGCAAATGTGTGTACTTCACACTTACCATCACACAAAGCTTTCAGCATTTTTGGATTTTCACATTGAAAAAAAAAAACCCAAACTGTTCAATTATTTATTTGCGGTTGCTCTCATGGGAACCAAAAATGTCCCTGATATTCCCCATGTTATTGGAACCAACTGTCCCCACAAGAGAAGCGATACCAGTAATTGTTGGCCTTGTGGAGACGGTTGGTCCCTATAATGTGGGAAATACCAGAAACACACAAACACATTTGTACAGAATTTAAATAAAAAAATAATAGCATTTTTCACAAGTTTTATTTTTTATCTGGGTAAGTACTGATATGTATTATTTTAGTTAAAAGTACCTAATGTGATAAAAGTAGCATTTTAGTACAACAATAATGTACTAAAAGTATTACTGAATGTTGTACATTCTAAATATTATAACATAATAAGATATGACAGATATGGATACTATTTAAACAAATTCAAATGTAAATGAATACAAATTCTGGATTCAGTATAATTTATGTTTATGGAAACATACAGGTGAATAGAGCCGAACAAAAAAACGTTAAATACTTACAGTTTTAAGAGGACATATAATGTTCTTGTTATTATTGAGCATGCCATTGTGAGGAAAAAATAGCTTTTTCTGTATACATTCATAGAAAATGTTTACATTTTGCAACATAATAAATGTACAAATATTTTTTTAATCAACATAACCCAGCAAATGCTGTTTTATCCTTTAACGTTTAAATTAATCTGTATTATTTCTTTATATTTTGGATCACAATGAAATACCCTATTGTGGAAAAGCCATTTGGATATTTTTAAGAGTCTGTAGAGAAAGAATGAAAAAGTGGTAAAAACCTCGAAGACCGAAAGAATTTTAAGAAGTGAAAGGAAACAGACAGCAACAAGATAAGTGGGTTAAGTGAGATAAAAGCTAAGCATTCCTCTGTAAATGTATTTCAATCGATACCTGAAAGTGTTAAACACACACTTGCACACAGCCATAAGGCAAAATGTGTACAGCATGCCATTTCCCCAATTATGACATTCTATTGGACGATCTGCAAAAGCAAGATGCTAATGTGGTTGTCTGTTTTCATGGTAACTTTAAAATACATGGCCGGAACAGATTGACTTAAAATGATAAAAAATGGCACAATTATTTCAGCCGGTCTGATCACAGAAAGGATGAGTGTAAACAGCAGCATTTAAAAAATCCAAAAGTGCAGCACTCTTGTTTGAACTCATCCATTCTTCAAGGGTCAGTTGCTAGTTGGCTGTCAGTAGCATGATGAATGACCTGTGTGTGATTCTGTGGGGGGTCAATTAACATACAAACTTTCTGTCATCACACTGTCTAGCTAAAGTCTCACTTTAAAAGTCTTTACTTGAGCACTGCAAGGAAAAAGTCAAAATGGTGCATTCCACAGGTTCTAACTCAGTCTGATATAATCACGCTATTACTTAAATGCCAGTTGGTTTATTTTAACATTAGCAGACAATGAGCTGCTGCTCAACATTTAAACACCTGCTTAGGGCTTGCTGTAGCAGTTACAGCACACTTCAGAATCCCTCCCCAACTTCCACAGCTCCACCTGTAAAGAAGGGATGTGCATCTGCATAACTGAGCCCAATATGGTACGCATCTCAATGCATTGCCAGTGATATGATTCATTAATGATACATATGAAGCAGTTACCTGTGTGGCTGATACAATTCACACCTATTACGATGCAGTGAAATCCTACGGTACAGATAGTTTGCTTTGGTTCAGACACACGGCCATGTTAATCAATATTCTACATGGCTGCTTTATAGTGCATATAAATCAATCTACGTATAAAACATGGGTCAGAAATTGTCACTTTCAAAATCATAAAAGTAGTACATCTACTAATAATTATATATAAACCTTATATGCAAATCTGTCAGAAACAATGCATGGCAATACAAATGCCAACTTGTGGCTGATGCACACTTTCCTGAATAAATGTATCATTAACTTGTATGCTAATACACCAATGCAAATTGTTGACTCTTACCATCCCTACAGTATAGATCTACTATGGCTACAGTATGTTAGGCAGCAATTGAACAGTCAGTCCTTGAATTTAATGAGTTGAAAGCAGGAAAAATGGGTAAGCAAAATGATATAACTGAATCCAAGGGACTGCAAAGCCATATAGTACCTATTATAGTACTATAATGGGTGAGTAAGTAACAGAACTGGATCATGGAGCAATGGAAGAAAGTTGCCTGGTCCGATGAATCACATTTCAGACCAGATAAATGACCAGGAGCATGTGTATTACTGGAGATGGTTTATAGGAAGAAGCAACATTGGGATGCTCTGGGCAATGTTCTGCTGGGAAATCTTGGACCCTGGCATTCATGAGGATGTTACATTGGCACATACCATCTGACTAACAACTGTTGCAAACCACGTACACCTCCTGAGTCCATGCCGTGATGCATTAGAGCCGTTTTGGCAGCACGAGAGGAACCTACACAATATTGGACAGGTCATTTTAATGTTGTGGCTGATCAGGGAAGGTGTAAATACTGTAACAGCATTGGCAAAATAACCACCCATGTACTGTACTTACAAACATGCATGACAAATCCCTGAAATATTTTCTTCAGTATGAACCTTTAATATATTTGATTAGCAATACAAAAAAATCTGATAATGGAAACTTGATCTGAGGCAAATGCACATTCCTTTTCAGATTTCACATTAAAATTTCAGCTGTCACATCATACTGGTTTAATAACAATTACAGAATGCTAACAACAAATTCTTATTATTGTGTGTTACCATGTGCAAGTGTTATTTTAACCGATACTTACTTTAACCCATGCACTGTAAAATTAACAGTAATATCAGCTTTATTTAGTTACACACAAACTGTCTCACATCCACTCAACTGGCAGTTTAGAGTTTACTCTTAGAGAAAGACCCGCCCCTCCCAGCACCTAAGCTGAATTTTGTTGCTCCGGTGACTGCTTCAGCTACAATGACTGGCAGGCCATGGTCAAACTCATACTGCATGGCCTGGGTGAAGGAGGAGGCGTCAAAGGCTGCGTGGTAGGCGGAGTTACGGTCAGCACGGAGACAGAGCTGTGGAAAGGCGCTGACCTGTTCAGCAAGTTCAAGAGCCACTTGAAGTGCTAGAACAAACAAACACAGACTGACAGTTAGATGTGAAGATGCCAAAATGGGGCCATTACTAGTTAAGTTTAAAAGATCTTTGACAAAAGGCGGCAAAATTTCAGCAAAAAACATTGGGCAGATGTGACACTGCTTAACTTTTATTTTTTGTTGATCACAATCTGACCTCAAGTTATCTCCATTTCATCACTCATTTCCTTCAGATATGAACTCATTTTGTTCTTCTGTGTAACACATGAAAGCTCTGGCCTCTGTCCAGATCTCCTATGGAAAGTCCAGTTCCAAATGACTACACTTTGGAACTGAAGTGCTTACTTTTAACAGTATCTCTAAACAGCTTTGAGCTCATCTCATCTAAGCTTGCTGTGACTATGTGAACTGCTGCCACATTACATTAGTTTAATCTGTTAACATCCTCAAGGGAACTCCACTGTGGAAGGATGAAAGATTCATATGCTCATGTACTGTTCAGATAACAGAACATATACAGTACAGTATCGAAAGACGCAGTGGCATGGCTCTAGAAAAGGTGGGGACAGTTAGAGGGAATCACATTGTTCGAAAACTGTATTACTTTCTTTTGTATAGTATTTTACCCCAGAATTCTGCTGAAGATGCTAAATTGCCATATCACACTAAAGGAAGATTTAAGGTGTAGTGTATAAGTACCTTGGCCATCAGGCACCACTCTGTTTGCCAATCCAAATGTTAAAGCCTCTTGTGCCTTTACCGGTCGGCCTGTAAGGATGAGATCTAGAGCTCGCGAGAGACCAATTAGCTGTGGCAATCTCACCGTACCCCCATCAATCAATGGCACACCTGTGTGAGACAAAGAGAAAGAGGCTTATAGACATAGAAGAGCAGAGGGTTAACTGGTAGGAGGTGAATTATGAGCACATATACCATCCTAAAATTTGAGGTCAGATGTTCTTATTTAAAAAGATGCTTTATTATGTCAAGGGTAAATTCAGACCTCTATGATGCCATGAAAGTTAGAATACCCATGCCATTTTAATGTACAATTTGCAACTGACTTGTAAATTTGTCGCAGTGCACGACAAATAAACTTGAAACTAAAAAGTTTACTTGATTTTTGAGTTACTTTATTTTTATGAATTACTGGACAAATGTGAAATTGATGTTTTAATGGTGATATGTGAAAACACTGTCATAATATACTGTAGGAGTGCAACCACAATAAAGTAATTATTATTATTATTTATTTATGTACATTGTATTACACACACACACAAAGGGTCTTGAATACATGTCTAATCACCAGCAATCCCTCTGCATTTAGAGCTCTCATTATCTCTGCCAATTTAAACTAGCATCATTACTACCATACTCTATAAATGATATTTTCTGCTGTAGTGGGTTATTGAAATAATGCAGCTCTATTCATAGTGGCTTGAGAGTGTGAGAGATAATGAGTGGATACATCTGCTACCAATCATCTGTCCTCTCAGACCAACACGCTACACATCTGGCAGCCTGAGCTGAAGTAGGAGGGAGTTCTTTCAGTGAGCACATCCTTCCATATTTCCTCTGCTCTTTTAGCCCATTACTCAAGCCTGTCGTTCAGAAAGTCAGTCCTCCATCTCTATTACACATCTGCAAGCATGCAGCTGACACACCAGATGTGATGAGGTGCATCTGTTTTAAAAGATGGACCTATAAAAAGCAGAGGCAGTGTAGAAACCATAAATGCAAGGAATCCAAAGGAAGAATGAAGGTACATTTGCGCTAATAGTAATTAAATCACCAGAGCCTCCAAATCTAGGTTTGACCAACTGACCATAAGAAAGAATCCAAAAGATCTTTTGACAAGAAAATGTGCGTTTAGGAATTAGTGTGTCCAAACCCACAAAGGTACTTTTGTACCTGTTCTAACTTCATTGCTGCCTTTAGGTGTATGTAAGGTACAAACATGTATCTCTGAGTGTACTGCCCTAGAGAGACATTTTTGGAAAAATTTGTAGTTATGTTTACATGCACTCTTTTTAGTCAATCCAAATGACTCCAAACCAAATTTTTAGATTCTCTAAATTCTGTTATATGCACCCCAAAGCTTAGCACTTAAAGTATCGTGGTATCATGGTATTTTACATGGTATATCCATTTTTGGTTTCACATGGAACCATTCAGTCCACGATTCTTTAAAGAACCATCTCTTTATTAAAGTTTTATAATCTATAATCCTTTTGCGAAACAGAATGGCTCTTTGGGTGTTAAATGTTCTTTTCGGAAGCCATTTAGATAAAAAAGATTCTTCTATGGAATTGTGAAGAACTTTTATTTTTAAGACTGTAGTTTGATTTAAGGGTTTACATTGCTAAAATTTTAGACTATAACCTGTTTCAGTCAGATCGAAAATTTACTTCGGACTGAGCTCAATTGACTATGCCATGGTAACCGAGAGTGAATGTTTATGTCTGTATGTATCGATCCAGGGTGGTTCCTGGGATAGGCATTCCCACCACCCAGCATAGAACTGCTTGTTCTATGTGCAAAGACGGATTGAGTTTAGTCAGATGAATATGCCTATAAAGAGATTATTAGGTTGCACATTAACTATGCTGTGACTGTGAGTTAGAGAACTAGTCCATACATCTCTTCAAATCAATCCTCTACCTTTATTTCTAGACCTTGACTATTGCGTAAAATCCTCTTGCTTTCACACACAGGAGACATTGAAGTGGGACAATGGCTTTACAGAAATCACTGAATGACTTCATGTCACTAGACCTGCATTAGCAGCTGGGTGATTTCAGTTCACTTCAGGTGTTTGACTGAATGAATGGATCTGTCTGTGTAAGCCTGAGCCTGTGGTTGAACTTTTATGTCTTCCTGTACGTGTTCATGCTGGTGATACTGGTATCCACAGAACATCAAAGTACCAACACAGCCTACGATGCAAGCTTGAACACACAATGGTGTTGGGGTAATGCAGTGCTACACCACACTACCACACTAGAGCTCAATAAAAAATGTGTAGACAAACAATTACATAAACACAAAAACAGCTAAATGAGAAGATATGTGATATTCAGAACCAACATGACCATGATACAAAATCTCTTGCAAATTAATTTTATTCCAAAGAGTTAGGATTTTTTTCCTCTCTTTTCAGTTTGAGCTTTTCATATAAAACAAATGAAGGCATCAAGGGAAGTATTCCATTCTCAAGACAACTCAAATCCATCAATGTATTTGATAAAATCTGCATCCCCGAGTCCAAGCATTATATGCCAAGGAAGGATCTGAAGGTTGAAAGAGAATGTCTGTAAAATCTGAGAAAGGTCGAGTCATTTCAGTTGTTGGCAGCCACTCTGGTGGTTGAGGTGGACGAATGGAAACTGCATTCAGAACAACTAGCTTTGACCACCTGGGCTGTTGGATTAGATACAATGTGTGCAGTTAGGGCCTCTTAAAAATGATAAACTCAGATTTCACAGATCTTCTGGTCTCTGATAAATGTACTGTATTTCATTTGAGCTGGGAACAAACTGTCCAAGTGAAACAGAATACTTGATGAGAAAACAATGACTGGGTCATGAAAAGTGGGCGTTTCATAGCAGAATGGAATCAGACCTCAATGTGAAGTTCCATCCAGACACTGTCGGAACCCAGTTTTTGTCTATGGAGAATCATGCAGGTACTGGGCTACTCCACAACGGTCCCTACCCAAACAAGTCTAAATATTCTGAATATAAACAGTTCTTTTAGGTGTATCGTAGAGTTTCAAGACAAGTCAAAACCATGGTTTGGAAAACCGATTCACGGTGTACCCGCTTATTATGTAACTTTTGTATATTTTGAATATAACACACTGATGAATTTTACTCAGTCAAATAATAATTCCCTTGGGATTTTCTGTGTAACTGCACTAGCTGAATCACTTGAATTGCTTGTTCACATTCTTTCAGGGCTGTTTATTTCAGTTTTGGTGTCTTAATGTAATGTCTGAAGACAAAACAGGAAGTATTTGGCCACATCAGAGAGATTTCAGTCAGTTTTGGTAGCATATTTTCCTTTTCCAGGGTTACCTCCCCCATACCTCCCTCTTCATCTCTCACCACGAGGGATTCCCCTAGGCTGTTCCCATCTTGGTCTCCCATATACAGCCCTAAAATTCACTTGCCAAAACAAGATTAGGTAAAATAAAACCTACAAGCAGGATGTTAAAATAAACCCTTTCCACTGATGGTGGCCAAGACATCTATTATGTGAGATGAATGGTGTTTAAAGGCCTGCTGTGCACTGTGGGTAAGTACAGGAGAGAGTGAGGAAAATTCTGAGGAAATAAGTGGGTAGTGTCAGAACGCTTAGCCTTGTTCTGGGAGAAAAAGTCTTCAAATGATAGTTCTCATTTAAACTCAATCATAGCAGAATGGCCACAGCAACCAATGTGCGGCAAAAACAACACATAAAATTTGTTGACAAAACATTTTGGTAGGATTGGTTACATGTTAGATGCTCCAATCAGAAGTGTAATAGATATCATATAATTTAAGCTATTGTGTTTTTTTTCAGGATTTCAGAAGTAATTTTTTTTTAATGTGTGGCATCTGCCTTTGCAAATTGCTGGCACAATGTCAAGATGTTGCTAGAGGTTACTAAGCTGTACTGAGTATGTTTGAGCAAGTTGCTATGCGGTTTGTAGAGTATTGTGGGTGGTTGCCAGGGATTTGCTACATATCTATGATACATAACCAAGATGTCCTAAGTGGAGTATAGCGTATTGCGGTGCATTTGTTAGGGTTTTGTGGGTGGTTGCATCTGTTCTGAGTGTTTAAAATGTTTCTATGCAGTTGCATGCGTTTGCTAACCTGTTTCAAGTGTTAATATGGATGATAATACCAACAAGCCAGAATCTGAGCTGTTAATATTAATTATTTTCAGATTGATTATAAGAATTATTAAACATAAATATGTAAGGTACAACGGACAATGGGCCAATTATTCTACTTACATATATACAGACGTGGACAAAATTGTTGGTACCCTTTGGTCAATGAAAGAAAAAGTCACAATGGTCACAGAAATAACTGTTATCTGACAAAAGTAATAATAAATAAAAATTCTATAAATGTTAACCAATGAAAGTCAGACATTGTTTTTCAACCATGCTTCAACAGAATTATTTAAAAAAATAAACTCACGAAACAGGCATGGACAAAAATGATGGTACCCCTAGAAAACACTGAAAATAATGTGACCAAAGGGACATGTTAATTCAAGGTGTGTCCACTAATTAGCATCACAGGTGTCTACAACCTTGTAATCAGCCATTGGGCCTATATATATGGCTCCAGGTAATCACTGTGTTGTTTGGTGATATGGTGTGTACCACACTCGACATGGACCAGAGGAAGCAAAGGAAAGAGTTGTCTCAAGGGAGATCAGAAAGAAAATTATAGACAAGCATGTTAAAGGTAAAGGCTATAAGACCATCTCCAAGCAACTAGATGTTCCTGTGACTACAGTTGCACATATTATTCAGAAGTTTAAGATCCATGGGACTGTAGCCAACCTCCTGGACGTGGCGCAGGAGGAAAATTGATGACAAATCTAAGAGACGGATAATCCGAATGGTAACAAAAGAGCCTAGAAAGACTTCTAAAGAGATTCAAGGTGAACTTCATGCTCAAGGAACATCAGTGTCAGATCGCACCATCCGTCGTTGTTTGAGCCAAAGTGGACTACATGGGAGACGACCAAGGAGGACACCATTGTTGAAAAACGAATCATAAAAAGCAAGACTGGAATATGCCAAACTACATGTTGACAAGCCACAAAGCTTCTGGGAGAATGTCCTGTGGACAGATGAGACAAAAATCGAAGTTTTTGCCAAGGCACATCAGCTGTATGTTCACAGACGAAAAAATGAAGCATATCAAGAAAAGAACACTGTCCCTACTGTGAAACATGGAGGAGGCTCTGTTATGTTCTGGGGCTGCTTTGCTGCGTCTGGCACAGGGTGTCTTGAATCTGTGCAGGGTACAATGAAATCTCAAGACTATCAAGGAATTCTAGAGAGAAATGTACTAGCCAGTGTCAGAAAGCTTGGTCTCAGTCGCAGGTCATGGGTCTTGCAACAGGACAATGACCCAAAACACACCGCTAAAAACACCCAAGAATGGCTAAGAGGAAAAAAATTGGACTATTGTAAAGTGGCCTTCTATGAGCCCTGACCTCAATCCTATTGAGCATCTTTGGAAGGAGCTGAAACATGCAGTCTGGAAAAGGCACCCTTCAAACCGGACACAACTGGAGCAGTTTGCTCATGAGGAGTGGGCCAAAATACCTGCTGAGAGGTGCAGAAGTCTCATTGACAGTTACAGGAAGCGTTTGATTGCAGTGATTGCCTCAAAAGGTTGCGCAACAAAATATTAAGTTAGGGGTACCATCATTTTTGTCCAGGTCTGTTTCATGAGTTTATTTTTTTTTAATAATTCTGTTGAAGCATGGTTGAAAAACAATGTCTGACTTTCATTGGTTAACATTTATAGAATTTTATTTATTATTACTTTTGTCAGATTAAAGTTATTTCTGTGACCATTGTGAGTTTTTCTTTCATTGACCAAAGGGTACCAACAATTTTGTCCACGTCTGTAGTTACCACACATCAAGACATGGTTCAGATCTTTTATTGCAAGCAAATTTTTTATTGCCCCTCTATCAACAATTATCAACAATAATATTGTGGTTTATTAACAAAAATATTGTAATATAGATGCTTTCAAATTGTTTTTTTTTTTCAAAATTTATAACAAATGAGTCTTAAAGTCCCCCTGAAATCATAATCAGTGAAGCTTTGATGGCCTGCTAGTGGCTGGCTGCCGTCATAAATCCCACCCACTTCATGTAAATGAATGGGGCAGTCAAGATTTGGCTTCAAGTTCCTATAGTGGAAGGAAGCAGAGCGTGTCGTCCATCTTTTTTTACAGTTTGTGGTTTCAAGTCACTTAAGGCTAGAACTTTTGCCCTGATTTTACCCTGATTTACAGTCTAAAGAAGTTGACGTTGGAGGACATATTTTCAGTAGATTTTAGAAAATAATATTGTTTTTGATTGACATGCGTCTATTAGCAACAAGGTGCACTTTTCCGTTTTTTTTGTGATTGGAATGACATTAACTTGACTCGGTTATTAAGTGTATGACGGCTCTTTTTCTTTCTTATTATTTATAAAGTCTAGGGATGAACAAAAATCTAAATTCTTGGCAAAATGGAACGCTGCACCAAAGTGTTTTTTCAAAGAAAGAAAAAACACAATTACAAAACTATTTTAAAATATTTACTTAAAACTAAATATATACTTTTAATTAGCTTACACCAACAATGCACAATTTAACCTAAAATAAATAAGTTAGGAAAACCATTTTTGGCCATATTTGAGACCCTCTTCTTGAAACAGGCATGTATTATTTTATAAATGCAGCCTTTCTGAGCAGAAGATAATTTTTTAAAAAAGTTAAAGTTCTTATTTTATTTTAAAAATGCATAAAAACATTACCTAGCAGCTGAAGAGTAACACTCTTTTAGCGCAGATTTTAAACCCTGGCTAAGAATCAGATACATCGCGAGCTCGTGCAGCGCTGTTTGAATAAGCTACACAACTCGTGCATGTTTTAGGTCTGCAGTTTATTTACTAAGAGGCCATTTCACAAATTCCGTGATCTCCTCTCAGAACACCGAAAGAGCTTTTTTTGCCAAATAATTTCCAAACATTGCCAAACATTTGGTGCATCCTTAATGTAAATCAGTAAGTGTATGATGCCTAGTGTTATAAAAATCTGTTTGTGTGTAAAAAGGCAAAAATAGAAGATGTAACATTAACTGGCCCGTTGCAGGATAATACAGAATCCACTATTTTATTTTAACAAGTCAGATAGGAAAATAGATTAACGTTGGTGGACTTAAACTTGAAAACTGGTGTGTACTGATTTATTTCCATGGTTGAAATAAAATACCTTTTGATGTTCATTCATGTTTATTCATGTTCTTTAAGCAAATATGAAAAGATGATTGTTTGAACTATGACGCTACAGAGATCTTTTATGAACTTTTATGATCTTATATAAAATGTTTGAATTGTTCTGTCTTGTCTGTCGGCATGCTGTCAGTTCATTTTTCATGTAAGAACATGATGTTTGGCGTGAGAGTGATATGGTTTTACAAGCAAAGCCAAGCTCACACTGTGCAATTTTAACAATTTGGCCGTCTAAGAATTTTGAAAATCCTAAAAGATTCCTATAATCCTAAAAAAAAAAAAGAGTTTTCATTAGAAAATAAATAATTTTAGTGAGAAAATGTCTTAGTAATTTTTATCCTGTCAATTGCTATTGTTTGCCATTATTTACTTGGTCACTGTATTTGTGAGGGTTGACTTATTTGCTGTCATATAAGAAAGGTTTTAATAATTTGGCAAAGTTATATATGAAATGCTGTTGTAATTGCAAAAATTACAAGTATGTGAACGGTTTTTGCAGGTCAGAATCTCATGATTGCAGTAATTCTGGCACGCCATTGCTATGGTGTTGTGCGTTGTTACAGGGACTTGCTATGAGGTACTAAACTGTTTGGTTAATTTCAGTTCAATTTTATTAATATAACACATGTAAAAACAACCATGGTCGATTAAAGTGCTTAACAATGTCTAGAAAAAACTCATACACAAACAAGACAAATACAGTAAACATGTCGCAATGTCTCGGCTCAATTCAAAATAAAAGCCAAGGAATACCTTGCGTCTTAAGTAATGACTTAAAAATTCCAACAGTCTGAGCAGTTCTTATGTGAACAGGTAAACTATTCAACAAATTAAGTGCCAACAGTAAAAAGCTCGGCCATTTTTATTATTTAACCTGGCTCTCTGAACATGCAGGAGCACCTATTTGTATGCCCTCAGCCCTTAAATGGGAGTTTAGACATGTACAAGCTCTGATAAATAATCAGGCACCAACCCATTTAAAATCTTAAAAACAAACAATAAAATCTTGAAATCAATCCTGAAGTGGACAAGAAGCCAGTGTAGTGAAGCTAAGACTGGAGTAATGTGTTCAGCATTTTACTCCCAGTTAGAAGCCAAGCTGCTGTATTCTGGACTAACTGTAAGCATTGAAGAGATGACGGAGCCAAACCAACATATAAAGAATTACAGTAGTCTAGTCTAGACTTTATAAAAGCATGAATACACTTTCAAACTGCTTATGCGGCAGGTCTCAGCTGAAAGAAGCTGGCTTTTACAACAAAGCTAATTTGTATTTCAAATTTAAAAGCACTGTCAAAAATCACACAGTGATTCTTGGTAAATGGACTAACATACAAACCCAAATTACCGAGTTCATCTACACAAGCGTTTAAATTTATAAGCCATATTTTTTCTCTCAGCAAATTAATTAATGGCAGAAATTAGGTGTTGACATTTGTTTTGAAAGGCAAATAAATTTTTACACCATCCACATGACAGTGGAAGGACATTTTCTAAAAATATACCAAAAAACGTACCAAAAACATTGCGCCCACTATTGACGTTTGAGGGATGCCACCAAAAAAGAGAAGCAGCATATGTAGAAAATTCACCAGGGCGAAAAGAAATTTTTTTGAAGCATTTTTGAACATGTTTTAAACATTTAAACACAAGAGTTATACACTTAATGCCAGCATACTGTTCAAGTCTAGATTAAAGAATTGAACGGTTGACCATATCAAAGGTCACAGTCAAATCCAAAAGGACTAAAAATGCAAAGTTACCAGAGTCCACAGCTAAAAGAAGGTGAAACTCATCTTAAAAAAATTCTAAAATTGACTGAAGTTATTTAAAAACAACAAGCTATTCTTTTTTTTTTTTTACAATGGCATGTTTAAAAGTACACACCCTGAGCTGAGAGATGCATTAACCAACGACACAATGCTTGACCCAACAGTGTCAAAGACATCTTTAACTAAGTGTCCAGGAATACTGTCAAGGAGGCAGTTGCATCGTGTAGTATCTAGGTTGTTATAGATAGTAACTTAATGGTCAGATTCAAAAGAGTCTGGTAACACTTTACAATAAGGTGTAATTTGTTAACATTAGTTAATAAAAACGCAGCTAATCATTGTTAGTTCATGTCAGTTCACTGTGCATTAACTAATGTTAACAAACAAAAATTGTGATTTTAATAATCCATTAGTAAATACGGAAATTAGCATTAACTAAGATTAATAAATGCTGTACAATTATTTTAATTCTTAGTTCATGTTAAATAATGGGAACTAATCTTAACTAATAAACGTATTGTAAATCGTTACCAATAGTCGATCTCCCAATATATTCTACTCTTTATGTGGCTCAGGTTTCTTCTTATAAGTAAACATAAGGGATTTTCGCCCATTTTTTCATTCATTGTCTTTAATTGCATAGCTCACCTCACCAAAACAAATGATTTGAGGTTGTCATTCATTGCTCATTAGTAGTTTGGGTTATGTTACATGCCCAGGCCTGGTGCCAGAGGGCATCCCTGTGCCCTGGACAGAGGGGGAGGGCCAGACTTTAGTTTAACGTGTATTAACAATACAATAACTTGTTTTAGAAGGAAAAGCTGTCCATAACTCCTGGTCTATGATCTTTTCCGCCACAGCAGCTGAAGAGCTCTGTGTTCAGATCAGGGCCGGCCCAAGACTTTATGGGGTCCTAAGCTGAATTTTATTTGGGGAACCCTCAGTGCCTTCAATACGACTGGTTATTGTCAAACCTTGCTTATTCACACA
Organism: Puntigrus tetrazona; assembly: GCF_018831695.1. Taxonomy (NCBI): domain Eukaryota; kingdom Metazoa; phylum Chordata; class Actinopteri; order Cypriniformes; family Cyprinidae; genus Puntigrus; species Puntigrus tetrazona. Next base: position 11,532,896 of record NC_056722.1, on the reverse strand, counting down.
AATCTAACAGCCACAATAAGTTTGGTTTGTCGTAATCTTGCTTACATCATACTATTGTTTGTCTGGTATGTTTTTACTCTTCTGTGATTGCAACTGTGGTCAGGTGTTAATAACCTACCTTTTGGGTCAGGTGCACCCAAAAGGCAGGCTAAGGTTAAGCTGTTATCAGTTTATGAAACAGAAGCTTATTTTTATGACAAAATCATATACCCAGGAAAGTTACTTTTATGCAGAAGACAAAAATGTTAATCAAATAAAATTATATATTGTATTAAATTGTCTATTTGCTGATGTTTTGACATGAATTTTGCTAAAACAAAAAGCTACCTTTCCTACACTGCAAAAAATGACTTTGATTTTAACAAAAAAAATGAAAATGCTACAGTAAAAACCTGTTAAATGGGTATTAGTAAATTCCTGTAAAATTTACAGGAAAAAAATGTCAATTGAATTTCTCAGAATGTAATTTGCCGGAGGTTATGTTTATTAGAGTTGTATGTTACATCTAATGTTGTTAAGTTAATGTTTATTGCATATTTCAGTTTAATGAATCTCACCATGATGGTGATTAGTGTTTGTGTGAATGAAACTGTGCACCTTCTATTTATTGCTATATCTATATATCACTGCTTGCGATGGGCTTTGGTTCGTCACATGAATTTCTCATTACCATCTGCTTTTGGTGGTTATCAGTGTATTTCAAAGGTACAAAACAGATTTCAGTACAGATTGGTATATTAACATATACAGTTAATACTACGGTATTTCACTGTAAGTTAAGTATGCTGTTACCATATTTTTTGCGAAGATTTCTAGCAACCACAGCTGCCAGTTTTTCACCTTTAAATTTTACAGATTTTTTTTTACCGTGTAGGCCATTCGATCAACCAATCAACAATTTTCACAAGTTCTGACGCTACCAGTAGAGTTCCATGGAAATTATGAGAACAACCATAGTTAGCTAACACTACTACAGACTACTTAATATTGCACTTTTGTATAATTACCAATGCCCATCAATATATCACATAATAAATAAATAAAATAAAATGTAATTTCATGTAGGCTCTGAAGTATCTGAAGTGCTTCTGATCAAGATGAGACAGCATTTTTTATAATATCAGAACTTTTTGTTTAATGTTGTGAGAGCACACAAATAAACATAGACCCTTTAAAGTTCTGAATGATGTATTAGGCTACTCTTACATTAATCAGAGAAGATTATGGTATAGGCTATTAAAAATGGCAAGGGATTATGCTGGTGCCTCTGTGCTTGAGCTTCCACTCTCCACAAACTTGGATATATAATGGATTATAATTTCTAACATGCCACATAAGTGTTATAGGTTTGATCAAAGCCTTAAACGAGAACAATAATAATGCAGACAATTGTCTTAGTAAGCATCAACATTTGAAATGAACCATTACTGTAGAGTGAAACTGAAATTATGAAATGAAATTAACCATTACTGTAGAGCACCGGTACGGACTTGAAGACAGTAGGCGTCGTGTCTTCCTGGGTGGCTCGAGTACCGTAGAGGCAGACAGTCTGAGGAACGGGTTCACAGGAACATGCGGGCAATGCCCGGATGCTTGGTTTAATGAAAGAGAGGGTCATGATGATGGCTCTTAAACGAGCAGCTGGAAAAATCAGTGCCTGGCAGTAAATTATAGCACTGCTGGCATATTTATACACACTGTGGTCATATTTGTAGCATAGAGAAACTAGTACATGCAGAATGAAACTGCATCAAATTTCTCTTCTCTTGCTATGTACTGCAAAGTCTGTCCACAATAATTTAACACTGCCATAATTAATTTTCTATTTTGGATTACATTTACTCATAATACAGCCATTTATAGAATCCTTCAAGTACCACTGTGCAATAAAGTAATATCGTATTACATAAATATGTTAATCCAGAGGCACGCAGTCCATATAAACTGTGCATGTTCTGCATACCCAAGCATTTTGAGAGAATGAGCTCAGGGACTGTAAAGTTTACACAATATATAACACTTAATTATGCATAACTACATGTAAGTAACTCTAAACATATAGTAAGTGCACGACGTTAACAAATATTACTCAGTACTTGAATATAAAATTAGACTGTAACAAGATCTAAAGTCCATTATCATTTGATGCATAAATTTTGGCAAATAACACATTCCTGCAAATATTTGCCATATACAGATTCGGGAGAGTGTATCAACACTCAACTGCTTTGAATCATCACTCCAAATTCTCTTTGGTTTATTGCCATGTTGGTAGTCTCATGTGCAGGAAAAGCTGTCTGTGATGTGCTCACCCATATGGACAACTTGATCTTGATTACCAAAAATCTAGCATAACAAGCATAACTACATGAATAATGAAAAAAAGTTGGAACTGCATGTTTCTATGTTTCCATTGGAAACATTTTTGGCAAAAAAACCATGCTTAATGTGCACATTATCTGGCAGTATGGTTGAGCAAATTAATCTAATTGAAAATGTCTGAGGATTTTTATTGTTCCATTTGTTTTTGTCTTGCATGCATGATGTGTGTACAGCTATGTGTGTAAGCATCCATATGTCTCTTTGCAAGGCACTGCCACCTGGCCACTTCTGGCAACCTTTAAAGTGCTCATTAACTGCCTTTGTTTTTTTGTTTTGCACTGTTCTCTGAGGTCCATTTATAATTCTATCAAGTTTTTTTTTTTTTTAGATGTAGATGAGCTTTTTTATACTATTTTATGTGTTACCATAGATAATGGTGTTGTTTTCAAACAAACCAAACAAGTAGTATCAGGATTTTATTTTGGGATTTTCTTCAAAATTGCTTTTTTTAGAAGAAAAGTCTCTTAGCCACAAATCCTTTCCCCCCAAACCAGGTCAAGAGATGTAGGTATGAACAAACGAAGCTACTCCCACCTGAACCCTAAACAAATTAGCAGCAAAACGGAATAAATGACAAAGCAATGCCTACCAAATCTGCGACAGAAAACCCCCATGATGGAGCTCTCCTCGACCACCCTCAGGTCAGCCAGAAGGGCCAGCTCCAGACCTCCTGCCACAGCGTACCCACTGACTGCTGCGATCAAGGGTTTTGAGAGCCTCATACGAGACGGACCCTATAACCAACAACACCCATCAGTATATTGCTGTTCTACCTTTTAACCATGCTGTAGGACTGCTAACAGTCGGTGTTTCCAGAGGGTCTATCATTCAAATGTTAAAGGAATATATGAAAAAATGAAAATAACCCAATTATTACTCACCCGAAAGCCATCGTAGGTGTGTATGACTTTCTTCTTTCAGACAAACACAGAGTTTTTTTAAAAAATGCATCCTTCTTGACTGACCTATGACTTTTGTCATACATCTTATGTCAAGTCTGAAGTCAGGCAAGAAGTCGGAAATTCTCAGTCAGTGCTTTTATGTTATAATTTTAAAACTATATATATTGTTGTTTCAAAAACCCATCGATCTGCTTCAGAGGACATGTGATAACTCCTCAACGGCATATAGATTAGCTTTACACCGCAGTACTTCAAGATATATCCGAGTTACCGAGCTTCAAAATAATGACCACTATCCACAAGCATTACCAAGCTTGGAAAAGCCAGGATACATTTTTAAAAAAACTCCGACTGTGTTCTTCTGAGAGAAGAAAGGCATATACACATTGAATAGCTTCGGGGTGAGTAAAATATTTTGGGTGAGCTATTCCTTTAAGTGTCTAGAACATGTGAGCTTCACAGCTTGCTCTGCTAATGACTGAAAGTTACTTATATTGTTAGCATAAAGTGGACTCTCAAAATGAAGTGTTACAAAATCTTCACAGCAAGACAAATGTCCAGTGTAAACATAAAAGAGACTGAGACCAGGGAGCTGGATCTGGATTCCTCTCTGTTATTCACTCTCTCTTAGCGAAGTAGTCATGAGCACCAACAAATCGTGGTTTTATGTAACAGCAGTGGCTCTGGGCATGTGACCAAATGTGCACATTTTCAGTTGGCCAGCCTTTTTTTCACAATGTAAAGGAGAGAAATAAAAATGTTGCAATGACTGCAATGTTTGTTTCATTATGAACATTTTGGTAGACACGAATAGCTGTTAATGCGTCTGTTTAATACATTAAAGGTCATAGAAAGGTGGAAAATTGTCATAAAATTATTTTTGCTGCATGAAACTTAGTTGCAATATTGTTATTAATTGCAATATTTTTGCAGACTTGTATTAAATGACTAGGCAATGCTGCATCTAAGAAGGACCACTCCGTACCATGGGACCACGACCATCACTGCAGACATCTTGCTCCACTTTGAGAGAACCAGAAGTCTGGGCCAACTCCTTCAGATCAAAACCAGCACAGAAAGTCCCTCCTGAAACAAACCACTTGATTATTTAACTTACAAGGCAAGCCTTGTGAAAAAGAAGTGCACTTTAGAATACTGTCAAAAAGAAGACTCATTACATATATAATATTCTTCAAAAGAATATACTCGAGTGCAAAATTAATTAATTACACATTAATTGCAATTTAAAATATAATTTGTACTAATTCCAAACTGCTGAACTTTAGAGGTGTTTTTGGTCCGCTTAAGTAGGACTTAAAATCATAGATCACCCAAAATATATGTTACATGTATTCAATATGGTAATAATTTGTGCGTAAAAAGTAAGTAATTATCAGTAAGTATTAAGTAATTTATTAAGTATTAGCAAGTATTATTATTTGTGAAATTAAACTGCAACAAAGGCATAAAGTGGTACATATATGTATTGTTTAATAAAATTATTCATACGCTTAGGTACATTGTCAAGATAAGTGTATTTCTTTAAAACGCAATGTTTTTTACAGAACTTTTAGTTTGCCGTTATTAAAAAGTGTACTTCTGTGTACTTATTACTTAAGTGTGTAAAAAAAGTCATTAAAGTTTTATTTTGTTTTAATAAACTTAAGTTTTATTTTATTTTATTGTATCAAAACTTATATTATACGACACTACATTTACCCATTTACCACAATCAAATGCACTTTTTTTCACGAGAGAATACGTTCTAATTGCAAGGGTTATTTTAAACTTCCAAATTATAATTTATTTCAGAGAAAAATTACCAGTTAAAACAGTCCTTCAGCGTACTTTAACATTGTACATTTAACATCACAGCTTGAACTAAGCAATAAATAGCAATTATTCATAATTTAGCTGTAATTCAATTTTCGTAATGGCTTCCTAATGGACTAGTAAAATCTAGACCAGTAAGTGACATTGCATGTGCTCAATTGCGTTTTAATGTCCCTTTAAGAGTCCATGGTAGATGTTAACAGACCTGAACCTGTGTTTGGGTGAAATAATGGAGTTCTTGTGTGGCCATCATTACCTCTGGCGCTCATTCACCTCTTCAAAACCCAAGCAATTACTGTCGTCGCACATTTTTTATGTTGTTGTCTATGTAATGTTATCTACTGCGTTCAGTTCACCTGCAGACGGTCCTCTGGCTGGGCTCCACGTTTAAAGTGTGAGAGAGAGCAAAACCGCTCATTTCACTCGTTATAAAGGTGATTTAGAAAATTCAAGCAGAGATGGTTGATCCAGGTTGAACAAATTATTTCTATTGAGGGTGTGCAATTTGATGGCCTAGGGTAATTGTGTTCAGTGTGGTAATATTGCCATCACAGGCTTTGACATAACACAGGACTCTTGTAGCCATGTGGTGCCCACTTAGTTAAAGGTTTTAACAGGGGGTTGGTTGATGAGGAATCAGGGAAAAGTGAACGTTTAAGCTATTTCTTTGCTTTACAGCTCAGTCAGATGAGATATTGATTCTTTTCACTAACCACAAGTACACCAATAGTAGTGTTTAAGCAAACTTACCTATTCCATAAAGCACTGCCACATTAAGGCTATTGTCTTGGTCAAAGGCCGAGAGCTCCTCAGTCAGTCTCTGAGCAGTTTCTTGATTTACTGCATTACGCGCTTCAGGACGGTTAATTCCAATAAGCATCACAGTACCCCTCCTCTCAGAAATGACCGTCCCACCTGCACGAAAAAATATTTGCTTTGATATTTGTAATGCAATAACACGCACATAATTTTTTATAATTCTTATGCACTCAATGTTGCATTTATCTGATTAAAATAAATATTGTGAAGCAATATTACAGTACATTTTAAATTTTGAGTTAAATACACCATTATTATTTAAATGTAATTTATTTAATAAATGTATTTACGTTAGGCTAAATGAGATTTGTTATAGCGCTTGCATATCATTGCTCTTTTGCTGATTTTGATTGCTTTCATTGTCCTCAAGTCGCTTTTAATAAAATTGTGACCAAATGTGATTGTAATTCCTGTTATTGCAAAGCTGAATTTTCAGCAGCCATTACTCCAGAATTAAATTTTAAGAATTGCACACGCTAAAAAAATTATAAATATTGAATAGCCTAGATCTGTTACTAATCTGTTTGCAACCACATACACGCACTGTAATAGCTGACATTATATGAAAAATTGTATTTATGTCGAATATAAACAACGACAAAAGGCTATTCACCCATTGTACTGTTTCTGAAGTCCAACTTACACGCAGTTTATAAGTCACAGGTGATTGGCCAGTAGTAGTTAGCGAACATCAGAGCCCCCTCCACAAAGGGAGACTATAAACTTACTGTACCTTGAACCCGGACAATTTGAGACAATTACATTTAATTAGGCTATTTATAAAATCTAGATTGTTTCCAGGCAGCTTTAAAGAAAATATACCTATATAGATATGTATACGTATAAAATCTTTAAGCGTAATGTAACGTAATCTTTTAAGTTTATACTGACCTCTGCTGACGAGAGGAAAGGCGGAAATTTTATACTTTACCTGGGACAGTGCTTTTTCTTTCTTCTTTTGAAATGGCGCTGCAAAATCTTTGTCCTTTCATTGAGTTTAAAGTAATGTGGTGAACTGACCTCCTGAAGCCATTATTAACCAACAGTCTCCCTAAGGTTAAAGCCATAATGTAGGGGAAATTATTGATGTGCCTTTAATGTGTTGTTTTGCTTAGTTTATAGTGGCAGATTGTGTGGAACTTCACGGTTTGACGTTATACCAATCTAAAAGTCACCCAGACAACGCCAATAAATTACAAACGTGTGTACTGCAACACTCACACCCTATACTTCAGTTCAAACCTTACCAAGAAATGACACCAAACGGTAAATGGACCTTGCAACAAAAGAATAAACGAAATTTTAAAGTTAATTTGAACAAATTTAATAATTTAGAATTTTAATAAAACAGAAGCATATGCTGTAAAATATACAAAATATACACATATAAATATTAAACTAATAGTTTGTCAAAGTAAATCATGTGTAATACGTAAATCCATGTTTGTAGTTAATTTGCATTTCGCTGTCAGTGGGACTTTTATTATGAAAACTAAAATGTCACATGACCCGGTTGTTTAACCACTATAAACTCAGACACGTTTCGAAGTTGCAGTTAAAATGTAGGCTTTTAATTACATTGGCTGGCGGTCAGACGTATATACTGACATAATGCAAAAGAGCTGGGTTAAGGAACGCTTGCTCTTTATTTTATTCAATTATACTTGATTATTTATGGGTTAATTTATCTGATGGTTTATCGTCCCGCCACTATAATCCCGAGCAACGGCCAAACAAACATCTATTTAAAAAAAAAAAACCGAAAGGAAGATTTTTACAGTTTATTATTTTTATTTAGCTGCTCATGATGTCTTTAGCTGGAGCGCTATGGTTTGCTGTCCAGGATGATTTATTTACAAACGGACTGTGTAGCAACTCATCATCGCCCAGCATCAGCATCAGCAACACAATACAAGGCAAACATCCCAGCGTGAGTGAACCCATCTCTGAGTCCGAGACACACAGTGTCCTGGACGGATTGGATGATCTCTTTATTACCGATACATTGCATTTCAGTCGCCAGTGTTTGCGTTTCATTGTCGATTTCATCCAGGCCCGTTTAAAGAAGGACCTGTTTGTATCCGGCCACAGCCCGACCTCCGCGGAACCCAACATTCTGGCCGCGCTCGCCTGCTACGCACAAGGGTCTCTGTGCAGTAAAACCACAGACCTGCTGGGGCTAGATCAGACTGCAGCGGGCGAGGCGGTGAAAACCGTCACTCAACTCTTAGCAGACATGAGTCCCGATTTTATCACGTTCCCGAACAGTTATAACGACCGCATGGGTGCCGCTCAAGCCTTTAAGAACCTGAGCGGCGTCCCGCACGTGGTGGGAGTGCTGGGCTACCTGCACGTGAAGGTGAGCCCTCCACTCGGGGAGGAGAACATGTATATGAACACTCTGGGCTATCATTCGGTGATGATGCAGGTTATATTCGACGTGGACGGGAATCTCTTGAGTCTGGAGCAGTGCTGTCCCGGAGGAACTCCGGAACACACTGTTTGGGAGAACTCGGACATTGGCAGGCAGTTCAGTATATTTCAACACGGTCACACGTGGGTTGTGGGTAAGTTGAGAAACGGAATAAAACTTCTCGTACTTCAGAATGTATCCTGTTTACTTTTCTGAGGGGAAAAAGTGAGCTTCCTGTTTGCATCGTAATTATACGTTGAAGTATTAATTAGCTACATCACGTAACTAGGGTTAGGGTAAAGGTGAAGGAAGTGTTACCAAAAAAGTAATAATAATATTGACCCTAAAGAATAGCATTTTTAGAGGTCAAAAGTTATTTAAGGCTCACGGCACAGCTTGGTTTGTTGTTTCCCTGAATGCCTATGGAAAATTATTTCAGTCATAGGTTGACAATTGTTATCACAAAAACGTAAAAATATTTAAAATAAAAATGTAAAATGACTGTGAATATATTTTGATCCGAAAAAAATCGGACACTCAGATCTAATGCTCCCCAAAACGGTATCACAGGTTTAACTAAATAAATAAAATTTAAATGTAAAATTAATTATCATATTAGAATGATTTCTGAATAATGGAGTGGAATAGAAAATAATGATAGGAAATTTCAGCTTTGAATCGTAGAAATAAATTATATTTTAATAAAATAGTATAATTAGATGCACATTAAAACACATTCTTTTAAACTGTAATAATATTTCACAATATTGAGCAAAATCTGATCAAATGAATGCAGGCTTGACACTTTCATAATGCTGCATAATTGATAACAAAATCCTACATTTCACATAATAGACCTGTAGGTGGCATTTGGGCTTAAATAACTATGATAGTTTCATCAAATAGTAAACTGCGTAGGACTAAATCTTGCATACATATAAGTGAAGTGAATAGCCAATATTGTATTCATTTAGCATCCTTCTAAAATACATAATATACAGATTTTTAATCAACACGCTAGCTTTGGTTATTGATGAAAAATGGCTCGACCCATGAGCACTCACTGTTATTCTAGAAAGATCATGCATAGATATGCCTGCAACACCGTGCTGTAAAACAAATAATTATTTAAAATACACTCCTGGCAGGAAATATATTGTGTTGTCTTTCCCCCCCCCCCACAGGTAGCAGAAGTCTCCACGGTTGTGCACACGTGTTGACTCCAGTCGAGGCTTTTCGCATCAAAAGCAACGCAGCCCTGAGATTTAACAAAGCGCACAGTCAGCTACATGGCCGTACACAGCAGGTCTTCGGCAGCTTGAAAAGCCGTTTCCAGTGCCTGCGCGACATCGGCTCCATTCAGTCGCCCGAGTCGGTGGCATGTACCATCAAAGCCTGCTGCGTCCTGCACAACATCTGCAAGAAGTTCTCCGTGCCGTTACCCTTGGATTTTAGCGCAGAGCCACTCCATCCGCCATCAGAGGCGGCGAACGTCACGGCAGAGCAGCCGTTTGACTACATGGAAGACGCTAAAGATGAAATGATAGAAATGTTTTTTAATATTGCGGAGGACGAAGGCGAATAAGATGCGGAAAGTGTTCGCAAAAAGCCAGAAACCGTCACTAAATACCTTTCATGTTATTAACAGACCGATGCATGCCAGTGCCGGCGGACTCTTCACACAGTTTTATTCAGCTCGTCAAAAAAATTCATCAAAATAAGTTAATCCTACACATTAACTTACAAGGTAACATGACACTAATATTTGTCAACAAGTGATGTGAATAAAAACCAAATATTTATGGAAGAGTTCAGTGATGCTATCAGCTGATAATACCATATTCACGTACAGCACAATACGATATTCAGTTATATACATTATATTACATACACCAAAATAGTTGCCATGTTTGTGTCTGAAATTCAATGTCCACAAAATTATAATACCTGGTGATTTTAATTTAACTGTTTACAAATTGTTCAAAGGTTTAAATGTATTCAAAAGTTCCAGTTCGGTTACTAAAGTGTACAAAATTACATGTCGGCGTAAACCAAAACGGGTAACACAACACATAATTTACCCAAATATGTGAAGGCAAATGTAAAAGTTACTTAGATTTGACTGAATGTTACTGGAATTTGGTTAAGGTGTCAGGAACTGTGATTGGTATAGTTTAAGAAATACAAAACGGTTTGATAAAGGTTTATACCATATCTGCAAAGCAAAACCTTTCCCCTGCTATGCAACAAATCATTCTCTATTTTAAATACAGATATGACGTTTAAATCAGGGTGCCCAATACTTATGTAAATAATTACCGTCTTTTGATGAAATATTCATTTGGGAACTGGGAATACGTGGCTCTAGCAAAATAAAACAAATGATTGGAAAATACTGCGGTATATGCCTAAAACAAATTGAATTCAACTAACATTAAGTCTTATTACAATTTACTACTCATATTTAAAAGCAATGTGCAAAATATGCAGCATTAAATACAGCTCAAAGAAAAGTTTCCTTTCAAAGACCACAGGTTATCAAGAGAAAAAATTAACTTAAAAACACGCCTATACACAACTATTTAGTTAAAAAAAGAGTGGCAGTTAAGTTTAAACGGTAAACTTTTAGTGCTTTTTTGCTTACGCTCAAAATATCATGGCCTGTATCGCCAGTGCTTTTCACGGTTCAGTCTTTTTAGCAGAAGAGTGCTTTTATTTAAAATAATATTGATAAAACCAAGCCAGGATTTTAATTTTTATTTATTTAAGGGTATGTATTTGAAATAGGCCATTTGACCATATGATATGGCTTATGTTTCTGTTCATATTTGACTTTGCTTGTCATATTCTTGTAATGCTATTGCGTTGACATAGATCATATCTGAGTTTTCGTAGAGAGGCTCTGACTTAGGCCCAGCTTTGGCTTGTAGAGTATCCATGATGCACTGGTGCAGGAACACATACTGAGACTGTAAGAGATGAGCATACAATGATTAAAGTATACACATAAGAATACACAAGTGATAAAATTATTACCTGTAATTACGTAACAATGTAAATAATCATAAAAGATACAGATGCCATTCTTTGAGACCAAAGATTATCCTTTGAACTCAAAATAGGCGTACTTTTAAGAACTTTCTGATAATATCAACTACTGTTATAAATATTTTCTACATGTTATAGCGCTGCTGTCAAGTCATTGAACGTAATTGTAGAATTAGCCGTAACATCACTGAATGCATATATGGATTAATGAAAAAAAAAAATTCGGGGAAGAACAGTAAAATTATATTTCTCATATTGCATTGTTTTATTGCTACTAGTTATATAAATTGAAGGGTTTTCATTTCATGTTGCTTTTTTCTGTATTTTGGTGTTTACTGGTACTTTACTCATTGAGTATGAGTGTATATGAGTATGATTAACTTCTCAACTCGCTGGTTATTGGTTCATAAACCTTTAAGTAGTTTGATATTTTAGCGTTATTCCATGATGTTGTTACATACTGTAAAATATGTCTTCCAAATGCCACCCAGAGATTCTGGTGTCCACTGTAGCCTTTTTTAAATAGTGTTTGTATCCTCCAGAAAAAAAGTTATGTAAATTATGTATCGAAACAGTGTTACCTCAGTTTGCACCATTAGTGGTCGGCTTAGTCTCATTTGCCGGACGAATGCTTCAATTCCCACTGCTTTCTCTTTGTGCACCTGCTGTAGCAGGACGTCCAGTGCTATCAGGGTACCTGTCCTGCCAACCCCGGCACTAGTGTACAGAGATGATGACAGAGGGATTAAAACTTCATTTTGTCAATGTATTTATTTGTTAAAGGAATAGTTCACCTAAAAATGACAGTTCTGTAATTATTTACTCACCCTCAAATAGTTTCAAACCTGTATGAATTTCTTTGTTCTGCCGAACACAAAGATATTTTGAAGAAAGTTTGTAACCGGGCTGTTTTGGGTTAATACTGATTTCCATAGCATTTTTTTTTCCTATTATAGAAGTCAATGGTGACCCAAAACAGCATGGTTGCAAACTTTATTCAAAATATCTTCGGCAGAACAAAGTAATTCATACAGATTTGGAACTACAGTTTAATGATGACAGAATTTTCATTTTCGATTGAAATGACTTAATGGTAATGTAAAAAAAAAAACACCCATTTTACCCTCTCAAAAAAAAACAGCTCTTTTGAAAACACTGTGTACTTTCCCTTTAAATCTTACCGAGCTCTGCTGACCCCGCCCCTCTTTTCGGAGGTCCTCCCAGATGATGTTTATTTATCCCTATTCGTAGTCCTATATGTTACAGTCATAGTGAAATTTGCTAATTGGCACATTATTAGGAAAGGCAATTTGCAAATATTCATTAGAAGACTTTATACTCACCGCTTCTATAGCTAAGGCTAAATGTTTTTGGGTATATCAAACCAAATGTAAGTTAAAGTCAATCCTCTGCGTCTTCGGGAGTAAATGACTACGGCTATATTCATTATTATTCTGTTCAGCAAAAAACACACTTCGATTGCTTAGGAGTCATGCTTGTCTCTGCATCTCAGACTGTTGTTGACAGCTCACTCAGGTAAGAGGTAAGACACCAGTCCAGTCTGTGTGAAATGCTGCTGTCAATCAACAGTCGTAGGAGGGGCCTCCGACCGTGTGACATCACATGGTTAAGGGGAAGAACACACTGCGTGGATTTTTATCATAGGGTGGTTGCGTACACACACTGCCAACACGTATTTTAGTTCAAACAGCTTGTGCATGTGCCATTATACGACTCCTTTATTGCTCGCTCTTTGCTACCAGCTCTCAGCAGTCAACTGACTGTCATTATTCATTTCAAGTTAATATCTGAATTGAGTTTCAAAGTGAGTAATGGTCACCTGCAGTGTACAGTTGTCGGCCCTGCGGAGAAAGAGCTCTCTATATGCTGACGGACGAGACCTCTGAATTGGATCAGGTCTTCTGTGCCCACGGGAACACCGTGATCCGGCCATGCTGTGAAGTGGAAGTGCCTCACTGTTCGTGTCTCTGATGTGTCTTTCTGTTATAGACAAAAAGAAAAAAACTACATAAATTGACAGCGCTAATATATCCATATTCAAGTTAAATAGATAATATAAAGAATACATATTTGTGAATACCAGATTAGCTAATGATAAGAGTTTAATGCGGTATAGGCTGTCAAATCTTGTACCTACAGCTCTGCAGATCCTGCTGAAGGATCCCAAGAAAGTTGTGGATTATCTATATTGAATAAGATCTATAATCTAATAAAATGTATAATTTTGTCAGTGTAAAAATTACTATGTAAAAAGGCTATTAAAAACTAATAGCATTTTTACAAAGAGATATTTGTCACACACAAAAAAAAAACATGCAACAAATGAATATTATGTTTCATTTTATTGTCATAAAACGGAAAAAAATAAAATAAATATTTCGGCTCACATTTTTGACGTTAAATTCCCGCAGAGTCCAACTTGGAAATTTATCCTCTGATTTCACGGTGACAAGAAGATTCCCATAGAGACACGGTGTGTAGTCCAGTGGCCAGTATTGCTCACACTTGACCTGAAGAAGTTAAATAAAAATGAATTCAAATACCAGCAGAGTGCAGAGGACAAATCTGATGAAGCAAGCTGAAAATTATGCAGTCAAACCGCTGTATGTGTAGTGCTGTGATTGAAATGCCCAAAAAAAACATTTTTTAAGCTCTGATAATTTTATTAAACATCATGCAATAGCAACGCAGACTGATACTATTTCATACATCAGTACATATAGTGGTTAAAAAAATGCAAGACAGTAAGCATGTGAAACTACAGTAAGCAGTCTTCTGTTTTGAACTTTGCCTTACCCTTCCACTCTCAGTGCAGTTGGTTACCATGACAATGGCCTGTGATCTTTTCTCCCAAACCATTCTCCAAAAGTCATTGACGGTGGATGGCAGTGGACCTTGAGCAGCAATATACTGTCTGCTTGCATTGCCATAGCCCTGATATGCACATAAACAAATGTCAATCCACCAGGAGCATTTTCTCTGCAGGTATAAGCTGATTACAGCTGATGTTAACTGATATTAAGTGAACTTACAGGCATGTAGTTAGCATTTATATAATCAGAGTCACCCTCATCCTTTATGGTGAGATGCACTCTAGAGGAGTCATCTTAAAGACAGGGAGAGGATACAATGACATTTTCACAAGACAGACTGTGCAGTAACATTGTTTGTGTGTGTGAGTGTGGTCCTGGTATTCCCTACATTATGGGGACCAAAAAAGGAGTCCTCACAAGGATATTAATACCAGTAGGCAAATGATTAACCTTGTGGGGACATGTTTTAGCCTCAATGAGGAAACAAGTTCATAAATCATACAGAATTAAATATTTTGAAAATCTAAAAATACTGAACATTTTGTGGGGTAAAGCTAGGGTAAGGGCATAGTTGGAGCAGTATAGAAATCATTACATTTATAGAAAGTCCAACATAAACCTGTGTGTGTGTGTGTGTGTGTGTGTGTGTGTGTGTGTGTGTGTGTGTGTGTGTGTGTGTAAACACTCACAGGCTAAAACATTGGAAAATCGGTTTTTGTCCTTGTTTTCAGGCAGAAGAGCTGCTATGCAAGACTGTTCTATACCAACTGAACTCAAGTCCTGTTAAAAAATATTCAGTGAAAACACAAAACTAAAACATAAGCAGTTTGGCATTTTAATACTTAAATTCTCTACAACAGCCCAAAGTAGGCTTGGCTCTGTTTTAATGGCACAAAAAATTCAGATAAAAAAATATTTCATAAACCCTACCTCATATTCTTCACTGAAACCTCTATTCTCGTCACGACTCATGCTTTGATAAAGTTCTGGAAATTTATCCAAGGGAATCGGTCTGAAAAACATTTTACACTTGCTTTAAGTATATATGTAATATATACAATATATATATATATATATATATATATATATATATATATATATATATATATATATATATATATACTTGTATGTATATATATATATATATATATATATATATATATATATATATATATATGTGTGTGTGTGTGTGTGTGTGTGTGTGTGTGTGTGTGTGTGTGTGTTTGTGTGTATGTACACAGTCAGTGGCCCCAAAAATACCTGAAAAAATATCTGAATAACATAAGATAACAAAATATTAATAAAGCAGGCACATTTGTGTATAGAAACTACTGCACATGACACTTTTGCATATTGGATATTGCATATTAGATGTATCTAATCACACAGTTTTACCTAAAGTCCACCTAAAAGTGAAAATTCTCTTGTTTACTTGACCCTCACATCATTTCAAACCTGTATGCTTTTCTTTCTCCTGAAGAATGTTGTTCACCAAACAATTTTGGTCCTCACTAACCTGATTTCTCAACATATCTTCTTGTCCCACATAGGGAAGACACACAGGTTTGAAAATTACATATCGATAACTATCAAATTCTTTGCTTTGGTCCACTGTATTTTACAATTTCCCCAAATAATAGAGACATACATACTTGTAGTTTTTGTTGGGCACGTTTGGTGGCTTGGGCATTCTAAAGATGAGAAAAGACGTTAGCGATAAAAAAACACATATATATCAGTTCAAACGATAAAAATCATACCTATTACGCTTTGCAGAACCATAGCGGCGCCATGCAAATACAGCAACACAGATAATGATGACCAAGAGGAAAAACACAAGCACTCCTGCTATAACACCTGCAGAAAATAAAAAGAAACAAACAGCAAACATGGCAATGCAATGTTCAACTAATATCAATAAATACAAGGTTGCAGCCAGTGCAGCTGAAGCCTATGGGGGTTAAAAGGCAGGAATTTTAAAATAAACACACATCATCGGAATGACGAAATCAAAAGGTCAAGAAGCAATTTCCAGTCTTCACCATACTGTAAAAACTAACTCCTGCAGTAACGATCAACTGTTTAACTCATGTCAGCTTCTTGTCATCAAGTCACCATTAAATACTGTGTGTTATCAAGGAGACTTTCTTTGCACTGCCATGTCAAGAAGTAGTTTGATTTCTTGGCATCATAAATACTGTAGCATTTAATAGTATCGATCAATGTTAACATTGCATGCATTTAATAACCTCTTTGACATTTTAAGCTGTATAAACAATTGTATAAAGTAGGTCATTGCAATACTTTATTATGCCGAATCACACTTTTTTTCTAATTAATATATTGTGGAAAATAATATGCTACCATAAAAAAATCTGTGGTGGAGTAAGTAAGCAAAAACTATTAAATTTTTATATTTATTCAGCAGGGATATATTAAAAACTGATCACAATAAGATAATAAAGACTGTTCTGTTCTTTGCCCTTTCTGTAAAAAACAGAATCCTGGAAAAATGTACTAAGACACTGTAATTTAAGACACTATCTTACACGTATGTAGGCATTATTTTACCTGCTGGATCTGTTTGGCAGTTGATTGATACTGTTTGACTCTTCACGGCTCCAGAAAAAGATGACGCCGTCACTTTGTACCACTGGGCAACTTGCAAGTCATTTATATCTTGTCTCATTGTTTTGTCTGAACTAGGTGTTACGTTGAAACTTCGTCTTTCAACATCCACCTGGAACACATCCACAACGCCACCTGAATGTTCCCAAATTACAGCCAGACCATACCCGCCAGAATGATATTTACACCGCAGATTGGATACACTATTTGGAACTAGTTTGAGAGAGAAAAAGAAAAAAATTAATTGAATATCAGTTAATCAGTGGGACTGTTCAGAGCATGTATGCTCACCTAATGTCAGGCGGTGTGTGCATTGTAGCAGTTTCTCTGACTGCAAGTCATAAAACAGTGAAACAGTGTAGCTTTCTCCAGGATACAGATCTTGCAGATTCACTTTGTTGTCATTTACAGAGCCATTTTTATCACTTCCGGTGCTACTTTGAGCCGACACGTATGTGGAACCGTTCACATCAGCCTTAATTGATGAGTTGGTAACTGTCCAGCTAAAGGATTCACAGTTAAGGGCTGCACAAAACATAAAAACATATAAATGCAAACCAAGTCTTACTCATATTTTGACATACTGTAAGTGATACAGGACTTTAGGTAACATTTTATAGCATCCTTATTACACATTATATTTATTTGCCAAAGTAATAAAGTAAGTTATTAGTGCTGTCAAATGAATCACAGTTAATCACATCCAAAATTAAAGTATTAATTTACATAATATAATTTTCCGTACTTCATATATTCATTACGTATATGTAAGTAGACACACGTGTATATATTTAAAAATATATGTTGTTTACATATTAAATACATTTATATATAAATGAAATTGTATGATTGTATATATATATATATATATATATATATATATATATATATATATATACACACACACACACACACACACACACACACACATACAATAAACACACATAAACAAAAACCTATGCAAGTATTCCTAAATCAAACCCTAGTTTTAACCTTAACAACATCTTATCAAACACTAACCTTATAGTAATAAATAACCACATATAATAAATCTATTTAAATATATAATTACACTGTAAAAATTACACCTTACAATAAAACGTAAATAGACTTTAACTTTTCTGGACTGGACCAAGTCTGGCCCCAATTCTATTTGTGAGCCTGAAAACAAAACCAGTGTTAAGTCACTGGGGTATATTAGCCAAAAATACATTGTATGGGTCAAAATTTGACAAAAATCATTAGAATATTAAGATGATGATCTATGAATATCCTTTGTAAAAATTTCTACCGTAAATATATTATAACTTAATTTTTCATTAGTAATATGAATTGCTAAGAATTTCATTTGGACAACTTTAAACGTGGGTTTTTTTGCACCCTCAAATTCCAGATTTTCAAATTATCTCTGCCAAATATTGTCCTATCTTAACCATACATTAATGGAAAGCTTATTTATTCAGCTTTCAGATGATTTACAAATGATTTTGTGGTCCAGGGTCCAATAAAAATACAATTTCATGTTAAACAAATTAAGTTCAAACTTAATAAACAAGTATTTTTCCCCATGACTAGCAAGCTGTCTAAACTCAATTAAGACTCTGAATTTGCTTTTTAAATAAGAAAAGTAATGTTATCAAAACTTACTAGTGACGTTCGTAAAGCTGTATCCTCTGCTTAACATATTGTTCACCACAGTAAAGAGAGTAAAACTATGTTCAGTGCCTGGTGTGAGATATGGGTAAGTATGTGTAATCACATCTTCCATATCAGATCCAGTGAAATGTTTCTCAGTCCCCCCCTGACTTTTCAAGGTGTAGTTGTAGATGCTATTATTGTTTAACTTGTTCCATGAGATAGTCAGCTGTGTCTGTGAACGATTGACTGTAACTCCAGTTATGTCAGATAGACCTGTGAAGAGAAATGAACTGTTAGTATTTAATATGAACTATTTAATAGATGCAGCACATTCTTCACAGATTCATTATTTTATTGTTGTATATTACTGTAGATGTTGTATGTGTCAGGACTGTACACAATTCAGAACTGAGTTGAAAATACACTGAAATTCACACAAATTTGATTTTGACCGTAACCCATTCCAAGTAGTTGCCTTATATTAATTATATGAAAATAACAGTCAACATTTTGTGGTGCTTTGTGTGCTGAATTAAAATATGTAATCAGTAGAAGACAAGGAGAGATATATATATATATATATATATATATATATATATATATATATATATATATATATATATATATATATATATATATATATATATACTACTTACTTGTGATGCTATAAAAGCTGAATCCAGTACTTCTCAGATCAGCAAACTCTGTATACAGAGTGAAGCTGTAATTTGTCGCAGGGATCAAACCTGATATATGGCATGTTTCTCCAGTTTGATTATTGCAATTCACTGGTTGTTCAGCTCTGTTTTCGAGAGCATACTTGTAAGAGTTATTGTCTATGTTTGGTACAACGTCCCATTGTAAGATAATGTCGGTGTCATTGCTCGTCACGTTCACTTTTTGAACATTAGATGGCACTGAAACAAATAAAGACGTGTTATTCAGTGAGTCTGTTATTTACATGTCCTTATTAGATAATCAGAAGGAGGTGCAATAATGGAGCTGGTAACTCTACAGTGCCAACTGCTCGTTTCTGACGGTTTTTGAGACAGTGCTGCATTAGCATGGAAAAAGTTCTGATCTCATCAACATGCGTATAAACAGTATGCCAAATAAAAGCAAAAAGCGCATCAAAAAAACCCCAAAAAACGTTTCATATGGATTGTTACTGGTATGCGGTAACCTTTCGGCTTCACAAATGTTTTTCAAACATGTTTTTCATGTTTTTACCATTCTACCAAAATAGTGACATGTTTAGCTATATGAAACACATATAAAACACATTAAAATATAATAATTATGGGTTGATTGTTCAGACACTCAATGTGAATGTATTCCACCCTGTTAGGGACGTATACGTACTGTATTGTGTGGAACTGCAGCTATATAATGTTTCAAAACAATTTAAAAAATTTAATCCAGCTTTACTTTGACATTAATTAAAAATAATAATTTTTTTTTTCTTTTTTTTTTTGGAAAATAGTGGCTCATTCTCCACCTCCCCCCGAGTTAAAATGTTGAGTCCATTCAGCTGATCTCCGGGTCTGGCGATGGCACTTTTTCACGGAAATTAACTTATTTGTGTATTAACCCTGTTTTTACAAATTCAGTTGAACTGTCACAAAAATAATGTAGCTAGCTAACACAAATTTGTCCGAATGATAAAAAAAAAAAATCTTGGAAGCATCGGTAAGAATGATTTGATACCTACAAACCAATTCAGATTATTTCTTTGTTCATCTTTGTTCATGCAATTTTCATTTATGTGATTTTAATTGATAGTTCCATTGTACACGTAGTTTTACCGTTCTTGTTCTGTCGCAAATAAACAATAAACTGTTTTGTGAAGAGTAAAATGGCAAAGAACTTTTTGTGACGGGGCTATGAATAGCAATTACAATTACAATTCTTGCTTGATCAGAAAATAGAGAGAAATTTCATAGGCAGTTATTTTGTCTTTCACAAATCTTTCTTTCTTAATTGTTAAGTGTGACAGACCTCTGTCAGAAGAGGAAAAAGATTTCACAAAAACAGCAGATGTGACACCATCAACCAAATCAGTAGCACGTGCGTGTACTCATGTACTCACTGGTTACATTGGTGAACGTGTATCCACTGCTCAGTACATGTCCAAACACAGTGTAGAGTGTAAAGGAGTATTGCGTCCCAGCATCCAGATATGTGACATTATATTCCACTGTATTCGTTTGTGATTCAGGAGTTACAGAGTTTTTTTTATCCCTGTATTTCAGCTCATAGCTGTAATCGTTGCTGTTGTTGACTTTACTCCATTGTAATTTTATATTGTTCTCTTTCCGACTGATGACTGAAACACTGTCAACATTAGATGGAACTAAAGAGAAAGGAGATAGAAATTTATTTGTTAGTATATACCTAATTAATTTGCCATTCAGTTAAATAATTGACCTGTTTATGTACAGTCGTACAGCAAATTAGTTGGAAATCTATGTTTTTGCATTATACAAAAATTGCAGTAAAATTACTGTTATTGCATGTTTAAATTAATATTTCTGTATTTTGCTTGCAGTTTGCAATTAAGTTCATATAAAAATATGTAGAACAGACTAGATTTCGAGAAAGATTATTAATTTATATTAACTCAAATTGAATTTGGCACAATTATTACGTGTTTCTTTAGAGGAAAAAAAATATGGTTAAACCTCAAAGACTCACTTACCAGTTACCTCAGAGAAGTTTAATCCTTTGCTTGAATAATTTTCAAACACAGTGTAGAGTGTGAAAGAGTAATTAGTCCCAGGAGACAGATCTTTGACTGTAAAATTTAAATGATCATGTTCTGATGCATTGACTACATAGTTTCCAAATCCATTTCTTTCCAACATATAACTGTAACTTTTATTTTCAACTTTCCATTCAAATGTTAATGTTTCCTCTGTTTGACCAATTACTGAAACATTCTTAACATCAGGGATTTCTGCCTGAGGAAAGAAATGACATTCATTTTATTAATCAAATGTTCGCTAAAACAGCTAGACTCTAAAACAATCACAAAACTGTAAAGACATTGCAAATATTTGCTTATATTATATCCCATCTTATCAAAGCTTGTTGCACAAGTCTTTACCCAGGCTTCTGCCATTACCCCAATGTTCTTTTAGTCTGCCCCACTCCCTCCACACTATCTTAACGTTTATATAAATGAGCAATACATAGTAGGCCTATTACTGGGTTGCCTCTTAAAGGAATAGTTCTCCCCAAAATGAAAATTCTATCTTTATTTACTCAACCTCAAGTAGTTCCAAACCTGTATACATTTCTTTAGGAAGATATTTTGAAAAAAGTTTGTAACCAGATTGTTTTGGTCACCATTGACTTTAATAGTCGTGAAAAACTATGTCCAATTATTGATTTAAAAATTAACTATTTATCAAGTTAAGGAAATTATATTTTACCCAATTATTTTGTTTTATTATGCAATTTAAATACATTTTTGTTTTACATATAAACCTCAAATTTATGACTATACTGGCTAGACCCACTTGCAATATATGCTTTTTAAAACTATGTTTGAGCACAAAACAACATTTATGAAAAAGTTTATGTCAGTTTTGACACATTTGAGTTTGGCAAGCAGTTTTTGAGATTTATTTCCCCACTCACGTAGGAGTTGTTGGTCTCAATTACTAGTAGTCAAATGTCTAGTAAACAGACTTCAGTACTTCAGTTTAATTCAATAATGATTCCTGCATTAAAACTGTCAATGGATTTAAAGACTACAGCAATTCAGAAATCTGTTCTCAGTGATTGAATAGTGAAAAACACTCTAGACGTAACTTTGTAACTTTGTAGCTTTGCTTTTGTAAACTGTCTGCTATTACCTTTTTTAATGGACTTCCAACATATAGTAGTCTGAAAAAGTGTTTCCCCCCTTCCTGATATTTTATATTTGGATGTTTGTCACACTTTAATGTTTCTGATCATCATATAAATTTAAATACTAATCAAAGACAACACAAGTAAACTGTTACGCTCGTGGTTTTCGAGAGAGAGCACTCAACAAGGAAAAATAAACTTAAACAGTTTTAATTTACTAGGAATTAAATAAACAATATCTTTACAGGCTGGTAGGCAGGCAGGCAGACAGGACGAAAAAAACTCACGCATTTAAAGACGTGAACCGACCCTAAAACTAGTAAACTGGAACTTAAATAGACACAGGAAAACTAAACTAATAAGACAAAGACAAAACTAATAAGACACAGCTGACGACAAATTAGACAATTAACTGAAAGTAGGTCACATGGCACAGGAAAAAACAACAACAAAAGAGTCCACGTGTGACATATTGCCCCCCTCCCAGAAGTTGTGTCCTCACACTGAAAAAACAAAACAAAAATGGAAACTTGGGAGGAGGTTCCGGTGGAGGAGGAATGACAGGGAGGTGTGACAGAAGGAGTCCGGAGCAGGAGGAGATCCAGACGGAGGGAGGAGCCATGGAGGAGGAATGACTGTCGACTCCATGGGACCAACCGACGGTGTGGCGGAGCAGGTGGTGGAGGAGACTGAGGTAGAGACGGAGAGCTGAAGGGCCAGGGTGACACTGAGACACTAGAGGACCTATGCGGAGACGGGGGACGAGAAGGACGTTGCGGAGCCAGAGCGACAGAGGATTGAGGTGGAGCCGGAGGGATGGAGGAGCCTGACAGAGCCAGAGGGATGAAGGGACAAGGTGATGCCAGAGGAGAGGAATCCCGAGGTGACGGATGGTCGACGACAAACCAAGGCGGAGCCGGAGGGATGATGGAGCTTGGTGGAGCTGGTGGACTGATGGGCCACAGTGGAGAGGAGGGAGCTAGGAGCCAAGGAGGAGCCGACGAGTCTACAGGCCGATGTGGAGTCCAGGACTCAAAGGCTAGACGATGAAGCGAGGGATCCTTCTCCCACGACGGCGATGGTGACCGTAATTTAGAAATATGTTTGAAACTTTTTTTTGCTTGGAAAGTTATATATAGTATAGTAATGACCAAGCAGACCGTTTATCATGTTTATTCAATGTAGCCTTCTTAAAATAAAATCTATAGATATAAAACAATTTAAAAAAATCACAATGCTAGTTTAAACTTTTAACCTAAATAAATGTACGCTTTTAGGCACATGTCTGGAGAGTGTAAGCTAAACCATGCTTTACATGGAGGTGCAAGCGCATCACTTGCATTTGTTTTAAACATTTGTTTAAACATTGCAATTTTGTTTCAAACAGAAACTATTTTACTATATGTAATCCTTAAAGATGCATTTTTCTCTAAAGGTGTCCAATAGGAATCAAATAAGGATAATAAGGATAATCTTCATCTTTGTGATGCTGATTTAGAAAACACTATTAATAATTATGAATAATAACTTTTGGGTTTTTTTCTCAGCCCTCAAGTTGCTGCAAATGTACAAGAGTTATCCTCCCAAATCTAGAAGAACTCCCTAAGCCAACTTTTCAGTGAGAATTTGACTAAAAACGGTTAATGCAAGTGCTCTTAACAATTAACTCTTCACCGTAATCATTTACTATAATTATTCCAAACACAGTATTCAGAATGAAACTTATTCAGATGGGTGCTGTGTGAATTTGCTTGAGGCAGATGCAAATTGAAATCATTCACATGTAATGTTAAACACAAAAGCCACTGTGTGAATGATGTAGAATTTTGAATTTTATGATTCCAAGTTACACAAATGCACACAGTGGCATGACAAATAAACTACAGTAGAATATATGTGCATTACCAATGACTTAATAAAGATGCTAAATATTCCTCTTTACATTTGACATATAAAAGGTTCATAAAAAGGTCATTTGAACTCTTGGAGGGACTGGCATGGTAACGTACTTGTAACGAGAACACAGGCGACATAGTAGAATCCATTTTCTGACGATTATTAGTGGGCAAGACAAGAGACATCAATGAACAGACAGTGTAAGGGTCAATACTAGACAGCCAGTCCAAACAGCAGACAGGTCCAAGGAGAGTCTGAGTTACAGGGTCAGTAGGAAGGCAATGAGTCGGTAACAGGTTATCAATCCAAACAGGCAAACACGACAGGCAAACAGAATCCGAAAATCAGGCAAACAGGCAAAGGTCATACACAAAAGTAACAATCAGATTGTAACAATAAGACTGGCAATACTTCACATTTGAATGCGTGGAGGACTTCTGGTTATAAAGCCCTTAAACAGTAAGTGAGCAGAGAAGAAGCAGAGGAGCCTGAGCATGGCTAGTACTCAGGCGAGGGCTCCCTCTGCTGGTTAGGCATTACAGAATTCCCCCTCTAGGAGCGACTCCTGGAATTCAACGTGATGGTCCCCGTGGTCGTTGATCGGGTCTAGCTCTGTGGAATTCCTCGGTGAGTGAAGGGTCAAAAATGTCCCGGACGGCTACCCAGGATTTCTCCTTAGGTCCGTATCCCTCCCAGTCCACAAGATATTGGAGCTGACCCCCTCTTCGCCTAGAGTCTAGTAATTCCTTTACCTGGTATGCGGGAGCCCCATCAATGTCCAGTGGTGGGGGTGGTTCTGGAGCCTCATGGGGTCAGCATCTGAGTTCCAGGAGGGACACATGGAAAAACGGAGAGATACGATAGTTAGCAGGAAGCTCAAGCCTATAGGTGACGTCATTCATTCTCTCAAGAATTTTGAAAGGACCTACATACCTGGGGCTGAGCTTCCTTCTTGGTAGCCGCAGCTTGATGTCCCTGGTGGAGAGCCCGACCTGTTGTTTCCTGGTTTCGGATGGCCCACTGGAGACGAACATGCACGCTATCTCACACCCTCTCGCTACATCGCATCCAATCATCCACTGCAGGTACAGATGAGGGTTCTCCTGACCACAGGAACATGGGGGGTTGGAACCCCAGGACGCATTGAAAGGGGGTGAGGCCTATAGAGCAGTTGGTTAGTGAGGTCTGTGCATATTCGGCCCATGGTAGAAACTTAGACCGTCAGTGTTGCTCCCAGCTGCAATATGTTCACAGATATTGGCCAATCTCTTGATTTAGGTGTTCTACTTGACCATTAGATTGGGGATGATAACCCAAAGTGAGGCTGACATTAATATCTAGCTGTTTACAAAAGGCTCGCCAGACTTGTGACTTGAATTGGGTACCACAGTCTATATCCTCAGGTAAACCGTAAACTCTGAAAACATTATGGAAGAGGGCTAAGGCTGTTTCCATGGCAGTAAGTAGTCCATTTAAAGGCATCAGACAGCAGGACTTGGATGTAGTTATTGGAAAGGTGCAAGTCGATGGAGAGGTGAGACCAGGGTCATTCTGGGATGGATAGTGTTTGGAAGAGACCAGAGAATAATTCTTTTGGGGATTTGGATTGAGCGCAGACTGAACATGACTTCACGAATGATGTGATGTGTTGTATCATCTCGGGCCGCCAAAAGGAGTTTTGGACGAGCTGGATGGTTCGAGAAATACCAGGGTGTCCAGCATTGAGGGAGGTGTGGACACATTGCATTATGAGTTGCCTTAGGTTTGAAGAACCGTACTGTTTGTTTGGGGGGCATTGGTGGTGGTTCCTGTTGTTGTGCCCTCTGTAATTCCTCCATAATGTCCCAGGTGACAAGGGCAAGAATAATGGACGGTAGGAGGATAGGTTCTGGGTTGAGGGGATCTGATTGCCGATCATGGCACCTCGACAGGGCATCAGCTTTGCCATTTTTACTGTTTGGACGATACGTGGCGGTGAACTGAAACCTGGTGAAAAACAGTGCCCATCGGGCTTGGCAGGGATTCAGGTGTTTAGTACCTTCGAGCCAGTGTCGCCACTCTTTAATTGCTGCCTTCATGGATAGGAGTTCCTCTCCACAGGGGTCAGTTTTCTGGAAAAGAAAGTGCATGGATGAAGTTTACCGGATTGTTCGGTTCTTTAAGAGAGGACAGCTCCGATGCCACAGTCCGACGCACCGACTTCCATGAGGAATGGTGATTTGGGATCAGGATGTTTTAGGAATGGGAACTGATGTGAATCTCTCCTTGAGAGAAGTAAAAGCTTAGTTAGCTTCTTGAGTCCATCTTAGCTTGGTAGGTTTTCTAAGTGGGGCTGCTGTAGACTGTAGGTGCGGATAAACCATCAATAGAAATTTACAAAGCCTAAGAATCGTTGGAGTTCTTTCACCGTGGTAGGTTGTGGCCATTCAGTTATTGCCATTACCTTGAGTTAATCTATCTTAACTCCTTGGTGGCTGATATAATATCCTAGAAAGGATGTTTGAGTTACGTGAAACATTGTGACAACACTGTTCTCACGTGGTTGATGTGTTCTGCTCTGGATTTGGAGAAAATCAAGATATGATCCATATACGCAATAACAAACTGGTTCAGAATGTCCTTAAAAATTTCATTAATAAAAGACTGGAAGACAACTGGGGAGTTGGCTAGCCCACACGGTATCACCTGGTACTCATAGTGGTGAGAAAAGCAGTCTTCCATTCATCGCATACCGAGCATGGCATTGGGGAGCAATTCAATTGCACAATCTACGGGTCGATGAGGGGGAAGTTTTGTAGCTTTGACTTTGCTAAACACTTCTAGAAAATTGTACTAACAGGAGGGGATGTTGACTGATTGATGGGTCTCTGGACTTTTTATACTGGTAGTTAGACATGGTAGGGGTTTGGGAAGTAAACATTGGTGGAGACAGACATGATCAATTCAGTAATTCACGAAGTTTCCAGGCATAGAGATATAGATTCTTTATGAAATAGGCCCACCTGAAGGGTTAAGGTTTGTGTCTGTTCAGTGATTCCTTTACCAATGAAAATGTCATTGATGCACGTGATTCATCTGGGAGGATTATGCAGTTTAGTGGGTATGTTGAATTTGGTTATGATGCTGCTGTCGATCAGGTTCAAAGCAGCTCCAGAATCTATCATTGCTGTTAGGTGAGTAGACAGAGAATCAGTTTTAAGCATAACAGGAAGAGTACAAGTTCTATTGGTGAGTAATGCAAAGTGTTCGATATTCACCTGGGGTGCAGGGTTCTTATGTGGGCATCTGAGGCTTCGATGTCCTGCAGCACCGTAATAGAAGCATAGGTGGTTAACTCGTCTCTCTCTTTCACCCTTAGATAGTCTTGAAACCCCTAACTGCATGGGTTCATAATCTTGAGCCTTGGATATGGGTAGATGTTGGACACTGGTCAAGTTTTGTGGTTCTAGTTTTGAGTGTTTGCCTCAGGAGATTATCGATCTTGATGGTCAATGTGACAAATTCGGAAAAGGGAATTCCTCTCCTCTGCAGGCCAGTTCGGTTTGAAGTTCCTGAGATATTTTTGAAACTTTTGAAAAAAAATATAGCTTTCAGGGCAACATCGTTGTTGGAGTTGTGTCTTGACATTATGCACCTTTGACCCTTCAGTTTCAGCTTCTATCTGTTAAAGCACTTCTTGTTCTAGGTCATGACATGACCTCCATATAATATCTTGGACTGGTGTAGGTGCCAGAGAAACTGAAGGAATGAAGATTCTGATGCACGAAAAGATATGTAGCTAGTGATAACTTATACGACGAACGTGTTTGAAACACTTGTTTGCCATTTGCTTTTACTTATCTTGTCCTGTCCTTTCCTCTATAAAAATAAAGCAACTTGTGATCTGAGCTTCGGAGGCAAAAGAGAGAAACCTGTTTTTTCTCCCGCTAGCAACCAACAGCGCAGTCCTTGCAAGCAAAAATCCAAAGAACTTGTCATGTGTTTTATTTCGCTTGAGTTGATCCTTCCTGGTAAAGAGCCGTTTGAGTGAAATAGTCTCAACAATTGTTCCATCTGCTTTGAGCTGCTAGTGTCCTGAACTCTATAGCATAGTCAGCAGCTGGCCTCTTACCTTGAGACATTTGTAACAGTTGAGTCAAGATATCCTTTGCCCCAGCAGGATACTCAAAAACTGGATGCAGAACTCCAATACTGCTGCAGCCCAGTCAATTGCTCTGCCTGATAGCATCATTATGAAGGCACACTTTTGCTCCTCTGACTGAAACTTGTGTTCTTGGTGCTCAAGATATATTTTAACTTGACGGATAAACCCCTTGCATTGATCAGCTGTGCCGCCACAAACTTATTAGGAAGGGCAAAGCTTACCGCTGTGGATAAAGTTGGGGAAGTGCATGAATGAACTGTGTCAGGTGTTTGTTTACCGACTGCATCTTGGTGAGTTGTTCTTGATAGTCTCTTAGCACCTTGCTTTGGAAAGCAAATGCAGCCTGCAGATTAGAAACCTCTGCTGGATTCATGGTAGGCAAAGTATTCTGTAACAAGGATGCAGACGATGTAGTAAAATCTATTTGTGGAAGTTTATTAGTGGGCAAGACAAGAGACATCAACGAACAGACAGTGTAAGGGTCAATACCAGGTAGGCAGTCCAAACAGCAGACAAGTTCAAAAAGAGTCTGAGTTAAAGGGTCAGTAGGCAGGCAATGAGTCGGTAACAGATTATCAATCCAGGCAAACAGAATCAGGTAAACAGGCAATGGTCATACACAAAAGGAACAATCAGAACAATTATTAGAAACACTTGCTAAGGCAGTAAGACGGGCAATACTTTGCATTTGAATAAAGAAGCAGAGGTGCCTGAGCACGGCTAGTACTCAGGCAAGGGTTCCCTCTGCTGACTAGGCGTTACAGTACTTGACAATGTTAAAAGAATAGTTCACCCAAAAATGAAAATTACAGCATATTTTACTCACTCCAAAGCCATCCTAGGTGTATTTGACTTTCTTCTTTCAAATGAACACAGTCTTTGTTTTTTTTTAATTTATCCTGGCCCCAAGCTTTATTCCAAGCTTGGTAACGCTTGTGGATAGTGACCAATATTTTGAAGCTCCATAATTTGTTTTGGAGTGAGTATAATATGCTGTAATTTTCACTGTGAACTATTTTTTAATGTATGTGGTATTGGTGCAATAGATCTGCTACGCTGTGGCTGCTGTCAATATTTCCACAACATGCTTCTGTGAGCATTTAGGAAATATGTAGTATACATGATCACCCCAAAGCAGTTCTATACAGGTGGAGCTGGGGAAGATGAAGTGCGCAACTGCGCTGCGACTGCTACATAAAAAATATTAGCATTGAGCTCACTGGCTACTGATGCAGAAGAAAACCAATCAGCTGTGCCATGAGATGCCATTGGGTCAGACTGAGTTAGATCTGAGTTAGATCATGCGTTAAATGTCAAAGACCTATCTGGACAGTCACTGAAACCATCTATGATTATTCTTGAATGATTCTTTTTGTTAAGTTAAAACTAGGTAAAAGAAAACTACACATGAATTTATAGGAAAGCTGTTGACTCAACAAACAGGGAAAAGGTGTATTATCAAAATCTGCCGCTTGTATAAAACACAAAGTACAAAACTACCTGTCCAAAGTGTAGTTGCCTCTTCTCATTCAGTTTATTACAATAAAAAAGTGGAGATGTAGGATATGTGTAGACACACTGGTTTCCATGTTTTATGGGAACATTCCATAGACATAATATTGTATAAATTGTAGGTTCTTTCCCCTAACCATCCCTACCCTAAAACAAACTTACTGGCATTTTTGGATTTGCGAAAAATTCACGAATGTTTTATAGGCTGGTTTTCTCATTAATAACAAAACAATTCCACAAGGTCAAAAATGACTGGTATTGCTATCCTTATGAGGACATTTGGTCCCCATTTTAGTTTGTATACCATGTATACACACAAACACACACTGTCACACTGGACATTCCATAGATTCCATGGCTATTATACTGTACAAATTACTAATATAACTATCCTTGTGGAGATAATTTGGTCACCACAATGTATGTGAATAAAATAAAACTCTTCAAGCAGCCTTCCTATCAAAACTTATTCTTATTCTCTTCATGAATCTTCCAGCTTCATGAGGTGCATCCTAGGATAAGTTAAAAAAAATAACGAATAAAAAAACTATTGAAAAAGGTTCTAATGCTTGACCTTGGCTTTGCTATCCAAATAACCTGTTTCAGAATAATAATGACAATATACTATGCAACATGACGTTTGTTGTTGCTGTTTGTGTTTAAAGTATTGTTTAAAAAAATATAATGTCAATGTCGTATCCATTACAGTAAGATCTTATTATAACTCAGAATAACTCGTAATCGCTTATCTGAAGGACTTTGGACTGGTATTGCGTTTTAGAAGTGAATCATTAGATCAATAAAAATAAAATATAAATTTACAGAACTGGCTTATCCACGTCATTAAAAAGAAGATCAGATTAGTGGCTATTTATATATATATATATATATATATATATATATATATATATATATATATATATATATATATAGTAGAGAGAGAGAAAGAGAGAGAGGCAGGTTTGGTAGTTTTAGGTGGGGTCAACAGTGTAATTGTAAATATAGACGTAACTACAGAAATTATTCACAAGACGTAGTACAATGTACTACAAGAATAATGTAAAAACATGTACATACACAATAAATGCATTACATAAATTATTAATTTAAATGTTATAACATAGTAGTTAAGTACAATTCGATTTAAGTGAGTCCCACTTTATTTCCATAATCTACTTTACACATTCTACCACCTATGAGTAAGTTTGCCTTTACATGTAAACTAATTACATGTAAACTAAAGACCATTAAAACAAATAGCAGACAGTTTACGAATACTCTAATTTTCAGCTTAATGTATTACTCCCTACGTCATTGTAATTAACTGCTATATATTTATATGAAAGATTTACATACATTTTTCGCAGTTTCCCTTTGAATTATCTACATGTTTTTATCAACAGTACTATTCTTTGACTTGCCTTATGTCAGTGGTATCGGTCGCAGGTGTTTTTGTCCTAAAATTTAAACCTGTTTGTCAGGTACAGCTAAGGGTCTAACATCTGAACCCCAATCTCAGTTAACAAACAGTATATAAAGTAAAAGTGACTTACCCATGCTCGAAGCACACACAGCAATACTAAAGTCAAAACTCGTTCCATGCTCAACCCGGTATGTGCTTAGTGTAAACAAGCACTTTTATCACACTGCAATTTTCCGTTTAACAACTGCATTCGAAAACCATATTTAACTGAAATTACTAATCAAGCCTGATGGCATTATAATGCTCACACACGACGCATTTAGTATTATGTATTAAGTCTCTTTAAACTCTCTGTTTCTGATGCTTTTCTCTGTCTCTGTTCCCTGTGTGGTGACTGATAATGACCTGTTTTATTGCCACTTCTCCTTTTTCTCATGACGGGAAAACAATGCACATCAACCTTTGTCCTGCCTTTAAACCAAAGTTCTTCCTTATTTTGAAACTCCTCCCTTTTATTATTACCAAACTAGTTATATCTCACTTCTTCTCTCTTAAATTGCCCCTCAGATTATGCTTTATTTAAGTTGGTCTTCCTCTTTCACCAGTTAACTTTACTCTTTTTAAAAGTTTGATTATTTTTGTTTAACAATAGAACTTAACTGTGGTCATTAGTTTTGTTTTTAGTTTTCTCTTAAATGGTGTTCTGCCTGTGGGCTGACGAGTGAACAAAAGAGTCTAGAATCCTTTCGAATGATCAAATGGTGACAAATATCCCACTATCCTTGTCTTTATTGCAGTAACAATAGACAAAAGTTAAGGCTTAAGTTCCGAAGTTGGGTGTGTCTTGAATATAATATCTGATACTGCGCACATTGTGATATAGAGTATTTCTGTCTCACCTAGCTGAGTGATGTTTAAAACCAGACTGATGATGCTACAGCTTCTCTTTATCGTAAGCATTTTGTAGGTGTAATAATATGTGGAGGAAATTAACTGTGGAGGATTTAGTTTACTTTTCATTTTCTGCCAGCACAGGAGGAGCATGCAGAACCTGATTTTGCTGAGTTCTGCGTGTTCCTAGGTCAACATCTTTGTTGACCCTGGAACAACATTGTGATTAGCCAATCAGATGCGAAGTACCATTTTATAGTTTTTGTGAAGTTTAGGCTTAATGTTTGGCGCTTGTACAGCAGTGTCATGCATCTATCATTTCCTCTGATTTCAGGCATTACTCAGATCTTTTAGTTATTTTTAACTTTTTATTTCCAATTTCCAAGCAGTGCATATGTGGAAGCCTGAACACCGAATCACATAGCTTAATATAGTTTTATTGTTATCTTTACATTGTAAACCAACATGTAATGTTTACAATATTTCTAGATAGGATGCAAATGTCTGCTATTTCTTAAAGTGGTTTAATTGCAGAGACAAGCATGTAGCTGTTTGTATAATGACAAGCATGACACATATTTGTTGAAAGCAGTTCATCAGGTTTTTCCTCTCAAAACAAAACTTGTCGTGCCCCTCTTCCGCTGTGTTGCTGTAATTATAATCAACACGACACTTGTTTTGTCAACTGGCACTTTCCATGAAACTGGTCTCCTGTTTCATTTTAAAGCAATAAAGGAGCGCACAATAACCTTCTTCTGTGGAGAAATATATATTTAAAAAAGTATTATCTAATGTAAAAATGCCATTTTTAGATTTAAAACACAACACAATCATAATTTTGGCATAGAGCTCAATAAATTTATATTAATATATATAACCACAAACTATATTTGACTATTATATAATTTCTGATATTTTATGTTTAGCTCTGAATATGTTCTGAAGCCATATTCAAATTTAGCCAACCCTTAAACAAGCTTAATTATTCTTTAACCAATGCAACTTAAAAAAATTAAATAAAAAAATAGCCTATACGGTCCATTGCATGTATTTAATTAATTTACTTTACTAGGCTATACGATTAAATTTGTTTTGTTTGTTTGTTTGTTTTTGGGTTTTTTTCTTTATGTTAGTTAAAAGCAAAAACTAATATAATCAAACTGGAAATTAAGCTGTAGCTATTATGAAGCTATAAACATTGAAAAAGCTCTTAAAATAGTATAGAATGTACATAAATGTCAAAAAAATGATAATAATAATAATAGTAGAAATAGTAGAAATTGTTTTACTATTTAAAAAATAATAATTCATACACTTTTAGGCTACAAACAAAGCGTTTAATAAACAGTAGGTTATTTTCAATTCATGTCATTATTAGCCAAATTCAGATTTTCCTCCAATCCATGAGTGGATGTTTGACTCCTCGACTGTAGATGTCGCTGTGCGCAAAAGCTGTAGGAAAATGTACTGCCGAGGAAACAACAAACGTGAATATAAACAGAGTTTAGAAATCAAAATCAGTAAAGTTTGTTTCCGTCGCCAGCAGTAGTCTGACGCGTGTCGTGGCAATAAGAGGTGAGCGTGAGATTTACCGTATAAACACGTCACCGGTGTATACGTTACGTTACGTGAGGTGGTGTTTGATAAGATTTTAAATGACAATTATAAAAGTTGTATTAACATGTTAAAATTGGTGTCTTAGGCTTTAGCGTTTGCAGGAATGGCGTCAAACCAATTTAGGTCAAATATAAACTTGCAGCGTAATTTTGTATTTAGCATCGTTAACTAATCCTCGATACGAATGTAACTTACGCGTTCAAAGATTTACAGACGTTTAGACATTGCGTCTCTCACATTTAACAGAAATAAGTTAAAATGTTGTTCCATAACTTTCTATTCCGTAACTTACTTAATATTTTAGACCAACGCGATATTTCGCAGTAAACAAGTAACAATAAAGCTTGTGTAAAAATATAATTACGGCGGACATGCGTTATATAATAAATGAATACAATGAAATTGTAGTTTGCGTTTGCTTAATAAAAATGTATAATTATTATTTTAATTTTATACATTATATGCAACTTTCCATTTCACTACAGACTGAATTCTGAATTCTTGTCTTGAACAAAAGGCATATTCAAAAGAGACTTGGGTCTTTAGTACTTTACCCTGTCTTACGTCACATCTGATAAATCGGGCTTAGACAGAATTCAGTATCAGCACTAAACCATAAACACACTATACGCCTTAAGAGAGTTGTGTAGTATGCATATATTGGCATTCCCTTTTCGTTTGGTTAGTACATATAATGTTTGTCTTGAACCCACCTCTGTTCAGCTAACCCATTTAAGTTTTCTATTTTATTTTGTATTCTAGTTTGCATGTTTTCTTTTTCAGAAATGTCCCAAATCAAGCAGAATCTCCACCAGAATAATGAGGCAAACATCAATAAGTTGATCAACCTCAAACTGACTGCTTCATACGTGTATCTCTCCCTGGTCTGTTCACAAACATTGGCAGCATGTTTATGAAATGTTGTTTACAATTATTATTATTTATTTTTTTTATAAATGTAATTTACATTTTTATATATACGTAATATAAAATGCACACAAAAAATGTCTTAATGTTAAAGTGAGTTGTGTACGTTCTATACATATACACGTGTGTGTGTGTGTGTGTGTATGTATGGGTAATATTTAGAATGAACTATTTAGTTTAATATTCTCTATGCACTGATGCTGAAATAAAAAATTGGTTCATATACAAATAATTTACCCAGTTCAGCGTTCCACTAATACAGTCTCTCTGTCTCATTATAGGGAATGTATTTTGACAGAGATGATGTGGCTCTGCCCAACTTCTCAAAGTTTTTCCTAGAGCGTTCACAGAAGGAGAGGGATCAGGTGGAGCA
Organism: Puntigrus tetrazona; assembly: GCF_018831695.1. Taxonomy (NCBI): domain Eukaryota; kingdom Metazoa; phylum Chordata; class Actinopteri; order Cypriniformes; family Cyprinidae; genus Puntigrus; species Puntigrus tetrazona. The sequence goes on along the minus strand of NC_056722.1, from coordinate 11,497,761 downwards.
CCTGCTTGAGTATCAAAACAAAAGAGGAGGACGGATCGTTCTCCAGACCATTGCGGTGAGTGGGTTTTAGAAGAAAAGTACACCTAAAAATGGGACTTGCCGTCATTCACACGTTCTGTTCTGTACATGCCTGTATTTTGTGTACATGCACAAAAGGAAATGTTTACAAGAAAATGACCAAATGCCATAAAATAACAGAAAAATAATACATATGACAGTCTGCTGACTTTAGTTGGAAGTGAGTGGAATTTAATGTTTAATGTAAATGTATCACTGTCCTAAACTTGATAGCTGTAGCCATTTTATTAAGTCAGTGTACTTTCAGGGAAAAAAAACTTAATGTAATAAATATCTATTTACAATGTTCACTTTCTATAGATTAAATACAGTTCTAAAAAAATTGAAAAATTTTTTTACTCTTGTTGAAAGCATGACAAGTTGAATAAAACGCGCATATTAATGTGAAGAATCATAAAATTGTGCTGTAACTGTAAGCATGTATTTGTGGTTTTGTATTTTATACATGTGCGAAAGTACAGTAATACAAAAATATTACTTCAAAGTTTATTTCAAGGCGCATTACAAGTGAATGTTCAGTACGCTTATTTTTCACAAGGCTGGTGTCATTGCCATCAAATCTAGAACCTTATAAAAATCAATTTTTGTCTGTACTTATCAGAAGCCCAGTCGTGATGATTGGAAAGGAGGTATGGATGCCATCACTTTTTCTTTGGACCATCAGAAGTCTCTTAACCAATCCCTGCTGGAGATCCATAAAGCAGCTGGAGAAAACTCTGACCCTCATGTGAGTAGCATATAGGAAACGGACCTGAAATCGCCCCGTCTCATTTGTTTTGTTTTGTTTGTTTTCCAATAAAATTGCAACAATTGAACGACATTTCTGAAAATTGTTTTCCCCGTCTTACTCTTCCAGCTGTGTGATTTCCTAGAGAGCAACTTCTTTATTGACAGTCACGACACCATTAAAACTCTGGGTGATCACGCTAGCACTCTGCGTCGCCTCATCTCTTCTGACCCGCATGGCAAAATGGGAGAGTACCTGTTTGACAAGCACACTCTTTGATCCACTCAGATCCGAGTTTTGTTGCCGACATTCCGTTAAACAATATGTGCATTGGTAAAGGGTTTTTGCACAACTGTTTTAATTTGTTTTCATCTTTCAAGAGACCTTTTTGGTAAGAACCGCCCAGTGTTTTGATGCCACAATTTGAACTGCTCTTACTGTTTAAAAGTGGGAATGTACTATGAAATGTTCTAGTCCAAACATGAGTGTCTGTTTACAGAATTGTATAGGTGCTAGTGTAAAGCCGTATCTTGCCAAAGACCAGCCTACAGGCTATGGTAGGTTCTTCGGCAGAGGTTTCGTACCAGTCAAAAAAACTGTTTATATTTACATATTGTACTCCAGAAACTTTAAATGCTGTGAATTGTTATACTTCAAACATGTCAGTATAGCAACAATAAATCAAGCATTCCAAAAAAGATTGTTCTTTCTTTTGGAAGTTTTTCTTGTGCCTCTTTACAGTGCTATTTTTAAAGCATGCAGCAAAGTTCCTTTTTTTTTTTTTTTAATAATCAAAGCGAACAAATTAATGAAAGATTGCAGAGCAACTTGATACATTTGAAACCGCTGTCCTGCTAATACCTCGTCAAAATGATGGAGGGAATTTAGTCACTTGTTTGAAAATTAAATCTAGAGGTAAATTCAGAATTTGCGTAATCATTTGAAATTTAGATGCGGAGTCATTGAAATGCAGAGGTGGAAAGAATATTAAGAAATTGTACTTAAGTAAAAGTATTGCTACAAGTACTGACAAATGATATAACTCAAGTAAGAGTAAAAAAAAAAAAGTAGGCAGCTGAACAACTTACTTCAGTATTATCTTAAAATTTTTACCCAAAATGAGATTATGTGAGCGTTATGGAGCAGGTTTAACCCTAATTCTAAGAAACACAGTAATGTCTGTTTCACAAGTAAGAGCCAGGGAATTGTGGACAAATGCCTCAGATATCACTCTAGGTGAATAACCTGAACCTAGCGATGCTTTGAGTAATGAAACGTGGAATATAAGCACACAATTGCAATGCAACGCTAATTAACGCAGCTTTTATTACAGTATAGACTTTTATATATATATGTATATATATATATATATATATATATATATATATATATATATATATATATTACAAACTGATAAAAAGCGACATGGAATCTTTGTTATAACAAAGGAGGACTCCAGGCATATTTTCAGTAGGACAAAAACAGACCGTCTTATTTAATATGTTAACCCATACCTAGACTTAGACCTAGACCTAGAATCCAAAATCTGTTCCAGCTTTGTAATAATATGCTTAAGATCTAATTGTTATAAAATAAAATACAAATATTCACACAAGAAGTGAACTGTTTTCTCTACTGCACACACAGGGGTGTATCCATCATTTTAAAAATCACAATTGTAGAGCCCTAAACAAATGTTTGCATTGTTTGTTTAAAATGAGGATAAAAGAGAAATTTGTTTGGTTACAATGGTTTATGCTGATTTGTTTTTTTTTTTATATATGTTCCTTTAAGACTTCTCTAAAAGTGTAAACAGTATTTAATACCAAGAACTAAAACAAGGACTTTAATTTTGTTGTATTTTCTGTTAATATTATCTCGTCCTATGAGAACGAAGGACTTTGACCCCTTAAGTTCAAGGGGCGGGGAAAAAGAAGAACGTAGTGCGTGCTACGCGGGTTTTTTTTTCCGTTGAGCGAGTCAGAGCAACGTGGTGCGAAAAAGTGTGTGTGCGCGAAAGAAGCTCATTTCATCTCATTAATAGACATTTTCAGTGACGGTCTAAGTTTAGAAATGTTTCTGTAAATATATTAATTGAAGACGCATCACATATCGCGCCGCTGCTCGCTGCAAAAGAGAGCGCCGAAGAAAGTTTGCGAAGGCCGCATATACACCCCAGCCTCGCGTGAGTTCTGCTTCGACCAGAGAAGACTACAGAGTCGTTTTTCAGGAGACTGAGAGATCGTCGAGTCAGGGTCGCGAGGTGGAGGAGGATCGTCGTGGAGTTCGTTTGGCATGTTCCAGGACGGAGAAGTTCATCGGATTCGTGCAACGTCATCGAGGATGTCGTCATGGAGGCTGTGCGTTTCATCTCATCGTTCATCAAGGGTCCGCGATTATTATTCCATGAGTGAAATCTAGTTCCCTGGATTCGTGAGTAACGTGTTACAGTTTTGTTTCATCACAAGAGCTCCAACTAGCGCGCCAACGTTGAACTGAAAATCCCAGCTGGGTAATATTGAGTTTTACAGGAACTTTGGGTTATTTTTATATTTTATTTTGTGTTTTTTGAAATATTGTTGAAACTGTGTGAATTGAATTACTTGCTTACTCAAGTGACTTAATAAAAGCAAGTTTAAAAAAGTCATACAGGTTATAGTTTATCATACATCTGACATTTCATACTGATATCTGAGACCAGTGGTATTTGAATGTTTAATTCAATAGTTAATTTGTGAATCACTATTCACGGAGTAATTTAGATGTAACTCTCGCCTAGACATTTTTTTTTGTTTTGATTTGATTTAAACTTTCCTAGTCATTATCTGAGCCGTACAGCGGAGAGGGCTACATTTGTGGGGCTCGTCCGGGATCGTTTCAGATTATTCAGATTGTTAGATTTCAGATTATTAAATTTCAGACTGTTTAGCAGCTATACACAGATTTTTTTTTTTTTTTGAACACGTACTTTGAACATTGGTGCAACAGGAACAAAATGGAGGTTAATGAGATTATTGCATGGTGCAGAGAGAAAAGCGTTGAGTTGGACAGAGTTCTTATTTTAAGCAAGGTGCCTACAGACTGTGATGACAGAGTAGTCTATGATGTGCTGGATACTGTTCTGGGGATTGGGAAATGCAAAGTGCTTGATCGTCACTCTGATGAAACTAAGCAATATCAGTTTATTTTGATTGAAATAGCTTGTAGCATCTCCGATATATCTATTCCTACAGAGATTGGAGGACCTGAGGTTGGTCCCTGGTACACGCAGGTCGTTCATGTAGCAGCTGAACCCCCTAAGCAGAGAGAGGAAGAGTTCCAGTCTAAATTGATCTCTTTCCTCCAAAAAGAGGGCAAATCATTAGCTGACATCCCAAGTGTTGTTTCCCCTGCACCTGACCTCAACACTAAATTAGTTGATGCCATAAACTCTCTTGTCCAAACGTGTCATGTGGCTTCATCAGAGGAGAGAGTGGGATACAGAAGGCTGCGTCCTTTCTCAGGATTCATACCAACTCCTCCTGGGGAAGATGAGTATGAGGTTTGGGTAGAGCAGACTACCCACATTCTGGAAGAATGGCAGTGTTCTGATAATATCAAGAAGCAGAGACTTGTAGAGTGTCTCAGAGGTCCTGCAGCCGATATTGTTAGATTTGAAAAGACTGGAAACCCAACTGCTACTTTCAGTGATTATCTCAGTGTGCTAGAGTCAACATTTGGCACTACTGAGGATGCTGCCGATTTGATGTTAAAGTTTCGGAGCACTTACCAGAATGAGGGAGAAAAGCTCTCCGCCTACATACTGAGGTTGGACAGGATGTTGCACAGTATGCTAAGGAAGAAAGGCATAGAATATTCTGCCCTGAATCATCTTCGAATCGCGGCAGATTGTCAGAGGTGCCCTGTCAAGTGATCTGGTGGCTATGCGGCTGAGGATGACCCATAAGCTTTGTGCCCCTCCTTCTTTTAATGAATTAATGAAAGAAGTGAGAGAAGAAGAAAACATAGCGAACAGCCGGAGTTCATTACAGTCTAAAGTAGCCGTGTCTGTAGTGTCCTCCGCCAAGAAGGAGTCATCTGCTAATACTAACCTTGCAGACTCAGAAGTAGAGAAGCTGAAAAGGGAGATTAGGGGGTTGAAAAATGAAGTGTCATGCTTGTCAGCTGCAGCAAAAGAACCTGTAACCCATGATCGTCCTGCTATGCACAGTCTATCTGCAACTGCAGAGAGTAAAACAACAATAAGACCAGTGATCAAAGCTGGTGTTTTCTGTTACAGATGTGGGGAAGATGGGCATCTGAAGCGTGATTGTAACAATGAAGAAAATCTCAGGAAAGTAAACCAGCGACTCATCAGAATGAGACAGTCATCGGAAACTTCTCCGGGGCTCAGTAGAGGAACGGCCTGAAGCTCCGGGAGAGACACGTTCCACAATGTGCAAAAGAGTCAAAGTTGAGCCAGCAAGTATTCCGAGCGGGTTAGTGGGACCTAGCTCTGTTCTTCCTATCCAGGTGGAAGGAATCTATGCAAAGGCTTTGCTGGATAGTGGATCACAAGTCACTCTGCTGTATAGATCTTTCTATGAGAAATACTTAAAGCATCTGCCATTGACACCAATAGAGAATTTGGAGATATGGGGACTAAGCAGGCAGCAGTACCCCTATGATGGCTGTTTGTCTTTAAGATTGGAGTTTCCAGGATCTGTGGCAGGAGTAGCAGAATCCATCGATGCACTTGTGTTGGTTTGTCCCGACCCTGTCATGAAAGGAGATGTCAACATTCTGGTGGGAACAAATACATCTGTAGTGAAAAAGCTGGTGGAAGCGTGCAAAGATAAAGTGGGAGATGATTTTCTTCATACTTTAACTGTCCATCCTGAAATCCGAAATGCTTATGAGCGGGTCATTGCAGTGGAAAAGTGTGACGAGGATGACAGAAGAGGAACTGTCTGGTATCTTCACCCTAAGCCACTGAAACTGTCTCCGGGAAGAATGCTAGGGTTTATGGAATTCTAAAATACCCTGCTGTTCTTTCTAATAAGACCTTGTTAGTGGATAAACCAGAGGAACCGTGGTTTCCTGAGGAACTCCTAGTAACCCCGGAAGTGCAGTCTACTGACGTTGTCAAGTCAAAAAGGATTGGAGTTACAATCAGAAATGTCTCCTCTCGCCCCATGACGATTAAACGAGGAATGGCTATTGCTCATGTTTTTCCTGTTGAGATTGTCCCTCACGGTCTCTAAGCCCAACGAGAGTAGTGGTCAGGCAAACTTGAACAAGAATTCATTTAATTTTGGTGATTCTCCTTTGACAGAGGAATGGAGACAACGGCTGATTGAAAAGATGTTGGAGAGGAAGGAGGTCTTTTCATGTGATGAATTTGATGTGGGATGTTCAAGGAGTACCCAGCATCACATTCGACTGACAGAGGATAAGCCTTTTCGTGAAAGGTCACGACGTCTTCCGCCAGCTGACTTGGAGGATGTCAGGCAGCATTTGGAGAAGTTGAAAGGGGCAGGGATTATCACAGAGTCAAGGAGTCCCTATGCTTCTCCGATTGTCGTAGTACGGAAGAAGAATGGACAGATCAGGATGTGCGTGGATTACAGGACGTTAAATAGACGTACTGTCCCAGATCAATATACTGTTCCACGCATTGAAGATGCATTGGCTTGCCTGAATGGGAGCAAGTGGTTCAGTGTGTTGGATCTCAGAAGTGGATATTATCAGATCCCTCTGAGTGAAGCAGATCAAGAAAAGACGGCATTCATCTGCCCAGTGGGGTTCTATCAGTTTCAGAGAATGCCACAAGGGATTTGTGGAGCTCCAGCGACTTTTCAAAGAGTTATGGAAAGGACAGTTGGGGACATGAATTTGTTGGAGGTATTAGTTTACCTGGATGACCTCATCATTTTCGGAAGGACCTTGGAGGAGCATGAAGAGCGGCTGCTTAAGGTGTTGGATCGCCTGCGGAGTGAAGGTTTGAAGTTGTCTTTGGACAAGTGCACCTTCTGTCAGACCTCTGTCAGTTATGTTGGACACATTGTGTCTCAAGATGGTGTCTCAACTGACCCCTCAAAGATTGATGCTGTACAGTCCTGGCCTCGACCACAGAACATTTCAGAACTACGTTCTTACTTGGGATTCTGTGGATACTACAGAAGATTTGTGAAAGACTATTCAAAAGTGTCCTACCCACTTAATCAGTTGTTGCAAGGATGTCTGACTACAGCGAGTTTGAAGAAGATAAAAGCAGGACTCAGTCCAGAACGAGTACTGTATAAAGCCTCTGATCCATTTGGGAGTAGATGGACTGATGCTTGAAGCTGCTTTTAAGGAGTTGAAGGGAGACTTACCCAGGCTCCTGTGTTGATCTTCGCAAATCCTCAGCTCCCGTATGTCCTACATGTTGATGCCTGCTGTGAAGGGTTGGGTGGGGTCTTGTATCAGGACCAAGGAGAGGGGTTACGACCTGTAGCATTTGTCAGCAGAAGTTTGGCTTCTTCTGAGAAGAACTACCCAGTCCACAAACTGGAGTTCTTGGCATTAAAGTGGGCAGTCGTTGACAAGCTACACGATTACCTGTACGGAGCTAAATTTGAAGTACAGACCGACAACAACCCATTAACTTATGTTCTGACAACTGCAAAGTTGGATGCTGTCGGACATAGGTGGTTAGCGGCCCTCTCAGTATACGACTTTAGTCTCAAGTACAGGCCTGGGAGACAAAACATTGATGCTGACGCTTTGTCGCGTCGTCCTCATGGGACAGTGAAGGACCAGGAATGGGTGAATATCCCATCCTCTGGAGTGAGAACGTTGTGTAAGCTCCCAGTTCAGGACCCATCCAGTTTCCTGGCAAGTGTCAGCAGGATTGTAACGTCACTAGGAGGATCCTCTAAGTCAGTCCCTAAAGCATATTGCAACTTAACTACACTGGATGCTTTCAGACTTCCAAAGTTGAGTTCTGTGGACCTGTCCTCTGCCCAGCAAGATGATCCGTGTCTTGGGGGATATGGAGAGCTTTGAAAGAGGAGATCTGTCCACAATTAAGAAAGAAATTCATCAGGATCTTGCAGTGATCAGGAGAGAATGGGACAAGTTGGTGCTGGAGAATGGGGTGATGTTTCGATGCACTAAAGCCCCAGACAGATCTCATCATAAACAGTTGTGTCTACCAAAGAAGTTCCATGCAGTAGTTTTAAAGTCACTTCATGATGACTCTGGTCACTTAGGGTTCGACAAAACCTATGGGTTTGTGAAAGAGAGATTTTACTGGCCCCGAATGAAGGTTGATGTGACAAGGTACTGCCAGACCTGTCCCAGATGCGTAAAGCGGAAGACTCTGCCAAAGAGAGCTGCACCTTTGTCACATTTGTACAGTAGCGGACCAATGGATCTTGTGTGCATGGATTTTCTCTCCATTGAGCCGGATTCCAAGAACATCTGTAATGTCCTTGTCATCACAGACCACTACACCCGATATGCACAGGCATTCCCGACTAAGGACCAGAAGGCGTCCACAGTTGCAAAGGTTTTGTGGGAAAAATACTTTGTTCATTATGGTCTGCCTAGACGAATGCACTCGGACCAGGGTCGGGATTTCGAGAGCAAGCTCATCCATGAGTTGTTTGATCTGTTAGGAGTGGAGAAATCTCGGACAACGCCGTACCACCCCCAGGGTGATCCGCAGCCCGAACGGTTCAACCGGACACTTCTGGACATGTTGGGGACCCTGGATCCGAGTCAGAAACAGCAATGGAGCCGTCACATTGGACATCTGGTACATGTGTACAACTGCAGTCTGAACGAAGCTACAGGGTATTCTCCTTACTTCCTTATGTATGGAAGGGAGGCCAGACTCCCCATCGACCTGAGTTTTGGTGTGTCAAGTGATGGAACTTCCACAAAGTCTTATCAGCGGTTTGTAAAAACCATGCAGCAGGAATTGAAGTATGCATATGGGCTGGCAGAAGAAAATGCTAAGAAGAAAAATGCAGGAAACAAGAGGAGATATGATCAGAAACTGCGTTACTCTCAACTGCTACCTGGAGACAGAGTGCTGATAAGAAATCTTGGACTGCAAGGAAAGCATAAGTTGGCAGACAGATGGAGTACTGAGCCTTATGTCGTTCAAAGTCAGATGCCTAACTTGCCTGTGTTTCGACTTAAGCCAGAAAGTGGAACTGGACCGGTCAAGATCCTGCATAGGAATCACATTCTTCCTATTGGACAAGAGTTGAGACAAGAAGTTCCTCACAGTGTCCCTCAGCCTAGAAGGAGGGTTTTGAGACGAAGGAAAAATGTTGAAATGCGTGAGAGTCCAGAACAGGAAGTTCAGGATACAGCTGGAAGACGAGAAGTAGAAGTCAGAGCTGATCAGAATGCTGGGAGTTCTGATAGTGAGGATGAAACGTATGGAGTATGGTTTCCAGAACCGGAAGATTGTCAGTGGACACTGAGAACAGAAACTTCTCAGAAGGATGCAGTAGTTTCAGAGAATGTCACAGAGATTGTGGAACACTCGGATACAAGAAATGAGACTCTTAACTCTGAAGAGTCCGATTCAAGACCTCTATTAAACAATGACACTGACGATTTACAAGATGTGAGTCAAGTACCAGATCTTTGTGATAACGTTACCAGTCCAGTGCAAGATCTAGTTAGTGGAGATCCAAGTAATGAAAATCAGAATACCTCTGATGTACTTGAATCTGCTAGAAGGTCTCAGAGAACCAGAACTGTGACTAAGAGATTCACATATGATACTCTTGGTATGCCGAAGGTTGAGCCAGTCCTTGCTCAAGTAAAAGCTGTAAACCCTGTTAGATACAGTTCTACCATCTTTTGAGGTTGAATATGCCCTCCAGAAAGTTGAGTACTTGTGCAATTACTTTAAGGCCACGGCAGTAGTTTGAATAAGTCAGTGCTGTTTGTAGGTTGACTCGAATATAGTTTTTTTCTTTTGTTTTTATATCTAGAGAGACCTGTTTATGCCTAGGTAACAGATTAAGACATTAAGTTGAAATTGTACAACAAGGTGCTATGAGGTTAATACATGTTTTCTCGCTGTGACAAATTAGAATGTTTTTTTTTCTCCCTCGTTATGAGGACATAACGATTCTTGGTGAGGGGAGAATGTAGAGCCCTAAACAAATGTTTGCATTGTTTGTTTAAAATGAGGGATAAAAGAGAAATTTGTTTGGTTACAATGGTTTATGCTGATTTGTTTTTTTTTATATATGTTCCTTTAAGACTTCTCTAAAAGTGTAAACAGTATTTAATACCAAGAACTAAAACAAGGACTTTAATTTTGTTGTATTTTCTGTTAATATTATCTCGTCCTATGAGAACGAAGGACTTTGACCCCTTAAGTTCAAGGGGCGGGGAAAAAGAAGAACGTAGTGCGTGCTACGCGGGTTTTTTTTTCCGTTGAGCGAGTCAGAGCAACGTGGTGCGAAAAGTGTGTGCGCGAAAGAAGCTCATTTCATCTCATTAATAGACATTTTCAGTGACGGTCTAAGTTTAGAAATGTTTCTGTAAATATATTAATTGAAGACGCATCACATATCGCGCCGCTGCTCGCTGCAAAAGAGAGCGCCGAAGAAAGTTTGCGAAGGCCGCATATACACCCCAGCCTCGCGTGAGTTCTGCTTCGACCAGAGAAGACTACAGAGTCGTTTTTCAGGAGACTGAGAGATCGTCGAGTCAGGGTCGCGAGGTGGAGGAGGATCTTCGTGGAGGTCGTTTGGCATGTTCCAGGACGGAGAAGTTCATCGGATTCGTGCAAGCGTCATCGAGGATGTCGTCATGGAGGCTGTGCGTTTCATCTCATCGTTCATCAAGGGTCCGCGATTATTATTCCATGAGTGAAATCTAGTTCCCTGGATTCGTGAGTAACGTGTTACAGTTTTGTTTCATCACAAGAGCTCCAACTAGCGCGCCAACGTTGAACTGAAAATCCCAGCTGGGTAATATTGAGTTTTACAGGAACTTTGGGTTATTTTTATATTTTATTTTGTGTTTTGAAATATTGTTGAAACTGTGTGAATTGAATTACTTGCTTACTCAAGTGACTTAATAAAAGCAAGTTTAAAAAAAGTCATACAGGTTATAGTTTATCATACATCTGACATTTCATACTGATATCTGAGACCCGAGTGGTATTTGAATGTTTAATTCAATAGTTAATTTGTGAATCACTATTCACGGAGTAATTTAGATGTAACTCTCGCCTAGACATTTTTTTTTGTTTTGATTTGATTTAAACTTTCCCTAGTCATTATCTGAGCCGTACAGCGGAGAGGGCTACACAATTAATAGGCTTATTTTTTTATTTCTTTTATTTGGCTGTGATATACAGTACAGTGCTGGACAATAACCAATTATTTGTATTTTATACTATTTTTCAGTATTTTCCTATCAAACAAACGCATAAGGCAAAATAATTATGTCAATTAGAACTGCATTATTCACATACTATATTTATTAGCTGGAAATTGCCTAAAAAATTACCCAATTTTAGCTAACTATGCCTTTGTTCTGCATGCTTTTACATACACGTTTGGGACTTTCTGCGTACGAATGAAATACACAAGACGGTGTTCAGCGATCCGTAATATTCATGTCTCATTTTGTATATGAGTAAATCGTCAGGTCAAACACAGACATTTTCTACACATGCATGCACACAAAAGGTGAATTAAAATGCATCTGATTGATAGATAAATCGTGGATGATCTATCATTCAGATTAACGTAAAAATGCACGCACTCTTATTTCAATATTGTTAGTGTTAACATTCGTATATTTAGTTTACCTGCACTGTTAAAGACGGCTATTGTTATCATTCATTTGAACTGTGTGCATGTATTTTACAAACTTACATTGCTTCATCTTCCGAGTTTAATGACAGTCAAAGCGAAGCGCGGTTTAAAGGGTCCGCCCCCGCAGCTGATCTGGCAGTTGTGATTGGTCAGACCTGTCTGACATTGGCTAAAGCACCCTAGCAGTTTGAAAAGTGCCTGTCAAAAAAAAATTATATATATATATATATATATATATATATAATATATATATATATATATATATATATATATATATATATATATATATATAGTACAAATGTAATCAAGTACTGTAACGGAAGTATTTGTAATTTGTTACTTCCGAACCTCTGGTGAAATGTTCATTTTACAATTCAATCATTAAAACAGCTATTTAAAAAAAAAATAACACTATTTAGAGTAAAAGTAGCACTATGTAACTTGTTTTGTATATAATGAACGAGTACATCACGAGTGAGTCTTACACGTCCTGGAAAGTGAAGCTGCTGGCTCTTTAAACCCCTCCCTCTCCATGTAAACGAACAGGACTTGAGTCAAAATAAAGAAATTAGATGCACTTCCAGTATAATTTTCTGAAATATGGTTTTAGTCATTTGTGGTAGTTGTTTTCACGCTGACTTGCATTTAATTGTTCGTTTTTGTGATACATTTTATTTTAGCTAGTAATTTATAAAAACGGGGCGTGTCGTTGTGGTTGTTTGTCTGCAGGAGTTTAATTCTCCGGATCCACCTCATGGCAATGCTGCGCAGACCCGGGCTCCAAACTAATCTCTACTGCGCAGACTCTGGATCCAAATGACGTCATGTACACAAGATGGCAGCGGCCACGCTGAGAAGATTTCTAGTTGGTTTAATAGAGGCTTTGTTTATATTATTCTTTATTTAACAATTTTGGTAATGTCTTGTCATAAGAACGCTTCATGACTGTCCATGACTTTCCTATCGCTTTCACAGAATTCAATGCTGTTTTTAAAGCTATTACCAAAAAAGGTTTAATTTATCTGGTCAAGGGCCATATATTATTCACACACTAAGACATACAGTAGTCGGTTTTGTTGCTGGTCGATATTGGCATGTATGATAAGAAATGTAACAATGAATAAAAGAGAGAATGTATAATTCTTCACCTGGGCTGCCTTAATTAATAATATAGATTGGAGAAAAAACGGTTTTTGGCTCATAAATCTTTACTTCCTATGAAGATGAAAGAAGTCCACTTTAAAATGCTGCATGAAATATATCCTGTATTTCCAAATATGTTAATATTTCCAGTACATGCACATTTTGTGGCAACGAAGATAAAACCTTAAAACATTTATTTGTTGAGAAATTTTGGCTAGATATTATTTGTTATTACTCTGACTCTACTGACAAGTCTAAAGAATATATTTTTAACTTTTTTATTTTGTTCAACAAATTTTTTATCCATAAACAAAAACACCTAGGCTTTTACATTTCCTGACTGAGGTTGACTGACTGCTCAAATATTCTTATTTGACTAGAAATAAAAAATTGTTAGGTTTTTAGAACTATATGAAAAATGTACCTCAACTGAATCCAATTAAGTTGATGTAACTTACCTTGTTGTGTTCATACTCCCTCACTGTCATTTATTTTTCCTATTTACATTTCCTATTTTTCTTTTCTTTCTTTTTTTCTTTCTTGTGGTGGCAAGAAAATGAATTTTGATGTGGTGAAAGTGATAGTATATTTTCATCAGATTTCTTAAATAAAAAATAATTATATATTATATATAATAATAATAATATAATAAAAATGAATACTGAGATGATTTGGCTTCAATTTCCTATAGTGAAATTAGTTATACAAACAATTAAGAAAAGGAACATTAAGTAAATATAACAAGGCCAAAATTTGATAGGAAGAATATTGTTAGTAAAGAAGCAGTTAGAGAATGACAACATAAGTGGGACAGAGACTAAAGGAAGACATTTGTATGCCATTCAAAATAAAGTTGGTACATTGAGGAGATGGGGAGGGACTAGGAGAGGAGAAATAGTAATTGGTAAATGGATGCAAGCCGCCGTTAAACCTCAATGAAGAAGAAGAAGCGGAGACGTGTCGTCCATCTTTTTTACAGTCTATGGTACATTGTGAACTCGTCCTACAGGCTGTATTTTTGTCTTTTCCTGAATCACTGTGGTAGATTTATAGTAAGTGATTATTTTTAGACAATAGAGTTTCATCGGGCGCACGCACCTGGCTCGAACTTAACTTCCTGTCTGTGTTTGTTTATCGGTCGGGTTAATGCGCCGCCGATGGGTTAGGTTTAGTGATTACAAGGAGGGAAGTAATAACTTAGCAGGGAGTCTAAAATCGGCACAACACAAATGCAGCTAATAATGAGTAATGACGTTGGTCTCAGGTTGTTGTGCTGTGGGATGTGTTTCCATTTATTTATTTGTGGCAACCTGCCACGATATCACAATTTTCCAAAAGGCTTTGTTGAATAAATATGAGCACGTAATGCACATTTAAAAATCAAACAGAGGCGTGGGTGTTTTTTATATCTCTGTATTTCTGAAGGTCATTTTCATTTCATCCTGCACAGGGCAGCTTTGTGATCTTGGAGCTGCTTTGTCTACAGTTGTTAAAGGGGAAACCTCAATTTCTCCTTCTTAAAACACCTGCTGGAAGAAAATCGCAAAGTTTTCCGAATTACTCAGAAAACATATTTTGCTTGTTATCAAAACAAAAAAATAATATACTTTTAAAAGGACTTAGCTGTTGATCTTCTGTACAAATATAGCTTTGTTATATATAAAATTATACTACTATTACTGCTATCTGACTAGAGAAACATACTGTTTAAAGAGCTTACTGCCTTTCTGTCTTATTTGACAGGTAAATTGTGCTTAATTTTCTTTCTGAAAAACATGCAAGTATCTTCTGTGGCTTCCGAAGGGCAGTACTATATGGAAAAATTAAATATTGCAACAAAATAAGAAAACTTTGAACATATTCATGCATATTCATGCTCTTAATGCATCTTCCTTCTGAAGCATCAGTGAATGTTTGAACCATTTTTTAATAGTTCTGTGCTCAGTGTGAAAAGATGTATCTCCAAATAATACAGTCACTGTTAGAAAAGGTTCAAATATGCAAAAGATTCTGGAAAGCTGAAGAATTTGCAGGAAATGGAGGATGAACAGTCCTCAGTTTAGTGGTTCAGAACAAACAAGGGACTCATATACAACCATCACAAAACAAACAAAAACAGAAAATCATAGAAAATAATTTTTTTTTCACATTTTCCGCAAGGGGTGCCCAAACTTTTGCATACAATTGTATATTCAGATTTACTTCTACATTTTCATATATATATTTAGATTTACATTAATATATTCAGTATTACAATTATATATTAAGGTTTAAATTTATATTTTCAAAATTAAAACTATATATTTAGATTTACATTTATATTTATATATTTGGAATTACAACTATATATTCAGGTTTACATTTATATATTCAGAATTACTTATGTATATATATATATATATATATATATATATATATATATATATATATATATATATATATATATATATATATATATATATATGACAGAATGCATGTAGAAGATTATTTTATCATTTTTTAATGTTTTAATGATGTTGATAATTAAAATGTTTTAGGCCCCAAAATGTATAACAATAAAACATCACTCCAAACCTTTTTTTACTATAATTTACTGCAGGTCCCAGATAAAATAGCTACCAAAATATGTTTTGATTATTTTAAATAATTGTATAAATAATAGTCCATTTATTTGTCTTTCATGTTGCATGTACAACGATCTTATTATGCCCAGGCAATCAAAACCTCAAAAGGATGCAGAAGAGGCCGGTGGAACATAATGAAAGCCGCATGGCCTTGACCAGTGTCATTGGTTTGATGTTCCTCTTTAAAGGAGGAAGTTTCTTGGTGTCACCAACAGATACGGGAAATGACATCATATTATTTGGTTATTGAACACATGGACTCGATACAATCATGATGGTCAGAGCATGCCTAAAAGCTTGAAACGTGCATGTGCTAGTGAAAAACAGAACAATCAATCAGAGTTGTTTATTATTTAAGATGATTCACAAGATCCACAAGAAACATGTGTGACCCTTGATCACAAAAGCAATCATAAGGGAATTTTCTTTTTTAATTGAAACTAAAAATCTGGAATCTGAGGGAGCTAAAAAAAAATTTTTGTAGCATGGAACACAATCTTTACTTAATATGCTAATCCTTGACCCTTACAATGTATTTTTTGCTATTGCTGCAAATTTACTTGTGCAACTTACAAGTGGTTTTGTGGTCTGGGGTCACATATATCCAGTTATCAGTGCTTTTTTTAAAATATCCAGACAAAATGAAGCAACATTCCACTGATTGCAGCACGGGAGAATGGAAGAACAATAATTATTCAATATTTGTGCCAGTAACATGTTCTCTACCACTGAAACCAAACCAAACCATCATGTTTTTTTTCAGTTATTGTGGTACAATGATTTGCTTCTGCATTTTTGTGGTAGTTCTACTGGCTGTGGTTAAGAGACTTTTATATTAAAATATTTAGAAATCACTTCCATGTTGTATAATTTCACCACATAAAAATGTCAAAGGTTTCAATGAGTTAAGAATTAGATTATAATGTCTCACAAGACAATTTGTGGTGCTTTAGAGTAAAAGAAATTATAATGCTTTTTAAAAGACCTGGTTTGAGTATAGTTTCAGGCTGTCGATTTTCAGTAAAAATCACTGTCTTCATCAACTTCGAAATCAACGACATGCACCTCATTGTTTTTTTGTATTCTTCTTTCTTGTTCTTCGTCGTCCTCCTCCTCGTTCTCTGTGCTGTTTCTGGGTTCTCCTCTCTCACTTTTCACAGTCTGATGATATTCCTGATAGATTCCAGTCAGAGCTTGTGCAGCCTCTACAGATACTTTCAGTTTTCCCACCACATCCTGCTCTTCATCCGCACTGACAACTGAAAGACATAAAAAAAGCAGTCATGCATTTATTTCAAATATATTTAAATCACGATGACCAAATCTTACCATTGATTTGTTCTTCAATAAAATCATTTCCAGTCAGAAGAAGTTCTCTTAAATCCAAGTAGGCATAGCCGACATCTTCACACTCTTCTTGTTCGTTCATGGGCTCACTGACAACTGTGAACTTTAACCTAGATGATTGGAAGAATTCTTCATTTTATTGCCTTGTGAAATTTTCATTATTGTTGTATGTATCATTTACACCAGTTTTCTCTCTTCTTACCTTCCCTGGTTGGGGTCTGTACCTTCCAGCATGGTGTAGAGGTAATGTCTCAGAGGAGCTGCTTCCATGCTGTCCACATGGATAACTAACGATGACAATGTGTTAGAGAACATGAATTGCGGTATTACGGTTATTTTTTTATTTTATTTAATACTAAGTTAATATGTTGATTTTATGATCTTTGAGTACTTTGAACATATGAATAGCTTTTTTTTATAAAGTACTTAAAAGATAATTTGTGCCAATGTGGATGAATCTAAAAAGTTTAATTTTTTGAGATGTTACCTCGTGTGAAGTTGTAGTGTATTTCCTCTCCGTCTGTAGGTTTACGTAGGGACATGGGCGTTTCTGTTGTCTCCATGGGAATACCAAGAAGGCGGTACTCCACATATACCTGATTCACTGATTGGTCAAGTGCAACACTGGACGAAGGGTTAAGACAAAGTGACAGGATTTCCACTATGAATCTGTCTCCCTGTGAGAAACAAAGACAAATGTTTGATTTTATAATACAGAACTAATTCTTTGCATTTAAGACCGGAAATATACTCTTTGCAAGTGCATGATTGCCAGCTGGATGATTTTACTGCTAATAACTGGCTTAATGACACACATTATGTAAGGTCTATCCATTCTTTTGAGTAGTGACACTTGTTAAAAACAGCAGGACCCTGTGCTTCCACACTTATTTATTTAAGTGTTTTTCACCATAAAAACGCTTCAAAACATCAGTGTTATGTCTATAATACATTGGTGCTTCACCAAATATGATGACAATAAAAGTGATTTAAATCCAACTGCGTTATATTTATAAGATTGCCTAGTACATACACCAGTGACAATTTTTTTGTGAGAGCAAGCGATTCTGAAAAAGTAATAATGAAAATAAGGTTGGATGTTGCAGATGAAAAAGGTCCGATGCTCAATCATACACCAAATAAATGGATTTAGATAATTAATTTTGAACTAAGCGAGCAATTCTCAAAAAGCATCATTCAACATAAGATTGGTTGTAAAAGAGTCAAATGTGAGTTTTTCCACAGTTAGTTACCAATAATTTAAGTGGCAGTGTTGATAAATACATGGTATGACTTTCTTTTTATTTTAACATTTTTTATTTCAGGCACAATCACTGTAACATTATGTCATACCATACTGTGGTTGAAAGCTACTTTAGGTAATGATTTTTGTTGAAAATTACGTATATCATGGTATATATATTAGTTATATCCCCTGCCTCTAAGTATTTTAAACAGGCAGCTTCTGGAAAAAGATCACATAAAGCTTTAATCATTTATTGAGAAACCTGAGGCTTTTTTTATTGTTGACATTCTACTTTATGTAACGTGTCTGTTGTCTGTTAGTCAACTGTGTATGATCATCACCTTTTTATGTGGTTTTGGTAGATGGGGAATTATGATGACATCACTTCCATTTGAATCTCTTGATTCATCAGACTGAAGGGCATCTATCTCACTTTGAGCTATTTTTGAAATAAGAAGTAAAAAGAAGCTTGAACAGGCAGTTTTGTCATTTGTGTAATGAATAAGCGACTTATGGGGGAAAAAACTCACTTCTGTCTTCAGTTTCTTCTTCCTGATATTCATATTCCTGTTCCTCCTCCGTTTTAATTAGCTTCAGAAGAAAACATTTTGAAGGTCCTTTTAAACTGACTGATTTAAATGCTGAAACTAAATATTTCCTTCTCAGTTCCTTACCTGTGTTGAGTCACTTCGGTGGCTCCTTTGGCTGCAAGGGGTGCTTGGCACTGAGACCGATGGTCTGAAGTCCATAACTCGGTTGGACTCATGTGATTTAATAGACATGGCAGGACTCAGATAAGGGGACATTGTGTGTTTCAGTTTGTCCTGAACGTGCAACACTGCAGTGCGGTGTTGCCTCCGTCTACCTGACCTTGAAGGTTGAGTCAAATTAGACTGAGATTTCTGATGATAAGACGTGGGTTCAGTGACCTGAATGGATGGCGAAGGAAGGGGTGTGAATGAGCCTTTTTGAGGGCTTCTCGTGGTTGGGGATGGGTGAATGTCAGTAGTCTTGGCTCTATGGTCTGGTGGAGGCCGGAGCTGAGACAGAAAGTAAATTGAAAGATTGCAATTTTAATATATTTGATTTGTAGGAGTATGCTCCATTTGTCACTTTTTTTTCTGAATTCTGTAAAACTGAACACATATCTGCTTTCTGAAAATGACTAATCATACACAATTAAATGCAGTGAATAAAATGGTAGATGCAATATTATGAAATGCAAATGACAACATTATCAAATTAGCTGAAACTGTTACAATTAAGCTACTGAAACAGGTGATGCAATGTAATATTGCAAATTTAAGCTAGCTAATTTAACAATTGCATTTACATTTAATATTATATAGGCATGTAATATTAATTGACTTAATTAATTAAAGACACAGACACTCACCCTGGGCTTTGCAATTGGTCTCTGTGAAATCTCAGCACTGGGCACCCTTCTCTCTTTCTCTACTCCTTCTCCTTGTCTTGAGGGTGCCTCAGGTGACTGGAAAGGGTACTTCCACCTGAGATTGGCCCTCACTATTCCTCTTGGGCTGCCAGCAGGGTCTCTAAGCACATAATCACCTGACAGCAGGGAACAAAATAAACATTACTCACAACAGTTAAACTTTGTCTTTTTGAATATGGCGTATGATTCTAAATTATAACTTGTGGGTTTTGATTCTTAGAGGGAAAAGTAAATAACATTCTGTGACTTTGTTTCTCTTGGCTATGGTTATGTATATACACATATATATATATATATATATATATATATATATATATATATATATATATATATATATATATATATATATATATTTGAAAGAAGTTTTGTATGCTCATTTACTGTATATAAGCTACATTTATTTAATCAACAATACAGTAAAAACAGAAATGTTGTAAATTATTAATATTATTAAAAACATTTAGTTAGAATACACTTTATTCCTGTCATAACAAAGCTGGGTTTTCAGCAGCCATTACTATTCTTTAAAAATCATCAGGCTCTGATCGTAATGATTACCTCTGATTGGTCTGCCTGCTGCAAGGGCTCGTAGAGGGATCGGTGTCTTTGCCAAATATGTGGGAGGAGTCTGACGTTCGCTGTCATCAAACACATACACCCAAAGGCTGCCCACATTCAGGTATTCTAATAAATCTGTGGTTACAGCCAATGGATAGCTTGCTGAGTTCTCAAAGACAGGATCCACACAGCATTGAATTATGGGTGTAGAATGAGGTGGTAGGTCATAAAGGCGATATGTTAAGTATGCGTCAGGGAGTAGTCCAGGCCAGCGGGTACTGAGGCCCACACAGCGCTCCAGTACCACCTCAAGCTCATTGGGTATCCCTATGCCATAATCATATATTTCCTGCAACGCACACAAAATACATGCTTATCAGATTGAGGTAATAAATTCAGTAACACCTTAGATTAGGTCGAGTTCTCATTAGCTGCTTATTAGCATGTCTATTATATATTGGCTGTTTATTAGTACTTATACAGCTAATATCAATGCCATATTCTGCATAACCATATTCTTAACCATGTCCCTTAATCCTACTCATACCTTACTTAAAAACTATCTCACTAAAAGTGAATTAATAGTAATTAGGAGTTTATTAAAGCAAAAGTTGTAGTTAACAGTATGACTTTCCTTCTTCCTGGAATACAACTGGTAATGTTTCTAACCTCTAAACTGCTTATTCTCATACAGTAAAAATCATAAAAAGACCAAGGGCCATTGACCTCCAAAAATTATATAAAGCACAGGAAAACTATTAGAACTATTAGAATTAGTGCTTCTGTTTTTCTGTTTCATAATTTTTTAATGCTAATCAGTGTATAGTTTTACTGTGTGGAAAAGAGTTGTTTTTGTGTACTTAATTGTACTTAAATGCACAACATTTTAAAAAGCTGTAAAGGGCATGTACATTTAAAATTGTAATTACAAAGCTTAAACAGAAATCACATTAAAAGTATACTTTAGTTTCCTGTAAATGCATCTCAGTTCATGTTAATCATAGTTCAAAGACAATAGAGGAAATTACAAAATTACAAATAAAAATGTTCTATTTAAATGGGTAAAAGAAATCATTAAAAGGATCAGCTTACTGCTTTTAATATACATTAAAATGTTTTCATGTTAAGTGCCTGAAAATAAGTACTACAAAAGTATTAAATGTAATTCTTTTTCACAATGGTTTTAGAATTTCATTGAAGGGTGAACTATGCTCTCTAGGCTTTTCTAGGCATTTAATGGGGGCATTTACCTCTGCTTCCCCATGAGCCCATTCTGAACCTCTGGTGTGTCTTACAGCTGTTTTACTTGCGGCTCTTTCCATTTGAGGTTCTGTGAGCTCCACCTGAGGGTGTAAACACACCCAAAACTCAAGAAATCCTATAACTTCCCCTTCAGCTCCTGCAGAATAAATGAAAAAAATATCTCAAAAATTAAATGTGAAATATCATTGCAATGAAGAGTTATGCAATTCAAAAGAATGTTGAACCAATACACACCTATATACGCATATAAAACTATTTTACTGCTAAGCTCATGTGACCTTGTTTTTTATTACCTGTGATGTTAGTTCTGTTTTTCATTCGTTCACCCCTGCGCTGTAGAGTCCCAATCAGAGAAATTCTCCCTCTCCCACGGGTCATAAATTGTACCCCTCCAAGCGCCTGATGCAGTTCAACAGTGATGGACCCCCCCTGAACCCTGAGTTTCTCAAGATCGAACTCAGAGAGGGCATAATGAGAAGTGAATCCGTAATTTGGTTGTCCACCTGATATCAATGAAGTTGAGAGGGTCTCAAAGTCGAGGAACCCATAGGTGCAAAATGTTGCAACCCCTTGGTGATCTCCTGTGCCTTGTCCCATGAGTCTCAATCCCAGAGGTGTAAAGGTAGCTCCTGTTAAATGGATCTCCAGAAGAGATTCTCCTCCATGTAGTTGTGTGATTATGGCACCTTCTGCAGCAGGGTTGACTGAATCTTGCTCCAGCCCTGTCCAGGTGTACTGCAGGGGTATGGTCTGCTTATAGTTTCTAGGACTGTACGCTATGTCTTTGAGCTGAGCTGAAATGATTAAATTGAAATTGTCATGTCATCATACATGCATTAATAACTCCAGATAGGGGATAATGGGGCTAGTTGTCAATGTCTTATGTGTTGTATATATTTCTCAAAGTTTTTTTAAGTTAATGACTATACATAATATACATATATATATATATAAAACAAGCCTCATTACCACTTGTGACATCTAGCCCCGATCTCTCGTATATATTAACTTCTAACCTTGTAAATTGCTGATTTGAAGGCTTCTGCTTTTCAACAATTTGTCTTTTTCACCTGCCCTCCTTCTGTTCTCCTCCCTCTCTCTTTCAAATTTTTCCATAACTGTCTTCATCTCGTTCTATAAAAGAAAATACTGTAGGTGTAATGGTTGATGTTTTGGTTTATGTGTAATGAAAAGAACAATATTCTGAGTTAATATATTCAACAGCTGTAATATCCTGCATCGTCGCTGCAAATTTACCTGAAGGTCAGCATTTAGTCGATGCTGCAGTAATAATAAGTCCCTTGTTTTCTGGAGTTCTAAAACGGTTTCTGCATATGAGGCCTGCACCGCAGTCAAATCCCTTGATGTTTCCTCTATCTTTTCGTCTGTTTTCAAGAAGCACATCATGCTTTGAGTCTCCCGCTGCATTCTAAAGGCCTAAGAAAAGAGCACACAAATAAAGAAAGAAACAGAAAGAGGGAATGAAACAAGCAAAGCAAACTGCTATTATATAGTTGCTTAAATGTTTAAAAATATCTAAAAATGCAACTTTTAAAACTATGCATCTTACCTTAATCTGCAGCAGAGTTTCACTCAGATCTTCCACACTCATATCAAACTCCTGATAGATGACAAAAAACAGAATATGGACATTACTGTATATACAAATTTTAATTAATTGAATGTGTAGCCCAAGTTCAGTTTGAGAAGTAAATTTTAGCCCAATACGGCAAATTTTACTTTTGTAACAGAGTCCAGTTTTTCTTGCAAAGATGTTACTTCCTGTCTGTGCTGCAGGACTTCTCGCTCCAAGCAGTCATGTTTTTCTCTGAGGAACATAACCATATCTGAAAGACATATTTAATTTACTGAAAAAATGACGCTAAAGAACTAGACCATTTAATATATTTAGCATATTGGTAATCCAATATGACATGTTGACTATAGAACGTGCAGGAGTTTCTGTGTGCACAATATTACATATTGTGTACTGGTAAAATTACCACTTTCAGAATAGGCTGAGATGTGGTATGGAAGTGATGATTCAAGTCAAAAATCTGGCAGTGCATGGGTCTAACCTCTATCTCGCTCCTTCTCCTTCTGAAACTGATCGTTCGCTTGTCTCATCTGCTCCATCGCCTGCTCCAGCATTTTCTTTTCTTTCCTTTCTTCCTCGAGTCTTTCTTCAAGCCTTCGTACATTCTCTCTCCAACTCTCTTCTTTAAATTGTTCACTGGTTTTATCGTTTTTCTCATGTTGTCCTTCTTGATGGTGCTGAACAGACATAGTGCTTTGGAGGAAACCAGTGAAATTAAACATACAAAAATTGAAGACCTTTTTAATGGTTGGGATGGTTTGGGGGCCAAAAAGATACAATCACAGTCTGAATGCAAGGAACCTGTGACGAAATTGATCTTACAGAAGATAAATATATACAGATCAAAACTGTAATCTTAAAAAATGTAAGCATTGGATCAGACTTGTTCTTATGATGATCATTGATTATAAACTTCCACGACCGTATTATATTTTCTTCATTAAATAAATAAAAAGACTGTGATAAAAGCTTCTCTGCTTGCACAGTTTTTAACACTAGATCCAATTTACATGTATGCTTTATTATCAGAAAATGTAAGGAAATATGACTTTTTGACTTTTGGGTATATTTCCCCTTGTAATATCACCATTATCTTTTATTCTACAGTTATAGTTTGTGTTTGAGCATAGCAACCTGAAACAAAAGTTTATGTTTTCAGGTTTTTGCACAGTCATAAACTATGATAAACTACATTTTATTTGATTTATTGAGAAATCTTCAGCTAGTGAGACGACTGGTGCCATTACTTTGTTTGATGGAAATAACCACTAACATTAAGGAATCACTGTCCCGCTGTCCATTAAACTGTGTCTGGTTGCGCCCCCACATCAATGCACCTGCCTACCTCCTATGACACACTCACCTCTCCAGAAGTGAATCATAGCTATTCTTCAGGAGGTTCCTCTCCCCCTCCAGGTCTGAAACCCTCTCCTGAAGCTAAAAAACAAAAGTTAGTAAAAGACTTTAAACACAAAAACTTAAAACAAAAGAGCAAAAGTGCAACTTGAACAGTACCTCCTCCAGAGCTTGCAGTGAAAGTGTGGAAGCATTAAGCTGGCCCTCAAGTGTCAGGACTCTCTGCTTTTCCTGTTTCAACAGCTCACTCAGCTCCTCCACCTTCCCCAGCAGTGCTCCTTGGCTCTCTTTTAAAGACCTTTGCCCCTATAGTATATTTGCACATATGAAACAAAAATATATACAATAGAACTCAATTTATTAAATATTATTCTAAGACCTTGTAAGAAAGAGGAAAGTTGAAAAGTCAAAATTGTAAAATTTGGGAAATTATCATTTTCAGGTTAAACTTACCTCCTCCAGCTGGTTTTCATAAGCCTTAGAGCACAAAAAGAGAGAGACACTTGTTAACTATTAATATGTTCTAAAATAGCACTAATAAATGACTAATATTATAGTAGTGTGCATGTTAATAAGCAACTAACCATAAAACAAAGCACTACCATTTTTTTAAATGCAGAAATATTATTTGAAAGACATTACATCAATGATTTTAATTAAAAAGACCCATGTACACTATGATAATGTGACAGCAGCTACAGCGACTGCACTACATTGTGCACTCCCAACCATTTTGGGAACCATTTTGGGCACAAATGGCGACTTAGTACAGTTCAGTGTTCTCATTACTATCCTGGTGCATTATTTTTTCAGTCAAGCCCAAAGCAGACTCAAGCAATAGTAAATGAACTATCATTTAACTGATAATATTTTTCACAGTTTGTACTCAGTTTTGGTCTTATGGCTCACCTCCTGAAGAGCTGCAAACTTTTCCTGAAGGACCAGAAGGGAGGTGCTCTTTTCAGAAAGCTGCTTCTGCAATCTTATTACATCTATGTTATCTTTTATAATGAGTCTGTAAAGAAGAATGCAATTGTGACACGCATGCTGTGTTGTTGACTGAATTTGAATAGTGACTGGATGAGAATGAACACTAAATGTGATTAATCAGGCTAATGTTAATATATTACTAAATAATAAACTAGGTAGTATTACAAATTGTATCTTACCTGTGTCCATCTGCTTGTTGTTTGCGCAAGTCTTTCACAATACCTTCAATTTCTTTCTCTTTGTCTCTGAGTGTTTCTCTAAGAGACTGAGCAGACAGCTCCAGCTCTGCTACCCTCCCTTGCTGATTTTCTATAATGGTAGATCTGCTGAGAGGAAAAAAAACCAAACTGGAATATTAAAAACATGGATGTAAAAGCCAGATATATACAATAAAGCACAAGCAAGGTAATACACTGCATTAGCAACAATAATGTAATTTGATTATTAATGACATGGCAGCAGTGCCCTATCAAATGCATATGGTTCATCAGAAATATGTGCATAAATTAAGTAAATTGTAGGCAAAAATAGGAGTTTTGGGGTGAAACCAGATCTACATGGCAGAAGTTACTATTAATTCTGCCATAAGATTGGGAATACAAATGTTTTTTAATGTAGAGATAAACACTTTCAGTTACATTGAGGGCCTTTCTTTCCTACTTAATTTTTTCTTTGTGTGCTGAGTTGCATGTATATGAAGCATGGCACTATACTGTGTTTTGCAGCACTGCAAAGAACGTAAACACAAAAAACATTCAACAAACCTGAGTAATGCAAGTCTGCATATACATAGAAGAAAGAGACAGAAAGATTGAGGACAATATTTTTGTGTACTGACCATCGCTATTACTCAGGTTACGACTGGTTCACTTTATTTTGATAGTTCACTTCAGACATTCTTCTAACTGTAATTAACTTTGTAACTACATGTCAACTAAACCGCATTAATTTGCAACTACATGTCTACTAACTCTCAGAGTAGACTGTTAGGGTAGGTTTAGGGTTAGTAGAATAAGTTGAGATATACTTGCAAAGTTTCTGATAGTCAGTAAGTTTTATGTGGTGGACCCCTCAAAATAAAGTGTGAGAAGATATTAAGCAGTCTAGTAATACTCTAATGACTGTTAGTTAACATGTAGTTGCTTACTTCTTTGCAGAATGTTTAAAGTAGACTATCGAAATAAAGTATTACCTATATCCTGCAGTTTGTAACTCACATAGAATCCCATAATTGTAGATGGCATAAATAGCGCCGTCCCATTCATATCATATCATAAACATTCATGACCTATTTATACGTTATATATGTTGTGTGTTGTAAAGACATACACACATACCCACAGGTCAACTTACAATCTGTCTATCTCCCCTCTGGGGTCATCCAATGAACTGATGCCATAGCGGGCAGGAGCAGTTTGGGCAGCTCTTCTGACCCCTCCTTCCCCATCCACAACTCGCCCTGAGACAGAGAAAGAGAGAGTAGATGCTGAATCTGGAATACAACACCAAACACCCCTTACCACTGTATTATCGTACTGTATGTCTAAAGCAATACAGCAAAATGACCAGTGACTCCTCACCTGTTCGTGGTCTGTTGTGTGTCCTGATGCCAAGGTCTAAAATGTGTTGCTTGGCTAAACTGAGTTTGTTTTGCAGCGCCCCCTTCTGACTCTCTAGAGTCGCTACACGAGCCTCTAGCTCTTCAATAGTGTCCTCCAGCTCTCCATCCCTTCCTGCAGATGGAGGGCCTTGCTTTAATCGAAGTAGTTTTGTTGATAACCTGAAAAAAAAAAAACAGTTTTACATTGCAATGATGTTTTGGAGACCTTTTGGTGTATCCTGTCAGGTAGTGTTTGTGTACCTGCGTAGTTTTTGCTCTTGTGTGCGGCTATGTTGTTTGAGAAGTGTGTTCTCCTCTTGTAAATGGAGACATTGCTCCTCCAGATGCTCGCGTGAAACTTTGAACAGTCGCTGCCGATCTGTAAAAAGACGGAGAAACTTTAAAAACAACCTAGGGGACTCTTTACAGTCTTTGCGCAAAGATTGCTCTTCCATAACCCAGGAAACTACAGAGCTATGAAAAGTAAAATAGCATGGTTTGGCAACATTCACACTTTTGTCCAACCATCCAATCCAGGTTTATTTGTATAGCACTTTTTACAAAGCATCTTTACAGGAAAGCAACTAGGCCTGATTATTATTATTTTAAAACAAATGGGAAATATGTGACTTTGTATAAATTATAGGCTAAATAGCACAAGTAACTTACCCTTTATTTTGAGCACCTGTGGTGGTCTTCTCCAGTTTCTGGTGTCTTGATCTGTATCTAAAATAAAACAGTTCCACTCATTTAAATAAACCATAAATAAAAAAGCAAATGATTTTTCAACTTAAACACACAGCTAAATACACACCTGTGAGCACAGTTATCAGCCCTGATCTCAAGCCCACGTCCCTCACCGGGAGGTCCCCAGCTGTCTCATCCACTGCCAGTGACATTATGAGTACTACCAGACCCAGCTTAATCACTGTCTTTTTGAGGAAAGGGATTCTGGCAACGGGACACTTTTCATTATATTTTTGTGTGACTTCTCTTAGCCTGTGTCTGAGAAACAACAAAGAAACATTCCAAATTAAAAAAAAAGGAAGTTAAATTAAATTCTATCTGCACTAACTTTATATTGATATTACATTTAACATGCAATTATTACAAAAAAAGGAATTAGATAACCCACTTACTTCCAATATAAAAAGATTTGTGAAAGATGAATTCCTATTTAAAGTAATGTTATGCAGGATGATTTGACAACGGCCAAAACTAAAGTTTAAAGTAAATTTTAAATGATGACGTTGTATTTAAAAACAACCTTTCTTTTGTCTTCTTTTCTTCTTTTGTTCTTTCTTCAAAAGTGAGCAAAAGTGCCAGTAAATAATTATAATCTTGCAAAAGGTTTCACTGGCAAATGCTATTCTTTCGAACATATACAGTGTATAACTAGCTATATATATATATATATATATATATATATATATATATATATATATATATATATATATATATATATATATATAATCACCAGATCATCATATAAGAATATTGTAAATAATTCAATATAGCATTTAGCATTTTAGTTAGCATTTATAAATGCATATGGTGAAAAATGAAAGCATTTAAACTGGTTTAAAATTCTTCTCCAAGTACTTTTATAAATGTAGTCAAACAGCAGGACCACTTCTATGAACCAGTGAAAGCAAACATGTGCATGGACACAAGCTTCAGATTGACAATTTTTTTTGCAACTTCCTTTAATAATACAAAAAATAATTTTAATCTGGACAAATAAGTACAGTGATTCTGATGCAGATGGAAAGGAAGACATGGATGTCACTTACATAAACAATAAATAAGCTGTACATTTTCTCAGTGGCATACCTGTATGTGCGTCTCCTGTTTTCTGCACGGAGCTTTAGTGTTAATCCTCCTCTCAGCACCTGTCTATGTCATTCATCTTCCCTCAACAGGTCTGTCCTCTCCTGTTGTCCACCTGTACTTCGGTCTTCCTCACTGTCAAATCATCATCAGCAGCATGAAACTTCTCTCTCGTTTTAGGTCTGATTGTTAGTTTCTCTCTTTCTTGGAAAGACGCTGTTTCATCAATCCTGCTTTAATCTGCTTAATCTCTCTCTGCAGCTCCTCCTCTCAGTTACTTGTGTTTCTGCCAGTCTCACAGCATTTCTCAATTACAAATAAGCCTATGAATGCAAATATTTCATGCTTTCCCTAGGAGCAAACAACTTCAAACACTGGTCATTAACGGTTTCATGATCATTAACCAGATGATTGATGATCTACTAGACAGTTTTTATTATTATTAGTAGTAGTATTAAGATGAGCAGCATATGGCTTGAGAATTGTTCTCTAATGTGATTGGCTGTAGTTATAGTAACTGTGTAATAATCTGATTGGCTGTTGTGTTTGTAGTAAAGACAAGAACAGGAGGTCAATGGATAAAATCAGATTACAAGACAAGGATGAAAGGAAGATTTAGTGTGTGTGTGTGTGTGAGTGTGTGTGTACATGGTATTCCCTACATTGTGGGAACCAAACAAGAATAGTACCAGTAAATGTTGTCCTTTCACCTTTATGGTGAAAATATAAAAATATAAAAAGTGAGGGGTGGGGTTATGGTAAGGGGATAGAAAAACGCACCTATGGAGAGTATACCCATGTGTGTGTGAATGTGTGAGTGTGTGGGTGTAAAAGAGTGCCAATTTATGTAATTAAATTCAACACATTTAATTGATTGTTTAAATGCAACACATTTAAGTGATTGGAAAACTGTATTTCTCTGTGAATCACAAATGTCACATTAAATCTAATCTAGAGCAAACAATGGTTTGTGTTCTCATAGCATCATTTGACCAATTGTATATACACTTAATTCAGCAAAAGTCAATAAGCATATTTAAATAGACTAACGATTTTCATCACTTTACATCAGCTGTCCCCAGTCTAGCAATATTTGCTTTGTAACATTTTTCATATTGTTACAACATCGTATGTCTGATCCCCTTTGTCAGTACTGACAGCTTGTATGGCCAGTGGGGCATTGTTATTTCCTGTGTCATTCATGTCTGGGTTAAAGTAAGCCAGCAGGCTCTCTGTAAAGCACTGTCCAGTGAATGAGTAGATATGTGTGCATGCACTCGTATCATAAAATGATACTTGACCTTTTTTATAATCCACATATATACCAATTCTCTGCGGGAGAGTTTTTAGTGACAGAAGCACTGATTCACGGTCACAGGCCCTGTACTCGCTGCCACCTCTCAGACAAACTGCCCAGTAACCATCCTGTGGGCTTAGCGTCACCAAACCCTTCCTGTTGACAGATTTCCTGGCCACTCCTAAGTCCCATGCTGTTTTACCCGACACTCCAACTTCCCAATAACTCCTTCCCCTTGAGATGTGCTCTCTAGACAGGACACACGGTGCTGTGTCAAAACGTTCAGCATTGTTTGGAACGTTGCGTTCTTCATTGCCATCGGTCACGCACTTCCTGTCCGCAGACACCACCAACCAGGGGTTTGCTGTGTCAGGGTCAAGGGTCATGTCCACTGCAAGAATCACATCAGGCAAAGCCATAGTAAGTTTTCTGAAAAATAGTGGTGTATGTAATTTATATCCACATGTTTGAAGCGAAATTAAGCTTACAAGAACTGTAAGTGTTTAAGATATATTTAAACTTTTAAAGATTAAAGTATAGTTTCAAGATGGTTTAGTAACTCTTTAGAAAAGGGAACACTTATTCAATATTAACTACAACTTCTCTCAATAAATTCTTATTTTTCTGCTTTTTAATAGTTTAGGTTTTGCGATCAAGGATGTAGAATAAGGTCATGTAGAATAAGCCATTAAAATGTGCTTAATTACTATTAATATTACTATTAACTACTATTAATATGCATGCTAATAAGAAACTAGTTAAGAGACCCTAAAATAAAGTGTTACGGAAGTTTCAAATAAAGACTCTAATCTGGTAAAGATTTAAGAGGAAAGAAATAAATGAAAAGATTCAAGATGATTCAAAGTGAATTTTCAAGATGGTTCAAAGAATCAAGAACACATCCACAATTCATAATAGGATTTAAATAAGGATTTGAGATTGTTTAAAGGTTTAAGAAAAATAACATTGTTAGACGATTCAAGTAAAAACTCAAAATGAATGGTTCAATGATACAATAGAAAAAAAATATTGTTAAAAAGATTTAAGATCTCTCAAATACAGATTCAAGATGTTTCAAGGATTTCAGGAAATATTCAATATTGTTTATCGAAACATTAAATGCCTAAACAAAAAACTAAAAAACTAAATGGTTGAAAGAACGAAGTAAAGATTAAAGGTTAAGAATTCAAATAGCAACTGGACATTGTTTAAAGATTAAAGGGAGAAAGGATTAAATAATCTTAAAAGACTCAAGATTGTTCATACTTTAATTGATTAGTTATTGTCCAATTCATAGAAAATGTATAGATCCATATCTTAATTATATTATAATACCTGCATACTCTGATACTGCCTCAAGTTCTGTGGAAAAAAACAATCCTGATTACAATAATATGTAGCTTTCCTTTGAAATTAAGATATTAACATTTAGCCATTGTTTTTAGCTGTCAAATGACAAAAATAGTAACCTCTCTTTGTGACCGTGTATATTTGTGTTTTCAGTAGTTCTTCTGCGGCATTCAGGGTTTCTCTGAGCACCTCCAGACCCTGACGGGTGTGCACACTGACATGAGTCCAGTTTTTACACTGAGGCACCTCACTCGGATTACGGAAAGCCTGGGAGGGTTAAATGAAAATAGTGTATCACAACTGTATTTACAGTATGCAATTGTTTTTCAATGAACACACTGAAAAAGTCTTCAATTCATACCGTAATATATTGTATGATTATTCTATATGATCAACATGCACATCCAGTTGCTAAAACAGACGAGTAACCTGTACAAGGTGAAGGTGGTCTTCAGAACATGACAGCTTTTCTAGTTCAGAGTTCCTAGCGTTCAGTTTAGCGATCTCCATCTCCAGCTCTTTAATGAGGCTCCCCACATATTTCTCTTCAGTTTTCTGAGCGTGTTTCATCTTCTTGAGCAGTTCAGACTGGCTCTTCTCAATAAACTGCTGCAGTGCAGTGAAGACCTCAACACTGTACGCCATCTCTCTTTCTGTGTTCTCCTAAAAGAGAAATTAGCGTGAAAGGCACGGTAAACTAATAGAATGAGATTATTAAACACTTTAGGTGGAAGTTTTGTCATCTGTTTTGACATAATAATTATGTGTAATATGTTACATATTAAAAGCCTATGACTGATGTCACCTTTGCATATTGTCTGCAAAGAACAATGTTTTGCACAAATTTTAGGAACTGGTAACCGGATAATTTGTCATTTGCTTTTTTAAAAAATGTAAATGTAAAAAGTTTGAAGGCTCTTACTTTATTTAGTTTTACAGAGTGTCTGAGTTCTTCAACTTTACTCCATCTCTCCATAATCATCCGCTTCAGATCAGACTGTGTCTTTAATAACTGAGTCTATAAGAAAGAGAAAATATATGCATGTGATTACAATTCTGTCTCAGAAATATGAAATGAAATAAAACACACTGATAAAAAAAAAAGATATTAATGAAGATCCAGCCTGATATCACAGCAATATGTACATATTTTACGAGGTGGCAAATTCATACATATTTGTAAACCTTGCCTATACAATTTTTATCACTGTCATACACCTGCCCCTAAACTGGGTTTAGACAAATCATATCAAAGAGAGAGAAGTTTCAAAAAAGTGAGGTCGTAATAATTAGCCACCTCCTAAAATAAGTACAAATTGGTCATGAGACTATGTTGGAAGATCTAATGATAATCAAGAAT
This sequence comes from Puntigrus tetrazona, assembly GCF_018831695.1. Taxonomy (NCBI): domain Eukaryota; kingdom Metazoa; phylum Chordata; class Actinopteri; order Cypriniformes; family Cyprinidae; genus Puntigrus; species Puntigrus tetrazona. The sequence goes on along the minus strand of NC_056722.1, from coordinate 11,465,113 downwards.
AATGATTCATGTTCAAATGTAAATAATGATTTTTTTGGATTAAAAAAAAAAAAAAAAATATATAATATATATATATATATATATATATATATATATATATATATATATATATATATATATATATATATATATATATATATATATATATAATGTATAAATGCTTTGTAGTCTTCTTTGGTTTAGTCTTTTTTTCTTTTTTTGTGGTGAATTATGACCCAGAATGTTTTTGTGTCATGTGTTTATGAGGCATGTTTGTTTTCAGATTCAGATCAAGTCAGATCAAATGCAAATGAAATGTAAAATCCTTTGAAACTTAACAATTTAACAATTTTGCATGCATAATTTTCCTATAAAAAACCAAAACAGCCAATTTCCAGTAAGTAAAAATTGAAAAAAAAAGAAAAGAAAAGAAAATGCAATCCTATATCTTGAATTTCTAAATTCCCTGGGAATAACAAAATCCCTCATAATGTGAAAGAAAGATCTAGCACGCTGTAAATGGAAATTAATAATAAATATGTAAATGGGAAAAGAATACATATTGGAAATAAATATGTAATCAGTAATATATTATATTAAACCATTGCTTTAGATTTGAATAAAATGGCAGCCATTCACTGGACAAGTAGCAAACCTTTCTCTCTGCCCATTCTCTCTCCAATGGTATTGTGTGGTGTGTGCTGTGTTCTGTATTCATGCACAGCACACAAACAGCGGACATATCATATCTGCAGTAAAGCTCCAAGGGTCTTTCGTGTATCCTGCAGATCCGCTTCTCCATCCTCTGCGGCCGCACCAGCGTATGCTTGGTGAACCTGGAGGTGTGGGAAGTCACATGAACCTCACAGTATGACGCCACACACACCAGGCATGATTTCACAGCGCGGCGTGCTTTCTCTAATGGGCACATGTCACATAAAATGTTGTCCGATGCAACCGGACGATACTCTGATGACCTCTGACCCTTCTGCTTGCGGATTTGTTCAGCCATCTCACGGGCAAACGCATTTTCGCGGAGCTGTGGTGTTTCCTGGAAAACCGTGGAGCATTTGGGGCAATGGGAGGAGCCAGATGCTGTCCACTGTGCAAGGATACATGACTGGCAAAACGTATGGCCACATGGGAGGGACACGGGATGGGTGAAAAGATCTAGACACACTGAGCACTGGAACAACTCTTTGGACAAAAGCGGGGTGGAGGACGACATTACTAGGGAGAAAAACACAGTGATATCATAAATAATTGGATGTATAGTTTTTACATGTGGCTGCTTCCATTAAATACAAACACTGACTATAAATCACTAAAGTTGGAGGATACACTTTACTTTATATTATATACTTTACCTTTACCTATAGTTTAGACATTCTACTAACCATAAGTACCATTTGCAACTACATGTCTAGTAACTTTCAGAGTGGACTGTAGGGTAAATTTTGGGTTATAAAATAAGTTGACATACTTTCTGATAGTCAGTATGTTCTGCGCATGTTATGGACGCATCAGAATAAAGTTTTAAAAGATTTCAAGCGGACAGTCTACTAATACTCCAATGACTGCTAGATGTCTAAAGTGGACTATCGAAATAAAGTGTTACCAAGTTAGCAATCACAAAAGTTACAGTTAATAATGACAATATTTATTTCCACATTATGCACCAAATTTAGAAAGTACCAGCATTCACCAACCATTCCGGAAAGAATTTTTAGTGGAAAAGACTCATTCTGAACTGCTGTACATTTAAAAAAAAAAACAAAAAAAAAACCTGTATAATATTGTCCACATTTACACATCAACAATTCCGTGGTGTTTAGAAAGTTGTCCCATCTAGTCATGATGAAGAAGAAGAGGAAACAGCATATAGGTATAATTTACAGTGGGGACAGATGGGAAATGTTTGCAATAAATTTGATGTATAAGTGCATTTTGGTTTATTAAATCAAACAATTATATAGGGGCAGATTATTACCTGGAAACCCATGTATGAATGCAATTTGTTTAATTATATGCTGTGTTCTTTACATCTTAAATGTGTATATTGTATTGATAATTTGTAAAAGCTTGTCCATTTTTACAAGTCAGTAGAACAAAAAAGGTATTTTAATTTCATGTGTCCCGAATCATTACATTTAGTTTGTGGATAAGTATATTCTTTTAATGTACATTATGTCCCTTTTGCAAAGCAGAATATTTGCACAAAGCATTGTATTGTCTAAACAAACCACATCAAAAAAAGCCTTTGAGACCGGCTCATGATGTGGGCGTGTGTGCTGTCTTTTGTTCATTTATGCACTTGTTAGAAATAAAGAAAAAAAAAATGTCTGTGAACGTCTGGTGGATTCTTCTTTCGTTAGTGTTTCGTGTTCACAGTTTCATCTCGTTGCCTTATCACTAAACATTCACCAAGAGGTCAAAGTCCAGTAAAGTCAGGTGAGCGCTATGCTCAGTTATTGTAGTGCCCGAGAAATAATTTACACTTGTTAATGTCATTGAGTATCTATGGATGAATCACGGGTTAATTTAAGATTTCTAAATTAGCCATGCCCTCTAACAAGCATTTTTAACTCAGGTCTTACCTGTAGGAAAATGCGTTTCAGTCAGGAAGCAGAATATCAATGTGTTCCCCAGCAGCTGAATGACAATTGTAAGTGATTGTGAGGTATAACCCCGCCTCCTTTGGCAGGGACAGGATCCTGCTCTTTGAAACTGTTGAGTTAACCCTTTCAGCAACAATAAATGTAAAGGCTTAAGGCTGTCGTAAAGGCAAAAAGTAATAATGTAATAAAGTCCTGCGTAACATCATGTTAAAACGTACCTATTTCTTTATAAGCATAAATAACAAAACCAAATAAAGTCATTTTGAATTTGAGTTTATTATGTTCATGAAAAGAATGGATATTCACCTTTTTAACAACAAAGAGCAGAAAATACACCAGGAAACGTTTTGTATTGTCAGTATTGAATCATGACGTGTATTGTAATGTGCATCATAAAATGTGGCATTTGTTGCCTAGAGATTTGTGCAGCAATCCACTTCACTGGACACTTATCTCTTATTCAGTGACAGAACAATGTAAGGCTCTTTCCTTTTCTCTGTATATCATGTTCACGCACAATATTACACTGTATTAATATTAACTTATCAACTAGTGCCTTACTTATTACAGCATTATTCGAATTTGTTGTTTTTTGTTAGGTAACTTTATACATTATACTGCAGATTGCAGTATCATATCCTAAAACCTAGACCAACACCAATTTTTTTCACTTTCATAATTATGGTGTGGTGTAGTCATGTTGTGATAGAAGTATATCCCCATAACAAAACATAAACATACTGGTAAGAAATAAATAAAAATGATACATCTTTTTTATTATTACAAAATGTATATTTTAAACAACGATTCTGTAAACACCAGTGTAAAGTGAGCAAGAACAGAATGTGAGAGTTAAGTACATACATTATTTACAGATCTCTATATACATTATGTAATTATGTAGATGATTTAGAAAAATAACCAGTATTCCATACTTGCCGGTATTAATCAACCAAACCCCATATCATAAAATAGCACATCATAGACAAGAGCTGATGGGCTAGAACAAAGTTTAGGGCATTTGTAATGGTGCAGGCTGAATCCAATCCACCCAGCCCACCCCAAATATGCCTATTATTATACAGTATAAAATGCAGAATCAACAATAGTAGTGTCTACTAAACATACCGAAAGCCTCTTCACCAAACAAGGCTACCATACACGGTTTGTTGTGCCCTATCAAACTCCAAAATACATAACCGGCAAACATTACACTACATTTAGATCAATAGCGGTGTTGAAATGATCAAAACGGATTGGTTTTAAATGACCGAACGTGCTTAGTAAAAATACTTTCTGATTTATTGATTGAAAAAATGCGAGCGTAATCCGTGATCAAACAGATTATCAGGGCAGAAAGGCTATTTTCATCCACAACGTGTCCCAGATGGGAACAATGATGTCGAGCATGATGTTTTACGTGGATTAGAGGGGCAGTTGATGCTGGGCAGTCACGTAAATAAGAGCTCTCAAAGGAAATGAACACAAGATTAACATATATTCATCTCTGAGGAGAAAAAAAAAGTGTTTTGGGGTTTTTTTTTAGTACAGTAACATACCTGAAATGAAGGCAGAGGCGTGGTTTGTGTGAATTTATGGAGAAATCTTCTATAACTGCATAACAGATGTGATGGGGAGGGGGAGAGAGATTAGTGGTGCTTTAATGATTTGAAAGCACTTGAGCTTAAAGCTGATGGGGAGGGGGTTAAACCACCAGTACCATACTTATCACAATATACACACATCAGCATGTCTGGTTGAGGGCTGCTGGGAAAACAAACCTGGCATCGTCTTAACGTTAACTTAGGAAGGTATTTCCCACCAAAGATATCCGGAGGTATTCATTTATCAGGTACGATGCAATCTTTTTATCTATTTATTTATTTTCTGTACGGAGACATGCTTTTATATCACAATTAAGCAGACAGGACACACGTCGGCAACATTATGAGGGAAAATTGTTTCGGTAGCGTGAAATATGTCGCGTTAATGTATTTGCGTGCAGCCGTCATAACCTGTTGCTGAAAATGAGCGCGAATGACGCGCGCATTCCTGCGAATGAAGCCCGTTTAGAGCGCGCAGGACTCGCGCACGTTTACCACAGCGTTCAAAATTGTCATTAACTTTCATTTGTTAGCGATATGGATTTCGTGTAGCTATGAGAAACGCGGAATCTCACGAAATGGATTGGATCTGATATTACAATGGAGGTAAAAGAAAAAGGTAGGCTGTATTTATTTCAACATCAGCTGGGAAATATAACGTGTGTGAAAATAAATGCCAAAAATAATCTTGAGTAAAAAGCTATAGTGATAGTTTAGATGGAGACGGTGCAGTGATTTATCAACCAAGCACTTTTATTATAGACGTAGGCTATATAAGTAAATATAAATTATAAGCTGGCAAAATACAACGCTAGTTTACAAATGAATCGTTATTGGAGCGGTCGTCGCGATTTGTAGATATGTCAAAACAAATTCCGTCACTTTTTTGGATAAATATTTACATTTTATTTATTTATGATAATAATCATCATAATTATTATTATTATTAGTCAAAGTTGGTCCTTTCAAATATTCTAAGCAAAACTTAAAATCTAAATTTTTCATTAGCTCCATGAATCTCCAGAAAGCTAAATTATGTTAACTGCATAAAGCACTCATGCACAAATAACATTTTAAAGTGTGTATTGGTGAACAGGTATTTAGGATGGCAGTGAGGTGTTGTTTTTTTCATTTAGTGTTTTGAGGAGACTTAAATGAAGGGTGAGTCAATCAATGCAGGGAAGAAAGCTGTAATTTCTCAAAGAGTTGCCTTGTTTATCTGAGTTATCTGCGCTTTGGTTTTGTTTCCCCCATAATCTTGTTAAGCATGGGAGAGAGAAAGAGAGAGAGACATAGACCAGTAGAGATGGGGGTGGATGGGTGGTATGGTAGAGGAGGGTAAATACATCATGGATTAGAATCAGCCATGTTTATCTTCTGGCTTTGGGAGGCATGCATGCACGTACATATTTGCACTGTGAATATACACAAATTATTATTTCAGGATGTAGTAAATATGAACCACATTTTCGGCCTATTAATGTATGAAACTATAGAGACTTTCAATGTACAGTACAGAATTAGACATAAGATCGATGATAAGCTGCTTTTAGCACTGACTCCTGTGCTGTCATGTTTCCAAGGAAACAGTTTCGCTTTGCCAATTAAAAAAAGGGACCACAATCATACTCTGTGCCAAGAATAAATATTGTTGTTCAAATAAATATAGAGAAAAGAGATTTTAATTGGAATAGAAAAGATTTTTAATTTGTTAGTTCTACAGTTATTCACATTTCTTAAGGGGAAAAAACTCTTTAAAGAAAGTTTCAAACATTACTTCGAAGAGTTTCTTTTCTAAACATTGTAAAGATGATAAAGACATTTCTTACTCATTTCTCATTGAGATTTTCTGAACATTGTACTCCATACATTCTCTTTTTGCGTCATTATTTTCAGGCTGTGCATTGGATTCTTAACGCAAAACCGTTATGAGGTTTGTTAACATGGGTGTTCGCGTTCGGCGGACTGCTGAACCAGCAGAACCAGAACCAGAACATGAACCGCAACCAAAACCAGAACCTAAGCACCATCCTGCTCACCCAGCTCATCACGACTACGAACACATGAAGAACAAGTTCATGAATGAGCTGGAACATCTTTCATGTAAGTGTCCACATTTGACGATTAGTATGGGGGAATTTCATCAAAGTGCAGAACACACCGATTTCGTTTTGATTGTGTAACGTCACAGGACACAAAATCATTCTTCATTTTCATTTATTATCTGAGTCATTATCTGCATTTGACGAGAAGCCAGATTACATAAAAGGAGCACTTTGATAGTTTTTATTCAGACTACGGTGATTTCAAATTAAAAGTGCATTGAATCGATGTGACACAACACTAAGTGATTATTGTCCTGTGTGATTTATGTCCTGTACCTGTTTCCATGGAGACTGACCGGCTTTCTGTTCTCTATAGTGCCGATGTGGGCTGTAGGAGCCATCGTGGTGGTGGTTCTCACTCTCGTGGCTTGTTTTACATATTGCATGTTCAAGAAATGCTTTAGCAAGAAAAAGAAATCCAAAAAAGCCAGAGAGAGGAAGCGAGCAGCAGGACGGAGAAAAAAAGAAGGGACTGAAGGAGAGGGTGAAGGAGAACAAAAGGTGCGAAAAGAAATGCACAAATATAACCTCAGTTTTAAAGTTTTTTTTTGTTTGTTTGGTTTTTTAATCATGGTTTGCTATAAAAAATAAAAACATTTACAATAAGGTCCCATTAGTTAATATTAGCATTGGCATTAACAAACAAAGAGTGAGACAATTGTTACTGTAATTATTAATATTTATTAACTAAGCTTTAAAAGTATTTTCACCGTTAGTAACTTATTGTAAAATATTACAATTAATAAATATACCCTATGTATGTAGCAAAAAAAAATAGTTCAAACACAGCATAACATCCTTTGTTATTTAAAATTAATTTACATATTCCATATAATTCATCTTTATAGGAAGAAGGAGAAAAAAAGGAGGGCGAAGTGCAAAAAGAAGAGCAAGAAAATCTCGGAAAGCTTGAATTCTCTTTGGATTACAACTTCACTGATGCTCAGGTGCCTAATGTATTGAAATACTAATTTAAAATGTACTGTAATAGGTAGAAATGTAATGTTGCCATTATAATAAGAAACATAAAACGTCCAATTTTCTGTCAACAGCTGATAGTTGGAGTTCTTCAGGCTCAAGATCTTCCCGCTATGGATATTGGCGGTACATCCGACCCATACGTGAAAGTTTACCTGCTTCCAGACAAAAAGAAGAAGTTTGAAACCAAAGTCCAACGCAAAAACCTGTGCCCCGTGTTTAATGAAACCTTCATCTTCAAGGTTTTTCTTGTTCAGTGTTTAAGGTTCTGACTTATATGATGAGTCACATACACGTGTTGCTGTTAATGTGGTCTTATAATTCATAACATTTTATTGCCTGTAGTTTTGTCTTTCTGGCATCTGTTTTGTTCCACCTGTAGTCCATTTCTCTGTCTCTCTCTCTCAGGTTTTATGTCAGGGTTTGTCTCGTTGTGTGGCATCCTTAGTTCCCAGAAATCCCTGCTTTCCTACAATGGTTTTTGTCATTGATTTTTTGATTGACAGCTATCAAGGTATACATTTTTAAAGGAATAGTTCACTTAAAAATGAATATTATAGTAATTCAAAATTATCGATCATCTTGTTGTTCCAAACCATACTGTGTGATCATGCATCAGTGTGATAATTGATCGTATCCGTCACATGGTCAGTATAAACTGCCTTTTTATGGAAAAGAACAACATAAAAGTAACTAAATTATAGCAAAATACCAGTAATTTTTTTAATTAGTTATTCCTTTAATGACGGGTAACAGGAAGCATTAGTTCTCATTTTGACTTGGTCTGTATTATAGAAAATATATGTTTTATTACCATGTAATAACACTGGAAGGATACACAATTCTTTGCTTATTTGTTTCTCTCACATTTTCTTTGTTCCTGCCACTTATCATGCATTATAGATTCCCTATGCGGAACTGGGTGGTAAAACCCTGGTGCTTCAGGTGTTTGATTTTGATCGGTTTGGTAAACATGATGTGATCGGCCAGATAACGATTCCCATGAACTGTGTGGATCTCGGACAACCGCTGCACGAATGGAGGGATCTCGAAAGTGGAGAAAAGGAGGAGGTACATTTTCTGCCAATGTTTATATTAGCAAATTCTGTCATCCTTTACCCACCCTTAAGTAGTTCCAAATCTGTATGACTTTCTTTGTTTTGATGAACACGAACAAAGATATTTTGAAGAAAGTTTATAACCAGGCTGTTTTGGGTCACCATAGTAGGAAAAAAAAATCTTCTCTTCAACAGGAGAAACTTGGAGACATTTGTATTTCTCTGCGTTATGTGCCCACTGCTGGTAAACTCACTGTCAACATAATGGAGGCCAAAAATCTCAAAAAAATGGATGTTGGTGGTTTATCAGGTACAATTTAAATGTAAATTTAAATATTGAAATTACCTTTTTTCTAAAAATGTGGAAAAACTAATAATTCAAAATGAGCAGGTGTGTTCAAACTGATAACAAATTAAATTAGTTTGCTTTGTGTTTTCTTGGATTTTTCCACTTTTCATTTCTATCACTTCCTTTGTTAGATCCGTATGTGAAGATTGTTTTACAGCATAACGGAAAGCGTCTGAAGAAGAAGAAAACTACAGTTAAAAAGAACACATTGAACCCATACTTTAACGAAAGCTTCAGCTTTGAGGTCCCATTTGAACAGATTCAGGTGATAATGCGCTCGTTCTTACTTTATTTATGTCCAAAATGGAATAAATTCGTGTTCTGACATCCAAACCCACTTTATCCTAATGCAGAAAGTCCAGCTCCTCATTACCGTGTATGACTACGACAAGCTGGGAAGCAACGACCCTATTGGCAAAACCTTCATTGGTTATGGAGCCACAGGTGTCGGCTTACGCCATTGGTCAGACATGCTGGCCAATCCCAGACGTCCAGTGGCCCAGTGGCACACGCTTCAACCGGAGGAAGAGGTGGAAGCAGCTTTGAAGGCGCCACATCGCTAAACATTGTCATGGTAACAAGTGGGTAATATACCCAGAGCATACATCACATCCAGGGCAACAGTGAATCATCCACCTACCGAGCAACTTAGTGAACGGTATTGATAGGCACTGCATGCATCAGCTTTACAAGCATGACCAGAGTGATCTTTACAGTTTATGTTTCGTGGAAGCTTAACATTGCTGAGCTATAGTTTCACTCATATTGTTTTTTCTCCCGGGGTTATTTTGTGTTACGTGAAGATTGTCTTGATTTGTTATGAGTTGTATAACTAAATGCATGTTTTTATGTTTGGAGTAGATGTCCTTTCTTTGTGGTAGCTGTCACTCTGCATGGTTTTGAAGTTATTTTTGTGTTAAAGACGTGATGGTGAATTGTTGCTAATTTTGGTGAGAGTTAAAACAGTACAGACAGTATAAAAGTGATTTTTGGCAAATATAAAATGAAATAAAAATGTTCCCTTCTGCATTTAATTAACAGCTATGCAAATGACAACAGTTAAAATTGTTATATTTATATGAATAGATTGCTATTGTCAAAAAAAGGATACATTTATTTTGTTCCACTTTTGTATTCCTAATGCTAAAGTCACATTGTGTTTGAAAAGGCAAATCAAATTAAACAGATGTATAATTTATTTCTTGTGTGTGCACTATTTAACCACTTTTAAATTCCAAGTATACTTTCATGAGGTACTGTCTTTTAAAAATAATAAGCCACAAAGCAGCACAAAGTATGTTTTTCATGAAAACAATATGATATTACGAACATATACATGTAAATATGTGTCTGTAAATATGCAGTGCAATACAATACAGTATAAAAATAACACTCGTAGTTTGAAGCATGATTGCTTTTATTAACACATTAGTGGTTAAGACTGTGACATTACAAGAGAATATTCATATGCATCTTCAGCTACACAAGCAAAAAAAAAAAAATGAAACAAACTAAAAAGAAACTATGATTGAAGCAGAGTAAAGATTTTGCAAAGATTATGCAATTGTTGAAATTATACTATCTGAGCATTGAAGAGATTGAAATTAACACATCTGAGAAATGATTGTGCTCTAAGTAATAGCAGTGATTTATTATGCATTTATACGTGTTTCGTTTAAAACTAGAGGTGCTGATGACATTAGCTGTAGATTTTTTTTCGGTTCATACCTGTTTCTCTTTATCTCTGTGACTTTTGTGCTCTTAGGTCAGTAACTGAGGCTAAGGCTTCATTGCCCATTGGCCTATTACAACATTACTACACACGTCCACTAGGGGACGTGCAAATGTTACACAAAAAGAGCACTGGTTCCTATGTTGAGCAAGCCTGCAGTGCCATTCTGAGGATCATTTTATAGACATTTATACTTCTTTATATAATCCGTTTCAATGATTTCCAGTAAAAATGATGGAAAAGGACAAAAACATGTAGTAGAATTATCCTTTTTGACGTTTCAATGTGGCTTCATATTCGTCTTTCTTATACTATTTACTTTTTGTGTAATTATCACATTGAGACAAAAAATAATCAATGTAACTGTTGACAGAAATGCAACTATATTCATTCAATTCTAAGATATATAAAAGATATATAAAAATAAGCACTTAGAAGCAATACTTCAGGTTTTCTTATCTTGGTTTGTTCCTCCACCTTCTATGAAAAGTGAAGCACAGTCTGTAGCTCTACATGTGAGACTAGAACAAGAAGGAAAATAATTGGTCTCACTATATTAGATTGCCTTAACTACTATGTACTTAACACTTTGATACAATATATTTATCATTTCATTTGCAGTTACACTAAACTGTAACCCAACCCTTACTCCTTAACCTAACCACACCCCAAACTAATAAGCGGGAAATGTGGTTACATGGTATAGCATGTATTCAATGTAGTGAAGGCCAGCTAATATAAAGTGTGACCAAATTATCTTCTAGAACAAAATACCTACCTGCCCACAAGTCTGTTGTTCATTAGATCAAGCAATCAGTCTATCATGTGTCATAGAGTTGCAATTTTATGTTCATCCTTTCCATCTAGCACAAAAATGTTCCCAGATAACCATGTTGCATCTTATTGATTGGCACGCCTAATCTTACCGAACAAGATAAACTCAAGGAACTAAGTTCCTTGAACTAGTACAGTAAATATCTCACTCACATATACATTGGGTGAATAGAGTCACCCTAAATTTGAAAAATTCTGCTGATAGAAAAGATGCAAATACACACATGCAAACAGAAACATTCACATTCTCCTGCATAATCCAATATCTGGACTAGCGGTACTGCACACACGCTCAAGGCGCCTACACACTAGAAGTTATGCTATGTCAGAGAATGCTGAAAACACTTTAATGGAGATGGTGCTCTGTGAAGATGTAGAAGAAAATATTCAGGGTTTGGCGAAACTGATGTTTCTGATAAACAAACAAAACCTCAACAAAACCTTTAGGCATCAGTTCATTGATTAGAATCTCAGAGAATTGAGCTTTCAGAAATCAAATTTTATGTATGGACATTTCATATCAAACTGAGCCTTTCATACTGCCCTACCAAATCCTTTATAAGCTTCTCTATTGTGTAAGCACCCAAAAACACGCACAAACACTAATCGCTATCTCTGTCTTCCACTAACACCAGGTCTTCTCCCCTCTCCAGTAGCGCTCTCATCTCAGGGCTATCTTCTGTCTCTTCGTCGTCATCCTCCACCATCTCTCCACCTTCCATCTCCATCTCCTCATCTTCTCTTCCCTCCATCACTGCATTCTCCACTTCCTCTGCATCCCCACCGACTTCCACCATCTCGGTTCCCTGGATCTCCACTTCTCCTTCACGGATCTTCTTCACATGGAAGGTGAACGGCGGGACCTTGTAGACAGCCGTTTTGGAGCGAGCATAGATGGTGTGGTCAGGAGTGAAAGACTTCATCATCTTCTTCTGCGAGGACTTCATCTTCTCCTTGCGCTCGGGGTTCACTGACATCCGATTACCCAGTTTGCCCATCTTTTTCTCTATGTTGTGACGTGTTTTCTCCAGGTTCTCCCTGGTCCTTTGTTTGGTCTTCTCAAGATTCTCCTTGGTCTTCTGTCTGGTTTTTTCCAAGTTCTCTTTGGTCTTCATGCGAGTTTTCTCCAAGTTCTCTTTGGTCTTCTGTTTGGTCTTCTCCAGATTCTCCTTGGTCTTTTGCTTGGTTTTCTCCATTTTTTCTTTGGAGAAAACAGTTTTGATGTTTTGGACGCGTTGCAGGCTGCTTCGCTTGATACGCTCTGCTCGAGACTCTTCAATCGTTTCCTCGATCTCCACCTCCTCTTCATCAGAGGACAGGTCCAGATTGACTTTTTCTTTGTCTTCTCCTCCTTCTTCTGCTGCCGCTTTGTTTTCACCTTCAGCTTCTCCTTCCACAGGCTCTGGAAACTTCATGGACTTGGCCACATTGACTTTTGAAGGTATTTTCACTTCATCCTGCAGGGAGACACCAAAATTTAATTCACAGCAATAAAAACAATAATAATAATATGATAAACATTCCTAAAAACATTTGAAGAAAATCTCTGGTGGGTCCTTTTTACTCAGGCTATAATTTTATAAAAATCCAACTACCGTCTACTGTATCAGCATGCTATCATTATGCAAGAACCACTAATACTTTCTGCTGAAAATGTCATCTATTTTGTCCATGGTTGTATCTTGAAATGAGAAATTAATAAGCCTCCCCTGCCAAAAACATGTAACAGATCTCCAAACTAAGCACTGCCAAAACAATCAATGTCCTGTCTTTATTTATCCCATTTAATGGCCCTATTGTTCAGTATCCGTGCTAACATTAATGGTGACCTTACACACATTCACAAAAGCACACCCACCCACACGCTGAAATCACAAAAAGACCATTATTGCAGATAATGCATTTGATTTCACTGGGGTCAATGATATGATTTTATGATCGCTGTAGGGTGATTGCAAACATTTTATTATGCAGTTTATATCATTTAAAGCTCAATCTAAGAATTAACACCAACATCAGCAGGGAATTCCTAAGGCAAACCTTTAGTATTTATGATGTCAAACAAGCATGTGCATATGAAAGAGTAATCTTAAATTAATTATAACAAAGGTCAACAATTGGAGAACATGCATGACTCTCAGCCAGAGCTGTTCCGCTTATGTTCCTCATCAGAGTTTTGTTTTCTTTCTTTTGTTGTTCTTCCATTCTTTCATTGCCCTTCCCTTCCCTTCCGACCTGTCTCCCACCCACCCTCCTGCCCGACCCTAATTCCCAGCATTCCATCCTGCGAAGCCCCTCGTTCCCAAGCACACTCTTTTTCTACAGCACAATGCTCTGACTTGTTTGTAAAGGAGACATATTTTCCGTCAGTGTGATACATTGAGTCATCTCGTTTTGCTCTGTTAATGTATCTGCCACATTCCCAGGCCAAACTAACAAATGTGAGGATATCTTTTCATGTTGTTTGATTTATTCTTTCCCCTGCATCAAGCTGGGACAAATGATCCAAAAAGGGAAAGCGGCAAACAAAGTGTTGGTAAGTGTGTTGCTGCTGGAAGTGTTTGTATTTACATGAATTTTATACCTCCAAACTCACCTAAAAAAGACAGGCATATCATACTGAGACGCAGTGTCTTCATTTATTCTATACGCATGCACATGGGGAAAGACATATTTTGAATGAATATATTGTCATAATATTTTGGTGGCTTCATGAGGATGATGTATGCCTGATTTATCAGTTTGGGAGTATTTTCACCAAAACATACTTTTATGAGTGTTTTGTAGCGTGAAAATGAGCAAAATGTGCCTCTGAAATCTTTCACAAAACTTGTGATTGCACTTTTTTTTTTTTCTGCACAGATAGCACAAATTACAGAATTTTAAAAAACTAAGTTTGCCAAACTTTGTCAGCTTTTCACATGTGTCAAATAAAACAGACAGAGAGATCATGTTGTAGGTTTGATTTGAATCCAGGTCTCTTAAAACACAATAGCTTCTTATGGACAATGCACTACCCTACATTTTCAGGTTATTGATGCCAATGCTAACATGCTAACATAAAGACTACAAAGAAATCTGTGGCATCGAGACGCACGGAATGTAATTTCTGAAGGTTGACATATGAAGTTGCACCACGTTAAAGTTCAGAATATTAGAAGGGCATCTAATCTAAGGAACTAAAGACCCAAAGGTCAGAAGGTCACTCATTTTAAGTAAACAGCATTCTCTAAAAGCAGCTGTAATGGAGGAACAGTAAGATGGAAAACATGTTAGAGGAAGTCAGGCAGTCACCTTGGTGAGCCCACATCCCAAAGTGCCTCTCTCAAGTTAATGTTGCATTGTTCTGCCGAGCTGAGAGGAAGGGAAACACGCACTCCACCATTAGAAACGATTGGAAAATGTGAGTAAATGTGTATATGAGTGGAACGATAAGAGCTGGGGAGTTACATTGTATATTCCCAAGAAAAAAATCTTTGAACTTGTTCACTTTTGAAAGGTTGGATCCTCTCAAATCATGAGAAAGAAATCCCTTTATATATTTATTATTATGCATGAACGGTTCATATTTAGTATAATAGTGTAAAATGCCTATCACATTTGCTGTTTGTACTGTGGATTGGAGGCAGGATTGAAGGCTGATTTCTTCTACTATATAGGAGAGAAATAACAATAAACTAACAATCAATTATTTACTAAAACTTGCACTCATCAAATTATTTAACACCATTATTTAACCCCCAAAAAGCATGTCTTTAGTAGATTGTGCTAGTTATTACTGAAATGATCTGGCTGTGTCTAGGTTCTATATAGTGTGCATTGTTAATTGTGTTCTAATGCTAATTTGTCCTGTTTAGTGAATCTTGCATAATAACTTTGAAGTTGGCGTGTTAAAAGTAGCCTATATATCTATATACTGTATACTTTTAACATTTGAAGAGAACTACATGTGAACATTCCATGCAATAAAATGCACTTTTTCCACAAGGGTTGTGTCTAATGTGAAATAAAAAAGCACAGAGATGTAAATGTATTCAATTTAAAACAGAGCTCCCCTTTCATAATCCAGATTTAGATCAGTAATTACTACAGGATACAATAATGTCATTGTGGAAAGCAAGTGTCCTGTATCATTTAAGCTTGCTCTGATGTTTCTAGAAGAGAAGAGAAGAGAAGAGAAGAGAAGAGAAGAGAAGAGAAGAGAAGAGAAGAGAAGAGAAGAGAAGAGAATTACCAAGTAATTCCACAGTCTAATTCCAGCTGCTTTTACTCATTGCACACACACACACAACACAGTTGCCTTGGAAATAAGCAACATATTGCATATCTGAGTCAGTGCAGTGCAGAAACACGTGTTATAAGGATACCTTCTTTCTTTCATTCTGTCTCATCACGGTCTGGATAAGAAAAATTGTGTCATGCCAGGCTTTCCCCCTTTTTTTTCCTCTCAAACACAAGGTGTTCTGCACGTACACACACGTAAGTATGTATGAGTCGCTTACGGAGAGCTGAGAACACATCACAGGCTGCTTGACTTTTCCATGAGCCAACCACAAAAGCATAGAGGGCCGTAGGCTACAGAGATTGACATAATATATGAGCACATGAACAGAAGAGTTGTTTGTGTGTGTCTCTGAAACAGTAATGTGCGTGTGTGTTTGTCACAGCGTGTATAAACAAAATCTCATACAACAAGAGTTCTTTTGACTGCTGTGCGTGTCACATGGTACAAGGTTGGGTTAACCGTCTGTCTATCTGTCTGTCTGTCTCTCTTGTGTGTTTGCAGGTAGGTTTGTCATATGCTGATATCAGCTGGCTTCAACCCCAGCTGGTCAGCAGAAACGTCCTTTCTTTTATGCTTTCAGTCATATGTCCTTCTCATTTGCAAACAGTATGTGTCGTTTTTTTTTAAATGAAAACAGTTTTTTCCTCACATACCACAACTTTATAGCTCCACAAATGCCATGAAAAAAAAAAAATGTCTAAAACGCTTAATTATGGTTCCCCAAAAATTAAAATTTGGTCATTACGTATTTAACTTCACGTCCTTCCAAACTCTCGTATGCTGGAAAACAGATTTTAGGTTCTCAAGTTCACTGAGTTTATAGTTTTAAAACTTGAAAAGCCATATAAACCTAATGATAGTGAACCAATTATTACAAAACTGATCCTTGAGTTACTCATTGATTATTGATTATAAGTTCTGTATATTTCTCACACAGTTGCCATGGATTCAGAAGATTTAGAATATAGCACAGAAGCCATATGGACTGCATTTTAACACCTTTTTTAGGCTCTCTTAACTATTTGCTTAATAGCATGCATATTAGAATATTGGCCACTTATTAGTAGTAATTAAGTACATATTAATGCCTTATTCTATAGCCCTAATCCTACCAAATACCTAAACATAGCAACTACCTTACTATCTATTATTAAGCAGCAAATAAGCAATTTTTTAAGGGAACATTCATGGTTAATAGTTTCATTGACTTTTTTCATAACAAACTTTTTACTTTTAAGAGTTTATGGTGCTTATGTTTTTTTTAACGGTGAATAGTCATCGCATGGCAATGAAGTTATTTGAAAGTCATACAGATTTAAAAGAACATAATGGTTGCGTTTAATGACAGAATTCTCATTTCTGGGTGAACCGATCCTCATTAAAACAAAAAAGTTAGCTGGAAATGTTTTCCACATGTCAGCAGACTGATAAATGAAAACTGTGTGTGGATGGCGGAATATTTCCACTGCCTCACAGAAGCGTCTCTCTTCAGTCACATGTGAAGAGCCCTTTCACATCTGCCTGCCTCCAGCCTGCCGAGTCTCCATGGCGATGAGGGATTCCCTACCAAAACACCCTCCGCCCCACCTTTCCATTCAAAGCCAACCACCACACCCACAAACTCCAGCACAGGGTCAGAGCGGAGGGAAAATGAGTGGGTGTGGGGTTTTCCCAAGAATATAGCACTGGATATGTGGAAGGGAATCCTCCGGACATGTTGCATAACTTCGTCATGGCAGGAAATGGAAATGTGGAACACCAGGATAGGGAGTACATGTGGAATGTGTAAGTGGAGCACAAAGGGCTTTGGTAAGATTCTGTGTCACACAAACCAAGGAACATAAGCACTCACAAAAAGAGGCATATCCTTAGCAGGAAGATTAACAGTTTCCTTTATGTCTTATTTAAATGTTATTCCCTTCTATCAGAGCTCACAAATAATCTGCATTTCCATATTCTGTATTTCTACCTACAGCATATTTTACGTATATTTAAGCCATCCTAGATGTATATGGCTTTCTTCTTTCAGACAAGTTTTTTTTTTTAAATGGATCCTGGCTCTGACTTATGTTATACATCCTACAGTCAAAAGTCAGCCAACACATGTGACAACATGTATTAACCCCCCAAAGGTGTATATTTGTGGATATATATGGTTTATGGAGCTTCAAAATCATGCCAACCATCCACCAGCCTTACCATCACAGGTGTATATTATCCTATCACAGTCTGAACTATCTGTTCCTTTGTAATGATAATCCTCCCTTTTTACATTAAAGGAGGAACAGAAGGAGAGAGGAGATATTTGTGTGGATGGACTCTAGGGAAAGAAGTCTTTTCTTTTCAGCTGTTCTTTCGCTGAGCTATTTTTTTCTACTTTAATGTTTCAAAGAGAGAGAGAGAGAGAGAGAGAGAGAGAGAGAGAGAGAGAGAGAGAGAGAGATTTGACTATATAAAGTGATGGTATGCTAGCTTTCCCTGCAGGGAATATTGTTTGATGAATCAGAGGCTGTTGTTGAGATAGAGGGAGCTGTTCAACTGTTTCAACACCAAATTAAACTGTTTGATGTCATAAACACTGGGTGTTACCGTAGCAACCGAACAACAGTATCCTCATGGTGACCATCGAGACAAATGTGGCAACTGTGTGCTTAGCAATTGTGGCTGTCCTTGAAGATGTGGAGTTCAGTGTAAACTTTAGGAAATCCCTCATGTTATAAAATGGCAGATCTTGGCCGGATTCCATTTGAACATGCTGGTCTGAAAAAGTTAACGTTGGCATAGAACATCTGGAACTCTCAAAGCAATTCTTTATTTCTATATTCATTAACGACATGCTGTTCAAAAATGTTTCCTATAGGTTTGGGGCATGGCGCGTGGAGCAACTTGTGCGTTCGTTGCCATGTTAAGTTTTATAACCAAAAGCAGGCAGTTTCCAGTCAGTGGCGAGTTGCAACCCTTTGCTTAGACTGACGAATCCCCATATGCAGTACAGTAACTAATATTTAGCTTGTTATTCAGAACATGTAGTTGAAATCGGCCTGTTCTGCCCACTGATTTAGAGGGCTGGCTGGCACCACAACCATGGTTGCCATGGTGCTGCTGAGTTACTCTTTCCAATAACAATGGAGGAGAGAGGTTTGTGTTTACACAGAGATTTATGACTGTGTGGAACATCAGCACATCCTCTCTGTACAGCCGTAGTAATGTACTAAACGCTCCCTGCAGCAAAAGAAATACTGATTCAGTCTTCTGTTTTTTATTTTTCTAAACTTTTTGCTTTTTCACCAAATGCTGAACAGCAACACAATACCGGAATCCCACAACACAAATGAATAATTTTAAACACAGGAGGTGTCAAAAGCATACTATCCAATCATCAATAGAAATAGAAAATGCCAAATGGTTTACAACTGTTTTACAATGCAAAGTGTTATACACTTAAATTTATCAGCCATTGCAACTCTCTAGATCGGGAGTGACTCCTGTATTCTGCAAACGCACGGGATTCCCTTGTGAGTATAAATAGGGTTTTTTGACTAATAAAAATTGGCATTGTATATCTTCTTAAGTCCACTGATGGCAAAGAATGAATTGTTGCTGTCTCCTATCATTTTTGTTTCTGTTAATACACACTGGACAGTTTCTTGTATAATAATGAAGAATGCTACCTCTGTGTAGGCCCACCGTGACCGTAATTTATCTTAGAAAAGAACCACTGGTGGGAGTAACCACTAAAATTAAGAGTTCCAAAAAGGGGCTATTCACAGCAATGTCATTTTGTGTTCCCTAAAGAACCATTTAAGGAACAGTAAAAATTTTTTTTTTTTTTTTTGTGTGAAGAACGTTTGATAACCTGACAAAATACATATATAATACATTTTCATTTGAAATTAATATGCAATCAGGTGTCAGAAATCATTACAGTTTGCAGTATATTGTAAATAAATTTTTATTTTTAAAATTCTTTTTAAAAGTATGCTTTTAAAGTATGTGTACTTTTTAAAACTTATGTATGTGTGGGCCTATACTGTATATTACGTATTTTTTGTAGAGTAGTAAACTAAGGGTAGCTAAGGTGTAGCCAAAGTACTAGCTAGAACTGCTAGTTGTACTAACTACTAGCTAAAAGCTTGTAGTTCATACGGTTTCAAGAACATTTACCCTGAACAATCTTGACAAGAAGGAGAAGAGGAAAGATGGAGGGTAGGCGATCGAGTGCAAACAAGATAAAGCCTCTGCCAAACTGGGAAACATGGGCCAAAAGCCAGAGTCATGCTGCTATGCCTCATGCCCGCCTGAAGATTAACTGCCCAGAAACAACTCAAAAAGACACACAGCACTGGGCTGTGCCAGCAGTGGATATAGCCATCCATTCTGCTGGTTGCCTTCGGCTGAACATAAGGCTTTCTGAGCATCTGATCCAGATCAATTATAAGCCAGCCTCGTCCATGAGCCCTCTCCCCCTCATAATCAAACAACTATGCAGCAGATCCTATTTATAGCAACCACTAGTGCCTTTCCTTCCCTTCTCACAGATGTGTCTGTGTTTTAGGAGCCCAGATGGCTTTCTATTCTCATAACTTCACCATGCACGCTTCTTACTGTGTGTTTCGCACACTTTTCCTCTAATTCTCTTCTTTTCCTGGTCTCATGTGCTGCTTCTCTCTTTGGTCAGAGGAGGAAGCCTCTGCATCGTTCAAATTGCTTCCAAAGTAACAAAAGACAAATGGGCTTTTTACATGACGTTAACAACAGGAGTATTTCTGTGACTTTGCCATATATGGTCTACCAGATTAAAGTACACTAGTTATCAACTTACTTCGCTATGTGATTGGTGTAAATTATGTAAGTTACACGATACAGCTAGCATTCCAGTCTCTAAAAAGTGGACAAGATCCAAGCTTTCTAATTTCAGGTCTTTTCATTGTGTTTCTCCCAGACCTCTGCTTGCTTGAAATATCCAGTCTTTCAAATAATGAAATGTTTGGATAACCTGAAGCTAAAAGCCGAACCAGGGCTCTTTATACCTATAGTTCAGTTCAAGCAAACCGCTACCAAAGTTTGCTATTCATGAACTGCCCATGGGACCATTATCTGGCCTTGATTTAGCAGCATGTGAACTTATAAACAGCTTCTCTTAGACTGATAAAACCTGTGTCTCCCTTGTTTTGTGCAATATGCAGCATAGTATGTAAACTGTGTTGTGCAGCATTATTCATTTATCATTATTTGGACATTATAATGATATGAATCCGGAAGCCTTTAAAAGACACCTTGGTCAAAAATGAGATATGATGATAATGAGATGATAATGAATGCTCTTTACATGTAGTATATGTTAAGCAAGTGCTTTTATTTCAAATTTGCCAAATCCCAGCCTCAACTCATTCAGTAGTACCAGTATGTATATAGCAATACATAGTAGTCAGAAAGAAAAGCTAACTTTAAATAAATATGTCAGACATGCTTAGAGGCTTTTGCATCTGAACTCTTCATATGTTAATGTGTTATGTGTTAATACATGCATACTGCAGTTCTCAAGTTTGTTTGCTGTTAATTAGTTTAAGGAGTTTAAAGATAATCCTTGAATTCCTTTATTAAATAAAAAATATTCATGTATTTTACAATGTTGTCAAATGATTAATGGTGATTTTTTACATATGCATAATAAATGTACAAAGTACTGGTATATACATATATAATGTAAACAAAACCAAAAACCTTTCTTTTGGATGTGATTAATCATTTGACATCACCAATATGTAATTATATTAGGCTATGTGTTTTGTTTTTGTGTTTAATATGAAATGAATTAGCTTGCATACCTTTGCCTTCTTTTAAAGGCAAAACAAACTGCTCACATAACAACTATCAGTAACAGTCAAAGCAAATGCATTCAAGAGCTTGAGGTGAAGCTCAGGCCAATGAGCCATCAGGATTTTGGAGGGAGGGAGTATCAGGGTGTGAAAGGTACTGGCAGGTTTATAAATGCATGATATACTAAGAGGGTGGAACGGAGTGGTTGCAAAATGAGATGAGAAGCAAAAGAGCTGGATGGAGACAGGGGAGTGAGGATGCCTGAAGTATGAATCAGCACGGTAAATATGAGCTCCACTTTGTTAAGACACCACACCCTACCACACAACCCTCCTCTCTAACTCCCTTTCCTGCTTTCACTGAATAGAAGAGGAATTAACTGGAATACACCTCTATATCTATGCCCAGAAGGCCCAAGAAGCGACAATGAATGGTATTAAAAGGTTTTAGAGGTTTATTGTAGTGAAGTATTTAAAATGTTTTTCGTTTTAGCGTAGAGAATAAACCTTATAGAGGCTGACATGTTGAGAACCAAATCATCTTTTTTGCAGTAACCTTTATTATTATTGGATGATTTCGACATTTCTGCAATGGGATAAACAAAATATGTCAATATGATGTTCCATTGAGAAATCTGTCCTGTTAAGTAAATCGGTTTATATATGGATTTCCTATTAAGTAAAGTGTAAAAACTGAAAAGTTGCAAAATCTAAAATATAATGATGAATGAATGATATTATACTTTTATTGTCAAACAAATCACACAGCTATAATGTATAACTGGTGCCAACTGATCTAAAACCCCCCCACAAATATCAAACACAAATATCAAACACATAATGAAAAGAGAAAATGGAGGTGAAAGAAATATGTCAAAAGCATGTTAGCATGAGATATAGAAAAGCAGAGAGAGAGAGCAGCAGATGACAGGATGAATGTTGATGATGATATAGAGGGGTCAGAAAGGCAGCACTAAATGGTAACACCCCTGGGCAGCTAGTTTCTAAAAGGCCTACAATTATGATTCCTATCAAAATTGTGTCAAAATCAATTGAAGTTATCACTGAGTGTTAAAAAATTAAACCAGCAATAAAGTGTAACAGCTGTATTGCAAATCAAGCTTTAGTTCGACCAAATCCTGTCTCAGCAGAAGTCTAACTACATTGCATTATGTTTTCCAGTAGTTCGCCTAGTAACTTCCACATTGCCTGAAAAGACCCTCAACAACCCTCAAAGTTAGTCCCTGCTGTATGAAACTGTTATTCTTTTCATTCGGAACAGAAGAGCTCAGTGGGGTGAGGAGAGAGGCGTCTTCTTTGGGTAAGGATACAAAAATTCCCCTGACCCTCTAACTCATGACCCATGTCTCTTTCAGACACACATTTCACAAATTATGAAATATGGAACATTGGCCTACTGTGCTGAAGCAGACAAATGATTAGAATGCTCTTTGTCCTATAAACATTTCAACACACCCATGAAGCATGCAAATCAGACGTGTGTGTAATTATCTAATGGTTGGATTTGCATGCCATTGGTGAAAAGACTTGGCTCTGATGAGTTCAGTACTCTGCATATGACATGTATTAGGCCTAAAAGTGCGTGAATGTAAACACTGATGCAGTTTGATTTCACGTAATTCACACAAGCATAATTCTCAGCATTGGTACATAGGGTGCTATAGCTGGCATTGTGATAAACAATTTTTTTATGTCATTTTTCCAAACCAACTTCAAAGAATTAGTGGTGATTACAGTGGTGTAGCCTCACGTCCTGGCAAACAAAAAAAGTTGTGCTTAAACACACCATAAAACTACAGCCAATGGCCAACTAGCATTTACATTCTGCACCTGCATGAGACAAGATTACACTCCATACCAGTAGGTGGTAGTAGTTTGTATTTATTATTCAAAAAGGGAAACCCAGAAGATCTAGGCCTTCTTTCCGTCAATTTAGTTTTTCGTCTCATGCATTGATTTGCTAAGCACAAAACCAATTCAGAACAGATCTCACCAATGGCTGCCAATGTAACAAGCTCAATCAACCAAAAAAGCCACCAACAGGTGTCAGACTATAGTGGCAATGGTGCAGAACACACTGCAAAAAATAGCCCAGCAGGTAATCACAACAGAACTGACACTGCCTTATATCAACTACTCTTATAATAAACTACTGTTATAATAGTTGGCAGAACTAAACAGTCTGGCAACTCAAGACAATAACGTAATAATGCACATGCACGTTTGCAATGTATCAACCAAACATTCCCATCTGTATTTGCATACTCAACTATGCTTTTGACCATGTGCAGAATCACCTAATTTGAGAAAGATGAGAGAAGCAGTAGAGAGGAATTTGAGCCTTCCCAAACTTGCAAAATAATAACAGAGTGCAATTGTGACGGACCCTCCCTCTCTGATGAGTGAAGGAAGGATGTTCAGAAGAGTAATTAGTGAACTGTGTGTGCGTGGGACGGGCAGCTCCAGCCTCTTCTGACTCACTGTGTGGAAACTCTGAATGTTCTTGCGCCACTGTGCAAAGCTGCAAGCTATTACACACTGCATTATACAGCCAAAAAAAAAAAAAACTAACTACAGACAGACTGTCTGAGTAACTCTCTCTGACTATTTTTGCATTAAGCTACCCTTTTTCTTGCGTTTCCCACTCCCCTATACTTTGTCCTTGCCCTCTGTTCATATTCTTCCATTCCCTCTTTTCCTGGCCACTCCCACCCTTTTAAAATAGTCTCTGGATTTTGCTTGTGGTATTTTCCATCTCTGAGAAAAAGAAAGAAACCTTCTCTACATTAATCCAGCATGACTTCGTGTTGGAGAGAGAATGCATGTAAAAACATGTCAGTGTTCGTTTATTCCGCGACCATCAAAAAGAATCCCGGCAGCAGGTAGCCTGGATGAAGCGACTGAAGTAACACACAGTGCATCGAACATGGTTGTGTACATCAGATAAGCCCAAAAAAAGTGACACCTTTAAATGTGTATTTGTTATTGCATTAGATAATAAATGTGGTGCACAAAACTCTTTTTTACCATTTTTTTTGCTCATTTTGTGTGCTAGCAGAGTAAACATCCAAACATTTTAATCTTAAGAATGGGGCTTAATGTATCCATATAAAGGAACTTTCCATAGGTGTTTAACTCATATTTTCAATTATGCATAGCAATGTGTGAAGGAAATGTCTGTAAGATAATTTGAAGTAAAATAATTTTTTGTTGCACTTGAAAATTGTGTTTTGATGCTTTGTTATGTAATAGAGTGACACTTTTACGAGCCACTATACATGCTTATTTATTTATATATATATATATAAGATGTAAAAAAATACATAAAAAAGATCTGCACACTGTTATTCTGTAGTTAAAAATGGCAACGTTTCTGTCAAAGACCTACATGTCTTACATTAACTTTTTCTAAATAAAACAGAATAACTGTGTGCAGATGTCTTTTGTATTTTTTGATTATTTTTTTATCACGCACCATGGCCAAGACACTTTGGAGGTGCGTATGCTTTCACTTTTTTAATAGCAAGTATTAATTTTTACCAAGGCCACACCCTACCAACTATGGCTGTGACATGTGATGCACCCTTCAGATTTCATTTTCTGATTTCATTCATTGCATACAATGCAAATCACCTTTACAAAACACAAGCTTTTACAAAGTATCTTTTTAATTTATGATAGGAAAGAAAAAAACTAACAAGATCTCTTTGCAATATCTCAAACGTTTCTTCTAGACGCCAATCGCAATAAATGGATACCATATGGAACCTTTTGCTCTTTTTTGCCTAAATAAAAGATCCCAAAATCTGGGTTTGAGAAGATATTACCCTTGTCTCAGTTGTGTCCATATTTCAAAAATTCAAGAGTAACATCTGAGACAAATTTAATATTTCAAAATGTAACTTAGCTATGAAACCTGATCAACCTCTAAGCAAACTTAACTGTCTTCTGTGTGCACACTCCTCACCTGGTAGATCATGACTTTGAAGTTTCTTCTCTTCAGAAGTTCGTTCTCGTTGCTCTCCAGGCGTTTGATTTGCCCGGCCTGTTTTTCCAGGTTCCCCCGGACCGTCTTCACATTCACACTGACTTTCCGCACCTTCTCCAGCATCTTATTGACCGTGTTGGCTGTGGTGGTGTGGCTCTTGGACAGTTTGGTGAGTTCCCCCTGGATGCCCGTCACTGATCTCTCCATCTCCCGCTGACGGGCTTCCAACCCGGCCTGCGTCTGCTGGATCTGGTCCACGGCCCCAATGATTTTGTCCAGCAACGCCAGGACCATGACTCCATTCATCTCACCTTTGTCTCCTTCACCTGCCTCTTCCTTCTCATCAGCAGATTTTTCTTTGTTCTCTGCAATGGCATCATCTTCATCATCAGAGGCTGGGAGGTTGATTTCATCTTCTGAGATCTCGGTAAGAGATTTGTGCGGGTCAGGCACCTCCAGGTGCAGATGGCTGTCTTCAATCACTTCCATGTTTTAAAATCTGGAGAATGTGGTGAAATAGTGTGGAATGTGAAAGGATACAAGCACTGGAAAGTTCTGTGTCCTTACTAGCCTTTCTTTCTGCTCTCAGGATTCCCCTTTAGAGTTCACCTAACTGTTCCCTCCTCTGTCACACTCACCACATCTGCTCTCCTCTCTCTCTTTCTCTCTCGTTCTCTCTCTGAGTGTGTTTGGGATCTGGCCAGAGCAGCGGAGGCTGGCAATCAGGCTGTGGACGGTCTGTACTGCATGAGCGCTGGGTCGTGAATGCCACACTTTCCTGTGAAACCCTCCAGACA